>NC_134400.1:183954486-184285705 GCF_050003625.1 Haematobia irritans | reverse complement strand
TAGTGTGGGAAATAAATACAAATTTGTAAAAATCGAGCAATATTCTTATGTAAGAGCTACAAGTACGTATAATTACGATCGGCTAGTACATCAAAATTTGAAATTTGAGCAACATTGGTTAATAAATAAGAGTACTATGGCCAAATTTAGGAAAATCGAGCGATGCATATATATGGAAGCTATATCTAAATCTGAACCAATTTGCATAATATTTTGCGGGTTTGATTAATACCACAAAAGGTTACCTTGTGCAAGATTTGAGTAAGATCAGTTAAGAAATGAGGCCTGTATGCTCAAACATAAGGTTATTAGGGGCGAATTTTTCTAAATCGGGTGATACGTATATGGGAGCTATATCTACATCTGAACCGATTTCGATGAAATTTTGCACATATAGTAAGTACTATAGAGGACTGGATCTAGCCAACTTTTAGTAAGATCGTTTGATAAATAAGGGTTTTATGGCCAAATTTAGAAAAATCGGGCGATACATATATATGAGAGCTATATCTAAATCTGAACCGATTTGGATGAAATTTTGCAGACTTGAAGGGCGATGGAAAAGATTAGCTTTTGCCAAATTTGGTGACGATCCGTGTGAAAAAAGCGCAACGTGACCCCATTTGTCAAAATCGGGCGATACATATATATGGGAGCTATATCTAAATTTGATCCGATTTCTTTCAAATTCAATAGCGTTCGTCCTTGTGCCCAAAAAACTCCCTGTACCAAATTTCATCAAAATAGGTTAATAATTGCGACCGGAATCCTGTGAACAACAAATACATGGACAGACGGACGGACTAGATCGACTCAGGAGGTGATTCTGAGTCGATCGGTATATATTTTATGGGGTCTAAAATCAATATTTCTGGTAGGCACATTTTTTGGCCGATCAAACTTATTATACCCTGACCACTATGTGGTTTAGGGTATAAAAAGTAGAAGAGAATAGACTTATTTCAATGGAAGACTTCAAGCCAAAATTACTATGTCCTACTCGATGGTGCAGTAAACGTGACGATCTGTACACGCTCATGCTTGTATTAGCCTTCCACAAATTTCTGCAGAAACTGACTGACACTACTTAAGAGTGAATTTTATAAATTCACTTTTTGACTTATTCTGGACCAAAACACATACTTGTGCCAAATTTGAAGTCGATTGGACTAAAACTGGGACCTAGACTTTGATTACAAAAATGTGTTTATTGACAGACGGACATGGCTATATCGACTCAGGAGCCCACCCTGAGCATTTTTGCCAAAGACACCCTGTGTCAAACATATGCACTAACTTATAATACCCTGTTCCACAGTGTGGCGCAGGGTATAAAAATTGCGGATGCGTCCTTTTTGAACACCTGTTTCTATATCAAGGAGTTGCCAGATCGAAACAAAATTTAACATGTGTTCATAACAGAGATGGAAGTTTCCAAAACACTTAACTTTTTTCTGTTTATACCGCGCTGTTTGTGCTAGGCTAAGAAGTTTCCGAACTGCCCTCGTACGTAAATATATGTCGCAAAAGTCACAGTTTGCAAAATGACAACTCTGGGTCTGAGACCAATGTTTCGGAATGACGAGGCTAGTAGAACCCGTCCCACCTATCCTATGATGGAATATGTAAAAATAATATTGGACAATCAAAAAGGAATCATAAAGTTTTCTATATTTTTTCAAAATACCCTAAAATTTTTGTACGAATATAAATGATTTTCCAAAATGATGTAAAAAAACTTTAATAATACACTTCTAAAATTCAACAAAAAAATACAGTGGAAACCTCTCAAGCGTGGACACTCTGGAAACCGCACGCAGAGAAGGGATATGATCACCCCAACCATGTTCGAAGAGCAAAATGTTACTTTTTCACGGAAAAATGTAGCAGGTTTGTCGAAACCATGTTCTTTTCTCGGAAATTATGTATCTGATTTCGTAAAGCATGTTATGTTTGACGAGAAAAGAATATGTTTGCGACAAAAATGCTACATGGTCGATGTGAAAAAGTAACATGGTGCTCTTGAAGCATGTTTGAGGTGATCATATTCCTTCTCTGGGTGCGGACACCACCCAAACATGGACAGTTGTCCAAAGTGGACACCTCTCAAAGGTGGACAAAATCTGGGCGACCGTGGGTGTACACCTTTCAGAGGTTTCATAGTGTAATAACACCAATAACGAAAAATTGTAATCAGATCCCAGCAAAAAATGGAGCACTATTTCAGCAGGATTGTAAGGGAGAGAGTACCAACTGCTTACAAAACAATCGAATCAGCGCTGATTTCTGTGGGCGATGTCCCGATTTAAAGCAGCTTCTACATAGCGCTGATATAATTACTCATTTCAATAGCAATATTGCTCAGAAGTGATATATAATCTTGAGTTTCCTATTTTATAGCATTGTTGGTATGAAGGAAAACAGCACTAGCTTTCATGCATCTATACTGCATGAATTGGTTGCAATAACGTAAACGAATGATCATAAACTAGTTTGATTACTCGTTTACGTTATTGCCACCGATTCATGGAGTGTAGATGCACTGCCTACTTTATTGTATACCAAAAAGCACAACTAAACTCTTACTGCTGAAATATTTTTTGCTGGGATATAATCTGGAGTATAGAATTGTTGGCGTGAAGGAAAACAGCACTACCTTTCATGCATCTATACTGCTTGAAATGGTTGCAATAACGTAAACGAATGATCATAAACTAGTTTGATTACTCGTTTACGTTATTTCCACCGATTCATGGAGTGTAGATGCACTGCCTACTTTATTGTATACCAAAAAGCGCAACTAAAACTATTTTTTGCTGGGATGATACCTTGAAAATGCCTTGTTAAATTAACCTTGTCTACCTGCCTACGAATATAAAAAAATTTATACACATATTCGAATTTTATTTCAACAATTTGCTTTAACCGCTTTAAATTTCAAACATTATTTTGAACATTTTTTTAAATTGTTTCTAAAAATTATTATCTATAATTTATTTTAACATCTTTAATAAACGGATCGAAAATGTTACATTTCCTACCAAGACTTCAACTTATGACAACAATTAATCGAAATTATAGTGCCAAATTATATTCCAGTGTGAAGAAATCATTGCCGGCAAAAACTATCGGTAAAAAGAAATCGAACGGAAAATTTGTTAATAGCACAAAAATGCAAATACCAAAGAAGAAATCATTTACTGGCAATGGAGCTTCGAAGGGAAAACGCAATGTAACTGGTGGCATTTCCAAAAAATCTTCTCATAAGATAATTGATTGTAAATCGTCCTCTATTGTCGATAAATGTGATGCATTCGATACTCCCAAAGGTAATAGTAAACCCTTTCGCTTACTATCTTATTGTCTATTGCCATTCATTATGGGGTTTTCGGGTTATGTGTTGACCCAGCATGAAGAGGGAGATGAGAAGGTACATTACTTTGTACCATATGAATATATGTACAAACGTTTGAAACGGTTTGCCTGGGGCGATGGACGTAAAACTTTTTTCCATGGCCCCAATAATATCATACCTGAGGAAGAGCAGTATGAAAAACGACCAAATAAATGGGAGAAGGAGGAAGCCATGAGGAAAATTTTGAGGGACCAACATGTCAAAGAAGAACTCCATAAACGACAGTCGAGAAACAACTATGAAGGGAAATAACTGATGAATATTTTACGGTCGCAGCCGTTAGTTGGTTTATCTAAAAAATTTTTAACTTCAAAATTCTCGTAGATTCAAAATTTTACATAATTTCGAAGAAAAATTTTATTGTATATTATAAATATTTATAAAAATATATTAAATGTATATGTTCTATAAAAATATGTTAAATTTAATCAGCATTTTTTGACATCATTTTGGACTTGGCATTGCAATTCTGGTTTCTTTTGCAAATCAACTGGAGGACACTCAATAAGATTGACATTATTCTTTGGAGTATTTGCCACAAGTCCTTCAATATTTTCTCTTCTTTGGCTGTGATTACTGCGAGCACTAGCCCTTTCGTCCATACTAGTTGCCGATCTGGTTTTCGATGATATCTTTAAATCATTAAACTCCAAGAGGGGATTAGATGATCCAGTAGAAAATTGCTGAAATGAACACAAATTATATTAAATGTAACTATTACAGGTAGAGAAATCTATAATACCCCTGGTATATCCCATATAATAATACAACCATCGGAACAACCAGTTACAATGAATTTTCCGCAGGGGCTAAAAGCAACAGATAATACTGCAGCTGCATGTTCATTACCTTGTGCCACAACTGTACCACGGTTATAGTCCCAGAGCTACGGAAGAGAAAGAGAAAGTTTAAATGCTATTGGGTTAATGTATATATCCATTGTGCAGCTTAAGTTTATCTTATGTATGTAAATCACAGTTGCCACAGTTGGTGGGATTCTACCAAAAAAGGTAAATTTTTTACTGTTTGGTAGATTTCTTGATGTCTTGGTAGATTTTGCAAAATATTCAAAATTTTTTAAATAAACCTATAGAAATAAAATTTTGATAACATTTTCTATTGAAATCAAATTTTGACAAAATTTTCAAGATTTTGAGATAATACAGAATGTCTGTAGTCTGATGTTAAATTTCAATGAAATCTTTTATGAAAAAAGTGTTGACCAAATATTCGATGAAAATAAAATTTCTATCAACTATTTATTCTATGCAATTAAAATGTATTCAATTAAAATAAAATTATAGCCTAATGTAGAAAATAAAAATTTAATTTCTATAAAAATGTTTCGGTGAAATTTTCTCTTACAATAAAATTTTATAATAATTTTATAATATAATTATTATTATTTGTTTTTTTTTTTATTTTGAAAATATTGGTATTTAGGAATACATTTACTTTTCGAAAAAAGAGAAAGTTCATATCGGCCGAACTTAATCCATACTGCAATGTAAAATTGAAACCAAGTAGGATTCAAATATTTTTAAAATATCTATTCCTATGATGCTTTTATTTGATTTTATTTATTTTATAAACAACATGATATTTATACCCTTCACCACTACTGTGGTACAGGGTATAATAAGTTTGTGCATTTGTATGTAACGCCAAGAAGGAGTAATCATAGACCAACCTTTTAGTATACGGATCGGCTTAGAATTAAATTCTGAGTCGATTTAGCGATGTCCGTCTGTCTGTCTGTCCGTCTGTCTGTCCGTCTGTCTGTCCGTCTGTCTGTCCGTCTGTCTGTCTGTCTGTCTGTCTGTCTGTTGATGTATTTTTGTGTGCAAAGTACAGCTCGCAGTTTTAGTCCGATTGTCCTAAAATTTGGTATAGGGCCCTGTTTCTGCTCAAAGAAGATCCCTATTGATTTTGGAAAAAATCGGTTCAGATTTAGATATAGCTGCCATATATATTTTTCACCGATCTGGTCACAATTGGCGTGTATATCAACCGATCTTCCTCAAATTCCGTACATCCGAATATTTTATGAGTCTCGAAAAACTTGCAAAATAACAGCAAAATCGGTTCAGATTTAGATATAGCTCCCATATATAGCTTTCGCCCGATTTACACTCATTTGCCCACAGAGGCCAATTTTTTGCTCCGATTTAGTTGAAATTTTGCATAGGGAGTAGAATTAGCATTGTAACTATGCGTGCCAAATTTGCTTGAAATCGGTTCAGATTTGGATATATCTCCCATATAAAGCTTTCGCCCGATTTACACTCATATGACCACAGAGGCCAATTTTTAACTCCGATTTAGTTGAAATTTTGCACAGGGAGTAGAATTAGCATTGTAGCTATGCGTGCCAAATTTGGTTGAAATCGGTTCAGATTTAGATATAGCTCCCATATATATGTTTTTCTGATTTCGACAAAAATGGTCAAAATACGAACATTTTCCTTGTAAAATCGCCACTGCTTAGTCGAAAAGTTGTAAAAATGACTATAATTTTCCTAAACTTCTAATACATATATATATCGAGCGATAAATCATAAATAAACTTTTTCGAAGTTTCCTTAAAATTGCTTCAGATTTAAACGTTTCCCATATTTTTTTACTAACATTGTGTTCCACCCTAGTGCATTAGCCGACTTAAATTTTGAGTCTATAAATTTTGTAGAAGTCTATCAAATTCTGTCCAGATCGAGTGATACGTAAATGTATGTATTTGGGACAAACCTTTATATATAGCCCCCAACACATTTGACGGATGTGATATGGTATCGAAAATTTAGATCTACAGAGTGGTGCAGGGTATAATATAGTCGGCCCCGCCCGACTTTAGACTTTCCTTACTTGTTTTTTTATAAAAAAAAAAACAATTAAGTAAAGTAGAAAGTCGGGCGGGGCCGACTATATCATACCCTAAACCACCCCCTACTGTATTAGTAAACATAAGCATTTGTGGGGTATCATTGGTATAGGTTTTGGAGAACATAAATGGGGGGTACATGTTTATGGGTGTCTTGTCACAATCTGAGCAGAAATGTCTAATATTAGGAGCTATAGTTTATTTTGCACCAAAAGAGTTAGTATGCCACTAATATTGAGTCCATTATTAAAAAAGAGGTTGTGGGTAATAAATCCAAATTGCTGCAAATAGGGCAATAGATTTATGTAAGAGCTACATGTAAGTCTAAATACGATCAGCTAGTACATCAAAATTTTAAATTTGAATAACATATGTTAGGTTAATAAATAAGAGTATTATGGACAAATATGACAAAATCGAGCGATGTATATATATGGGACCTATATCTAAATCTGAACCAATTTCGATGAAATTTTGCATGTACAGTTAGTGCTATAGAAGATTACATTTAGCCAACCTTGGTTACGATCGGTTGATAAATAAGTGTTTTACGCCAAATTTGGCAAAATCGGGCGATAATTATATATATGGGAGCTATATCTAAATTTGAACCGATTTCGATGAAATTTTGCATGTACAGTTAGTGCTATAGAAGATTACATTTAGCCAACCTTGATTACGATCGGTTGATAAATAAGGGTTTTACGGCCAAATTTGGCAAAATCGGGCGATACATATATATGGGAGCTATATCTAAATCTGAACCGATTTCGATGAAATTTCGCACATACAGTTAGAGCTATAGAAGATTACATTTAACCAACTTTGAGTACGATCGGTTGATAAATAAGGATTTTACGACCAAATTTGACCAAATCGGGCGATACATATATATGGGAGCCATATCTAAATCTGAACCTATTTCGATTATTTTTGGCACATATTGTCAGTACCATAAAAGATTAGAGTAAGCCAAGTTTGAGTAAGATCGCTTGCTAAATAAGGTTTTTATGGCCAAATTTGGGAAAATCGGGCGATACATATATATCGGAGCTATTTTTATAAAAAAAATGCTATCATTTCAGCGGGCAGAAAAGAATTCAAAGAAGGAAACAGGGCAATCGCAGCACTCTCGTTTGCCCGTAATTTGCCTCTATGCGTGGCGCTATTTTCACAACAGAATTCGAAGCCTTTTCGCACTTCTGCCTGTTGTTTTTAGAAAAGAACCTAAAAAGTACATTTTCCGGGCAAAATGCAAAAAAAGTGCGCATTTTTTACAAGAAAAGAAAACGCCATAACTTTGCCTGCTATTTTGTTTACCCGATTTCCTTAAAACAAATTTAGGCATAACAGCAAACGAAATGTTTGCTGATCGTATTTAAAAGCTTTCAAGAAAATTAGAGATTTGGAATACACAAAAACTATTTTTGGTTTTTTTAAAAATGCTTTTGGGAACGATTTTAAATCCTAAAAATTTTAGGAATTGTTGTTCGCTTGGCCAAGAATTTTAAAAATAATATCATACACCGACTACCTTTTTTTCTTCAGAATACATAATTTAAAAGATTTTGGCGATATTCTAAAAATAATAATAATAAAAAAAAACTAAAAATAAAATTTAAACCAAATTTTCTATAAAATGTCAGTGAAATTTTTTTAAGTAAAATGTTACCAAAAATGTTTATATATTTTTTTTTACTTTCATAATAACCTTTCCACGAAATTTTCTTGAAATTAAAAAATTTTTTGATATGCTTTGTCTGGGCTTTTAAGATCATTTTTAAACGCGAATAAAACAAGTATTGAATTATTCCATAATTTTATTATTTTATTGGATACCTTACCTTTACCAATTGATCACTTCCAACAGAAACGAAATAATCACCAGTTCCATTGATATCAATATGATTTACCGATGACTTGTTGGAAGCTTGAAGATCACGTATTAAACTTCCATTGTAGGCAGCCCAATAGCAAATGCGGCCATCAGTTCCACATGTAAGAATTTGAACACCAGTTGGAAAATACTTGGCTGTCATGAATTGAGTATTTGCGGTTATACAATTTTTACGTGTTAAACGACTAAAATAAAATTTTTAACTGTAAGTTTCATCATTAATAGAGCAATCATACATACTTAACATCCCATACAACACAGGATCCATCACAACTGGCTGAAATTACTTCTGTATCGGTTTTATTGAAATCCAATGATGTTATAGGACCTGAATGATCTTTCAATACACCAAGCAAACTTTGCCTATATGGTTCGATTTTCCATACTCTAACCTGACCCTCAATGCCACCAGTGACAATAATACGACCACTGGAGGAGACAGCAAGAGCACTACAACCTACAATGGGAAATGGACACGTGAAAAAGAGTTTTCAAAATTTTCAACTTTCCAAAAATGTTCCCAAAGCTGTTTAGGTGTAATTTCTTACCCTTATTATGAGCATTCGGTATTGCATATATCAACCTCCCGCTAATGGGTGTAAAAGCTCTGATTACTCCATCATTCCATACCGAAACCAAACTACTACCATCTTTGGTAAATTCCAAATCAGCACATTGAAAATTATAGACCATTATACGTAACAATTCCTGCATTCGTTTCGTTGACCATATACGAATAGTTTCATAACCAGCCGTGGCAAAAACAGACGAAAGATTTCTGAAAACTCGATAAATTGCATTTTATGCACACCATATTCATGCTTACTGCACTTACTTGGGAAAAATTATATTATTGACAGCGTCCTTGTGTGATGTTTTCAGCAACTTCAAAGTAAATAATTTTATATTCAATAAATAAATTTCATTCGCTTCGGTAGATATGTAATATTCAATGGGTGTTATCTGGACCAATGATGTTATAGGACCATTGACTTTAGTTTTCTTCAGCTGTAAAAGAAAATGCATTTAAAAATTTATTTTCGTCACTTCAGTCCAAAAGTCGCCTCTGTTACATATACCCCCAAACATATTCAGCTTCAAGGATATATATTTTCAGAATTTTTTCAAACAAAGAATTGTTTTCACTGTGCAAACATATTATGTTTCACCCTAAGCATATCTTGTTTTAAAGCCCCAAATAGTTAATTCCAGTTTCTAAACATTTATTTGCTTGTGTGGGAATACAAATAAAAACATATATACGTATGTTTCAAATTTATGAATATTACACCTCGAACATTTATTTATATACAAACAAGTAAGGAAAGCCCTGCACCACTTTATAGATCCACATTTCCCATAGCATATCAAATTCGTCCAATGTGTTGGGTGCTACATATACAAGTTTTTGTTTCCATATACATATATATTCAAATCTGACTCGATCTGGACACAAATTGTTAGACTTCTTCAAAATCTAAAGGCTTAAAATTTTGCGGCTTTTGGGGCAATATTAGTAGATATCGGGCGAATGATATATATTGGAGCTATATCTAAAAACTGAACCGATTTCTTCTAAAATCAATAGGGTTCTATTCTAATTTTATTGGACTAAAACTTTGATTACAAAAAAGTGTTCACAGACAGACGGACATGACTAGATCGACTCAGGCGCCGGCCCTGAGCAATATTTTCAAAGACACCATATGTCTATCTCGTCTCCTTCTGGGTGTTGGAAACATATGCACTAACTTATAATACCCTGATGCACAGTGTGGCGCAAGGTATAAAAATATGTAGGTTAGGGTAGGTTAGATATAGTGGCAGTCCGATATTTCGGCTCACTTAGACTAAAGGGTGATACGGTCAAAATTTGGTCAATATAAACTTGACGTATTTCTTTCAATTTTGCATTTAAAAAACCTGAACACCCCTCATTTTGAAGGTGTGTGTGTGTAAAATGTTGCTCCTATTTTGATTTTGGAATTCTCTCTTCAGTTGTCAAAATGCCGTCCAAGCAAGAAGGGCAGCGTATCAAAATTTTGCTCGCGCATCGCGAAAATCCGAGCTACTCGCACGCAAAGCTGGCAAAATCGCTAAAAGTTGCCAAATCAACCGTTACAAATGTAATTAAAGTGTTTAGGGAACGTTTGTCGACAGCCAGGAAGTCTGGATCGGGGGGAAATCGAAAACCGGAAGCCGCTGAGACGACAAAGAGAGTTGCCGGTAGTTTCAAGCGAAACTCTCCGAGATGCCGCAAATAAGCTGGGTGTATCGTCTACAACCGTGCATCGAGCCAAAAAACGAGCAGGACTATCGACTTACAAGAAGGTAGTGACTCTCCGAGATGCCGCAAATAAGCTGGGTGTATCGTCTACAACCGTGCATCGAGCCAAAAAACGAGCAGGACTATCGACTTACAAGAAGGTAGTGACTCCAAATCGCGATGATAAACAAAATACGACGGCCAAAGCGCGATCCCGGAGGCTGTACACGACGATGCTGACGAAGTTTGACTGCGTGGTAATGGACGACGAAACCTACGTCAAAGCCGACTACAAGCAGCTTCCGGGACAGGAGTTTTATACGGCAAAAAGAAAGGGGAAAGGTAGCAGATATTTTCAAGCACATAAAACTGTCAAAGTTCGCAAAGAAATATCTGGTTTGGCAAGCCATCTGTACCTGTGGCTTGAAAAGCAGCATTTTCATTTCCGGGACTGTCAACCAAGAAATTTACGTGAAAGAGTGTTTGAATAAACGTCTGCTGCCTTTCCTGAAGAAACACATTTGTTCCGTACTGTTTTGGCCGGATTTGGCATCTTGCCATTACGGTAAAAAGGCCATGGAGTGGTACGCCGCCAACAACGTGCAGGTGGTTCCCAAGGACAAGAACCTTCCCAACACGCCAGAGCTCCGCCCAATTGAGAAATACTAGGCTATTGTCAAGCGGAACCTAAAGAAGACCAAAAAACTGCTAAGGACGAGCAGCAGTTCAAGGCAAACTGGCTTTCTGCGGCGAAGAAGGTGGACAAGGTGGCTGTACAAAATCTGATGGCAGGTGTCAAGCGTGAGGCCCGGCAATTCGGATTTGGAGAAGCGAAAGCCTAACTGAATATTTTTCCTGAATTTTATACTAATTGAACTTGAAAAAGAAATTTAATTTGATTTTTTAAATAAACGATTTCACTGATTTACACGGGTTTTCCCTTGACCAAATTTTGACCGTATCACCCTTTATTCAGTCCATTGTGATACCACAGTGATGAACTTCTCCCTTATCACTGAGTGCTGCCCGAATCTATGTTAAGCTCAATGACAAGGGACATCCTTTTTATAGCCGAGTCCGAACGGCGTTCCACATTGCATTGAAACGACTTAGTGATGCTTTGAAACCCTTAGAAATGTCACCAGCATTACTGAGGTGGGATAATCCACCGCTGAAAAACTTTTTGGTGTTTGGTCGAAACTGGGTTTGAACCCGCGACCCTGTGTATGCAAAGCGGGCATGCTAACCATTGCACCACGGTGGCACCCAATAGTGGGTATAAGACATCATCAAATTTTTATCTTATATCGACCATATGTTTTTTTTTTTTTGATGTGTGTGTACTTACAGTTTTCAACATGGGCCATGTGGGACTAGGATAATTTTTAAATGCCACTTCTTTGATATCTTTACGTTCTTCGACGAGTTCAATTGTTCCATCGCCAGCACCCATTAATAGCAAACCATCATCAACTATGTAGACAACTCGTAGACCATTCACATAACGATTACAATCCTTGCCATAGGGTTTACGTGGATTATGCGTACCATAGGCTCCAACCATTGAAGAAAATTGTCCGGATTTGGTAACATTTACGGGATCACAACAATTTAAGACAATCTTAACTACATCTCCGCTATAGGTTCCCAAATATACATACTCATCGCGACGATCTATGGTGATGCTGGAATAACGCCTCTGATGTTTTCCCACATAAACATCTTGAACGTTGACATTTTTTGTTTCTCGCTGGATACTCCATATGCGTAGATGACCTAAGAAAAAAATTTACAAAAAATGCTTATAATCAAGAAAAAATATTTTTGTCTTCAATCACAACAATAATTGTAATCCAATTAATTTTTAATTGACATTTCTTCAATCATAAAAAGTATAAATCACCCTCAGTATACAACTTAAAGTAAATACACAAAAATTGTTCCATAACGGTCTATATTTTGATATAGCCCCCATAGACCGATTCCCAGATTTGAGTTCTTGTGCCTCCTGAAGGCTTAGTTTTCACACGATCCGGTACATGATATCGGTAAATACACAAAAACTCTCCATATGGGTCCATATTTAGATATAATAACTATATAGCGTTTTGAATGCTTATATTTGCCCTGTGGTTGAATTCGTACATATTAATTCCTAGCTATGAAAGCCTAAAAATATGGTCAATATTGTTTTCTCGTTAAACATAAGATGCTTTTCCAATAATATGGTTGCGGTAAACATGTTACATGTTCCCCGTGAAAAATTAACATTATGCTCTTGAAACATGTTTGGCAGTCTGACAGTTGCGAAAATGAGGAATAAACGAAGAAAATAAGGGGAATTACAAATTCTCTCTGAGATTCCTTTTTTACAATTTTCCTATTATATCCACAATTTGAACATTTTTGATACACCAGTTAAATTATAATCAAATTAAATATTCAAAAGTTTATATTTGCATAAAAGATGCACCAGAACCGCGAAAATACAAAATTTAATTTTGAGAAATTTTTCTCTTTACAAAAAACACAAAACCAAATGTCAGAAAATTCATTTGGACTTCTTCAACATTTTTTGGCCGGAGAGCTTTTTGTCAAAAAAAAGTCGCTAGTCGATTTTTGACTTTTGTATCCCCACTAGTAGCCATTAAACGGAAGTCCATCTGCAGGATAAGTCGAAATTTCTAATAATGGGATAATGGAAGTAACTGAGATATAATATTCCCAAAAATCTCTACACTTAGTGTTGGTCAACCCTAAAATGACCAGCGACTGCTGCAAATCTTGGGACGCGATTACTGAATAGTTCAACCTTCATAATGAATAGTCTAACTGAGCCTGATAAAAAATCGGGCTGCCACTTTACCCTAACCTAACATTCACCGTGTATCATGGGTACCTTTCACTTTAGGAGCTAGGTGAGTTCAACTGTAAAAACTGTACATTTCCAAATAATATTGAAAAAGATTTATTTATTTAATATGGTATCACAGTGGCCTATTAGTCGAATCTGCCATGAAGTACCATACTCTCATTACATTTGTATTTATTTGCTCAATGTACTTACGATCTCCTGCCGTTATAAAGAATGATGGATTATTGTGTAGACCCCGAACAACAGTTGCGTTGCCATTTATGGATCGTGCTGCCACAGATCTACAAATTGGAGAACTGCAATAAATGTTATATCATTTCAATTCCATACAACTAAAATTCACATTGTATAACATACCGCGCCTCGATATCATAGACAATAACTGATCCATCGTCACGGCCACCTACAGATACCAAAAACTTATCGTGAGCTGTAAAGCAAATAGATTGCACCCGAACCTATAATATATCAGAGTTACATATATACTCCTTCTATTTAACAAGATATCATACCTTATGTAAATTATGCCTTGCCAATTCCTTGCGTTGCTCGAAATCCCAAAGTATAACATAACCTGGAAATCCCATATGATTTATTTGGCCGGAAGCCATATACCTTCCACTAAAATTTTTGTTTTAGTAATTTTGATCAATAATACAAATTTTCACTAACCTTCGGCTCAAATCCAAACAGGAAACATTATTTGTATGTCCACCCAAAAATTCTTGTTTACTTGTCTGAGTATCATCAATGGCAACTTTAGTTCCCAAAGGATATATAATGTGTCTTCTATTAGGATGCAAATGTAAGCCAAATTCTATTTTGCCATTAATACCAAATATTGCACGCGGCTCTAATCGTTTGTTGTCAACTTTGACATTTTCACTTGAAGACATTTTTGTTATTTATTTTTTTTTTATTAATTAATTGTATTTTTATTGTAAAAACGTAAATTTCTATTTTTCATAAGTTATTTTTTGTTTTACTCGATTGTTTATTTTCAATTCAAAGCGTAACTAATAGTAACCGACATTTTTAAAATACATTTCTGTGTTTTTGTTACTGTTTCTGTAGTCAACGGTAACACCAATGTTGCCAACCATCTCAGTAATAGCCAATAGGATGTTTAGATACGTATGATTTGTTGGAAGAATATTTGTCCAATATTGCAAAGCATGTTTTGCCAGTCGACGCCGCCAACAATTAACCCTCTAATGCCACAATTTTTTTGCCAACTGATTAAATATTCAATGTTATCGACACAAAAGCAAGAAAACTAAATAAAAAAATTTATACGGTAAAATTCAGTATAAGCTGCAAAGCATCTTGAACAGTTTTAACTAAGTTTTTTTTTTTTTAATTTACCCATTTTTGTGGTTTTAAGGTGTGTTTTTCTAAAAGCTTCCTGATTTAATGAAGCCCGCCTACAGGTGAGTATTAAGTTCGAGTTTAGCCGCTACAGTGAAAACTAAATCAGTAAGAAAAGGCATAAAATTGTACACATTTGTTGGAAATTTTATTAGAACTTGATGGGGAATGGCCCAAAGCAAATTTTTACAAAGTTTTTAGTCCTCAAAATGGAGTATTCAAGAAAAGTAATCGTGAAAAATGACGATTTTAGCGGCTAAAGGTGGGTATTAAGTTCGAGTTTAGCCGCTAAAAACGTCTTTTTCACGATTACTTTTCTTTAATAATCCATTTTAAGAAATGCAAACTTTGTGAAAATTTGCTTTGGGCTTTTCCCCATCAAGTTATAATAAAATTTGCAACAAATATGTATAATTTCATGCATTTTTCTTACTGATTTAGTTTTCACTTTAGCGATTTTAGCGGCTAAATCCGAACTTAATACCCACCTTAAAGGCGGGATTGGGCATTAGAGGGTTAATCAAAAATATTGATTTAAATCAGAAAAATGTATTTATAATTGTTGTAGTTTTTGCCAAAATTATGAATTTTCCACCCACAATCAACCAATATGAAGTTACTATAATAATTTTGCAAAAATTTAGCTAAAACATTTAATGAAATGTAAATTTGATTTTAAAATAGATTATACAAGTAATTTCATTACCATTCGGATAAATTCAAATTGATGAATAATTTTCCCCCGCCTAAATTCATTGATTCAATAAAGTAACCGTGAAATCAATGTGGGTTTCTGCACAGTGCCCACCTTTTCGCCTTAAGGTGGGTACTATGTTCGGTTTTCGAGTTGAAAATCGCTTTATTTTCGCGATTACTTTTCCTGAAATAATCAAAATTATAAATTAAAACCAAAATATTCCTGTAAAGTCTTGTCGAAATCTAGGGGAACAAGAAACTGCGCATCAATTGAATTAATTTATCTGCTTCATATTGAACTGTTTTATTAAAGTAACCGCGAAAATTTCAACTCGAAAAGCGAACATAGTACTTACCTTTAAAATTAATCTGATTTAATTTTTAGTTATCAAAAAGTAACCGTCAAAATAAAGTGATTTTCAATTCAAAAACAAAATATAGCACCGGCCTAAATGTTTTTTTAAATCGTCAACGTTAACCATTCGTCTTGTCTTATTTCCCTTTATTGTGACATTCGCATCAAAAATGATTACGTTTAACAACACTGAAATATCCCTGAACAACACTCAATAGTGTCTAATATATATTAACCTAAACTCAATTTTGTTTAATTTGTTTCCATAAACGGAGCGGGCGTTATTGTTGCCGGCAAGCGTTAGTAGTTTAATAATCAAATAAAGTTTATAAATTCCAGAGGTACATAGTTGCATATGTATACACCAAACCGCGGACGTGACAAATTAAAAAAATTTTTGCAATTTTCTCTTAGGGTAGGTACTATGTTCGGTTTTCGAGTTGAAAACCACTTTATTTTCGCGATTACTTTTTCTTAAATAACCAAAATTATAAATGAAAACAAACTTATTCCTGTAAAGTCTTGTCGAAATCTAGAGGAACAACAAACTACGCATCAATTGAGTTAATTTGTCTGCTTTATATTGAACTGTTTTGATAAAGTAACCACGAAAATTTCAACGCGAAAAGCGAACATAGTACTTACCTTTAGTGAAGAAGTCAAAGAAGTGCTGCCCTTTGTTCCTACCTCCCACTTCTTTTGTATGTAAAAAAAGTACCCACACAAATCAACGAAAAATATATAACAAAAAATAGGCTACTTCCTGCTTTCAAAGAATTTCGAAGATAACACAAGTGTTTAGTGTTCCACTTAACGATATTACAATTTTAAAAGAAAATACATTTAAATATCGCATTTTGTAAATATGAGTGCAATGAGAGTTTGTTGTATAGGAGCGGGTTATGTTGGTGGCCCTACTTGCTCCGTAATGGCTTTGAAATGTCCCGACATAACAGTGACAGTTGTGGATAAAAGTTCAGAGCGCATTGCTCAATGGAATTCCGACAAATTGCCCATATATGAGGTAAGTTATCATCATATTCTTACTATCTCTCCATTACGCATAAACCATGATAAATTTATTATCATTTTGCTTCTGATAACACAAAACATTGATGGAATTTGGTAATTTTAATCAGAATTCTTTGGATGGGAGGAGATGAGATTGCCAACACCTGTAGCAAACAGGTTTTTGCTGTGAAGAATGTTTGGCATGAAGCTGGAGGAAGTGGAAACAAGAAACAAGCTACAAATTCGTGTATTTCACTTTAATTGTTTGTTTTTATTTTGCGTTCATTGACATCACATTGTTATTTGATAATGAAATTTAAGAGCTATTGGCCTCGAACTTGTCGTAACACTTCTTTTTTACTTCAATGGGTTTGGTATTACCTAGAGTTATGTGTGGAAAATCTCTGTATTTATATTTGTTATCGAAATTTCAATTATGTTGTGAAGTGTCCATCCGCACATGACTTCCTTTATTTCCCAATACCCAGTTTATTTTGCACGATGCTGCCTGCGCAAGGTCAATATAATCTAATAGAAGCTTTAACTGACACCTAAACAGTAAAGTATTTCAACAATATACATAAATGTAATTGAAATTGATCATTGTTTTTTTTTATCGTAGACTGTAATTGAGTAAGACAGTCAATTAGAGAAAGTATTCAGAATAAAAGAGCCGAATAACCAATTTTCTATATCATATAATATTTTTTAGCAATCTACTTTTCGATGAATTATGTACAATAAACATTTAAATATGATTAAATATATACACTCATAGACATGGATAATATGTGCAGCAAGAATTATAGCAATTCTATATGTTTTATGTATATTAATGAATCGTGGTTCCCTGCTGACGAATCTTTAACATAATTATCCCGAAAGTGAGAAGTGATATCCGCACATGCGAAACGTGTTACAATTTATCAAAGAACAAGTTACTGATACTTTCAATGTCAATGTCTCTAAGGTACTACACGATCTCAGCAATTAGTTTTAAACGCTTGAACTTTCCGGAAGTCTTCTATTCCTGCCCCTGAATTATTTGTTATCCAACAACAGAGAAATTGATGGAGGGTTTCCGTTCTCAAGTAAAAATAAACCTAGAGAAAAAATCGAAGTATTATCTGTTCAGATATCTAGAGAAGTTATATTGAAGGTGATATAACTTCACTCTGGTATAGAGGTTGAGGTCTATGTTAAAGTCCACTATTACACTGGTAGGGAGAGATGGCTTCCTGAGCCGCTTTAGTGTGAGCTTGTGTGTGAGCTTCCTGAACCGCTTGAGTGTGATACCAGCAATATATCTATCTTAAATACAGCTTCAATAAATGTATGGAGTGCTGCTTTACCTATAATTACGCAATACATTCGCAACTAATTTCTTGATCACTCAAAATAGGAGAACAGAATATTGAGCTCACATTCATGTCTGATATTGCGGCTTGGACTGCACTTCGCTGGATATTTAAAAATGAAATAATGTTTCACATATATATTTTTATAGAACTTAATATTATTGTATAAATTCACTGAATTTTTTATCTCTATGCAAGTGACTACTTTTTATCTTGAAGAACTTCAGACATACCCTTATCTGGCTTTCTATTGTTCTATTTATTATCAAGTTTCTAATTAAAACAAGAAAAAGAGTCATGTATAAAAAAACAAAACGAAATCTTGGAAATGTGGCACATAGCGTTGTAAATTCAATTTTAAGGGGTTTCGAGACAAATTGTTCATTTTATCTGCTTTATGTTTGTAAAGATATATTCGTCATTGGCGTCCAATATAGGGTAATATAACGCAATAAAACTTACCAATATAATCCTGAAAGCCAATTCCTACGGATTAAATAAAAGGAAAAATATGGCTTACAAAAAGATGTATATACTGAAAATGGAGGTATGCACGTGAGTAATATTTTACTCATGACTTAAAATGATTACTCATGAAATGAAAATTCGTATTCACGCACGAAAACTCTTTAACGACTCACTCACGAGTGGAATATTTTTATTCACGCATACTGTCGATAAGTAGGAAGTACTATTGCATCTCATTTCAATTCTCTGGAGACTCTTATACATTCTCGTGACTGACGAAAACTCTCCTGACTCATGAAAATTCGTTACGTTTTAAATATAGTTTTTGATAGTACGTAGATAAAATTATTAGCCGACGAAAATAATGTAGTAGTCGGTATTACATATATGCCCAATTCTATGTAATTTACCTGGTGAACATGATTGAAAACAAGCAAGAGATGTTACGAGAAACATGGCACTATAAGTGTGACTAAAATTTGTAAGCGAATTCTACTTCTGAGCGTGATTATGTTAGTGAGCGAGAGCGTATTTTTGTTCACTTACGAACAATTAATCTCGTGACTCACGCTTTACAGGCTTATGAGGAGTTCTGGGGTATAAACCATAGAACAGTATTAGTCCCCACTGGACTTTTTTCCGGCCACATCTGAAATTTATATTTGAAAATGTATGGGAAGATACCTACCATGAACGATTGAGAAGACGAACAGTCGCTAAAATAAAATAATAAGTCGGTAAATTAAAAATAATTACATTATTACCAAATTAATTTTTATTGGGTACTCCAAAAGTTTTTTAGTACTTCTGACCAACCAATAATAGAAAAACAAAAAAAGGTGCATATTTGATTCAAGAATATTCATAACTATAAACAAGTATATACAGCAGTAAGTTCGGCCAGGCCGAATCTTAAATACGTGAATCAAGTATTATTGTTTCCATTCAAATTTCATGGGGGTTCGATGACATGTATTCTCCCAAGCAAAGCAGTTCAATCAGTACACTTCCCGCAAAGATTTTACCTATGAAGACTATATCAGATTCTGGATTTATAAGAATCATTTTTGTTTGAGTTTTAGAGGAATCATTAACATATCTTGTAAGTGTGCAAGAAAATGATGAAATAATGCCTTGATTTAAAATCTAAAATCTGTAGATTTTCACCCCCATTATTTAAATGATTACGAGTAGTAAAATCTGAAAATTTTATATTCAGTTTCAAGCAATTTTCATGATAGGTGCGCCTTCTATACCCTCAAGAAGTGAAATCGGCCTTACCAAATGGACCGATAAGAAGTAAATGCGATACACGATTTTGTGAGTCTAAAATACCAGTATATTTATACTTTAAGGCAAATCGGATAAAAACTATAGTTTCTAGAAACCCAAGGAGTTAAATCGTTTTCTGCACACCTCTTTATAGTCCTAAAATACTTCTAGATTTAAAATTTCAAGCAAATTGCATAAAAACTACGGTTTTTCGAATCCCAAACAATAAAATCATATTTTGCACACCTATTTATAGTCCTAAAATCCTCCAGATTTTCAATTTCAGGCGAAGTAAACAACAACTACGGTTTCCACAAGCCCAAAAGGTAAAATCGGGAAATCGGTCGATATGCTATACGAAATACACGCGATTTTCGGCACACGTATTTATGGTCCTACAATATCTCTAGATTTTCAATTTCACGCAAATTGGATAAAAATTACGGTTTCTATAAGCTCAAGATGTAAAAACTGGAGATCGGTATATATGGTGTCTATAGCGAAACATGGACCGATACTCACCATTTTTGACACGCCTCTTTATGGTCCTAAAATACCTCTAGATTTCCAATTTCAGGCATATTGGATAAAAACTACGGGTTCTATAAGCACTAGACCTCAAATCGGAAGGTCGGTTTATATGGGGACTATATCAAAACCTGGACCGATATAGCCCATCTCCGAACTAGACCTGCCTGCAGACAAAAGACGAGTTTATGCAAAATTTCAGCACGATTGCTTCATTATTGAAGACTGTAGCGTGATTACAACTGACAGACAGAAAGACGGACGGACGGACATGGTTATATCGTCTTAAAATTTCTCCCTGATCAAGAATATATATACTTTATATAGTCGTAAATCGATATTTCGATGTGTTACAAACGGAATGACAAACTTATTATACCCCCCGTCAACCATTCTATGGTGGTGGGTATAAAAATGAGTTGACGTTTGTATTAAGAATACGAAATACTTTTTCGGTTATCCAATCTTTTATAGAGAATATGTTTATAGAGAACTCTGGCAGTACAAAGTTTTCAGAGGGCAGAACATTTTTATTAAACAAAACAGGTATTGAGCTATTTCCAAGAGCATTTTTACAAATACGTGAATTGCTTTTAAATAATTATTTCTTATTTCAGCAAAACTTAATACATCAAATTAAGAACGGCATACTTGTTGTTGTTTCTTTTGTTTTGCGCACACATATTTAAACGTTTATTCAACAGCATAACACTTGTGCCTATGTAACCAAATATAAATTTAATGTTAATGAAATGGTCAAAGTTCTTTTCATACCTAACATCACCACTATGGATCTGTGTATTATAATTGCGTACATATGCTTGCAAGTGCCTAGTTGCCTGAAGCAATAATAATTTACTATAAAATAATACATTTTTTTACCGACTGTTTAAACTAGAGTGATCTCGATTTTGATTTTTGGCCATCCTTGTAATATTCATTTAGAATAACATATACGTATGTTTATTCTAGGGTATCGTATATCCCCGTTTCAATTAATTTCACTGGACTTTTTTTTTCTTGGAGCATCATTTCTTGCTGTAAAAATTGCAGTCACATGGCAATGCAACAATCTCCCTTAGAATACAGCATATTTCTGGTTAATTTTGGTGTTCAACACTTTTTTTTTAAATATATATACTTATCAATTGATGCAATTGTTTTGAATTCATTGGAAAATTAGTTTATCATGTTTCTTTTAATTACGTCTACATTTAAAACATGTGCGTTCTCAAGTACTCCATGTAATGACATTAAACAACGTCATACGTTAGTTCTTTGAAATATGTGATCAGTTGCAATTTTCCATAAAGCTCAAAGGAAATTTACTTTTTAACCCTTATCTTGTACTTAAAAAAATATCGCATATTGTATTAGTGGGTCAAATTTGCCCAATATAAATTTTTTCATATATATGTATTCTAAACATTGTTTTGGAACTTTTTTTAAAGGGCTCAGCTAAACAGAGCTTTAAACTCAACTAGTTCTTTAGAATAAAATTCTTATAAACAAGTAAGGAAAGTCTAAAGTCGGGCGGGGCAGACTATATTATACCCTGCACCACTTTGTAGATCTAAATTTTCGATACCGTATCACATCCGTCAAATGTGTTGGGGGCTATATATAAAGGTTTGTCCCAAATACATACATTTAAATATCACTCGATCTGGACATAATTTGATAGACTTCTACAAAATCTATAGACTGAAAATTTAAGTCGGCTAATGCACTAGGGTGGAACATAATGTTAATAAAAAATATGGGAAACATTTAAATCTGAAGTAATTTTAAGGAAACTTCGCAAGAGTTTTTTATGATTTATCGCTCGTTATATATGTATTAGAAGTTTAGGAAAATTAGAGTCATTTTTACAACTTTTCGACTAAGCAGTGGCGATTTTACAAGGAAAATGTTGGTATTTTGATCATTTTTGTCGAAATCGGAAAAACATATATATGGGGCTATATCTAAATCTGAACCGATTTCAACCAAATTTGGCACGCATAGCAACAATGCTAATTCTACTCCCTGTGCAAAATTTAAACTAAATCGGAGCAAAAAATTGGCCTCTGTGGTCATATGAGTGTAAATCGGGCGAAAGCTATATATGGGAGCTATATCTAAATCTGAACCGATTTCAACCAAATTTTGCACGCATAGCTACAATGCTAATTCTACTCCCTGTACAAAATTTCATATAAATCGGAGTAAAAGATTGGCCAGAGTGTGGCGCAGGGTATAAACAGATATACTTTTCTCGTGAAAGTTTGTCAAGTTTAAATTCGAATTTATCAAATATGTCAAATTCTACCAATTCTATATACATAAATAGTTTAGTGGGCACAGCACTACTTTAGCTTTTTCATTCTTATTTAATAATTAATTTAATGTTTTTTTTAGAATCTTTAAATATGATAACTTCTGTGCTATGTTAAGTGATATGGATTGATTAAAAACTGGAATAAGTAATTTTTTAATTTATGATCGGTATTGTGTGCTTTTTTCTATCTGCAAAAAAAAATCAGTAATTGTACTCTGTATTCGCTTCATTCCCTAAAAATACATATGTGATATACAAAATAAATAGACAAGTTTGCCCATGAAATTTTATATGTATCGGTAATTAATTTATACTGATAAGAATTCCAATCGAGCTGACTTTGAGTAGAGTAGCTTTTTTTATACCCACCACCATAGAATGGCGATGGGGGTATAATAAGTTTGTCTTTCCGTTTGTAACACATCGAAATATCGATTTCCGACTATATAAAGTATATATATTCTTGATCAGGGAGAAATTCGTAGACGATATAAGCATGTCCGTCTGTCTATTGTAATCACGCTACAGCCTTCAATAATGGCGCTATCGTCCTGAAATTTGGCACAGATTCGTGTTTTGTTTGCAGGCAGGTCAAGTTCGAAGATGGGCTATATCGGTCCAAGTTTTGATATAGTCCCCATATAATCGACCTCCCGATTTGGGGTCTTGGGCTTATAACAACCTAGTTTTTATCCAATTTGCCTGAAATTGGAAATCTTGAGGTGTTTTAGGACCATCAAAGAGTGTGCCGAAAATTGTGCCTATCGGTCCATGTTTTGGTATAGCCCCCATATAGACCGATTTCCGGATTTTGCTACTTGGGCGTCCAGAAACTGTATTTTTATCCAATTTGCCTGTAATTGGAAATCTAGAGGTGTTTTAGGACAAAAATTGTGCCTATCGGTCCATGCCGAAAATTGTGCCTATCGGTCCATGTTTTGGTATAGCCCCCATATAGACCGATTTCCGGATTTTGCTACTTGGGCGTCTAGAAACTGTATTTTTATCCAATTTGCCTGAAATTGAAAATACAGAGGTATTTTAGGACCAAAGATTGGTGTGTCCAAAATGGGGTGTATCGGTCCATGTTTTGGTATAGACCATATAGACCTATCTCCCGATTTTACTTATTGGGCGTCTAGAAACTGTATTTACAACCCGATGACCTATCTGTCCATGTTTTGGTATAGCCCCCATATAGACCGATTTCCGGATTTTGCTACTTGGGCGTCTAGAAACTGTATTTTTATCCAATTTGCCTGAAATTGAAAATCCAGAGGTATTTTAGGACCAAAGATTGGTGTGTCGAAAATGGGGTGTATCGGTCCATGTTTTGGTATAGACCATATAGACCTATCTCCCGATTTTACTTATTGGGCGTCTAGAAACTGTATTTACAACCCGATTTGCCTGAAATTAGAAATCTAGAGGTATTTTATGATCAGAAAACGATGTGCCGAAAATGGGATGTATCGGTCCATGTTTTGGTATAGCCCCCATATAGACCGATCTCCAGATCTTATTTCGTGAGCTTCTAGAAACTGTATTTACTACCCGATTTGCCTGAAATGAGAAATCTAGATGATCACAAATAGGTGTGCCGAAAGTGGGATGTATCGGTCCATGTTTTGGTATAGCCCCCGTATAGACCGATCTCACGATTTTACTTCTTGGGCGTCTAGATACTGTAGTTTCTATCCGATTTGCTTGAAATTGAAAATCTAGAGGTATTTTAAGACCACAAATAGATGTGTCGAAAATGGGGAGTATCGGTCCAAATTATAGACTATAGATCGCCCGATTTTAGATTTCGTAGTTTTTACGCAATTTGTCTGAAATTGGAATTGGAGGTATTTGAGGAACATTAAGAGCGGTGTCGAAAATTTTGAGTATTGGTCCATGTTTTGCTGTAGCCCCCAAATAGAATTACATCTCGGATTTATTTCTTAGGTTGCTAGAATCTGTAGTTTTTATCCACTTTGCCTGAAAATGTAAATATACTGGTATTTTAGACCCTCAAAAATTTGTATCGCATTTATTTCTACAGGTCCATTTTGTAAGACATTGATCGATCCACCGATTTCAATTCTTGAGGGTATAGCAGGAGCACTTATCATAAAAATTGCTTGAAACTAAAAGTAAAATTTCCAAATTTTACTCCTCGTTATCATTTAAATAATGGCGGTAAAAAATCTACGGATTTAAGATTTAGGGCTTTTTTTCATCATTTACACGATATGTTTATGATTTCTCTAAAATTCAAACAAAATTGGTTCTTTTAAATCCAGAATCTGATCTAGTCTTCATAGGTAAAATCTTTAAATTTATCTTCGGGAAGTGTACTGGTTAAATTGATCTGCTTGGGAATATCTGTCATCAAACCCCCTTAAAACCTACATATATTATCAAGATACCCGCAGCGACGAATAGTTTTCAAAGGAAAATATTATATTTGATTCTTGGTGGTGGGTATTTAAGATTCGGCCCGGCCGAACTTACTACTGTATATACTTGTTATGTATAGACATTTCTAACAGTAAATGAAGAAATTGTAATAAACCATTAGATAGTATTCTGGAAATTCTATTATATAGATAAAAGTTAACATAGCATGCCATATAGAAAATTACTCTCTTTTTTCATTACTTTAATGCATTTAGAATAGAGTAACTTATAGGTATTGTTTGACTAAGTAGATATTGCGAGTATAAATGAACATTGTGAAAAATACACATTTTACATTTGTAAAAATTGCTCTAGTAATGTTGCTCTATAGAGCAAAATTTTGCAGAACATTGTAACTAGAGTAGTAAAATACGGTAGACATAGATTATCAGTTTTATTGAAAATTCGACAGGTAAAGTGTAATTGTCAAATTATTTCCAAATGCGGATCTTGATAAATTAATAAACTGCATAAGAACATTTCCAAATATATGCAACATGTGTATGTATTAAAACAAAAAACATATACTGATATTTTAATAAATCATTAATTATATTTTTGTCGATTTTTTATGATAAAACAATTATATTTATTTGTTTAATTATTATTACAATTTTAAAAACTATAATAAACAAAGCACTACCTACAAAAACCTAATAGGTTGGCTGATAAGTCCCCGCTCTAACAAAGAAAAACACATTTTTTTGTCAAAATTCGTTTTTATTATTCAACATAGTTCCCTTCAAGAGCGATACAACGATTATAACGACCCTCCAATTTTTTGATACCATTTTGGTAGTACTCCTTCGGTTTTGCCTCAAAATAGGCCTCAGTTTCGGCGATCACCTCTTCATTGCAGCCAAATTTTTTCCCTGTGAGCATTCTTTTGAGGTCTGAGAACAGGAAAAAGTATCTGGGGGCCAGATCTGGAGAATACGGTGGATGGGGAAACAATTCGAAGCCCAATTCATGAATTTTTGCCATCGTTCTCAATGACTTGTAGCACGGTGCGTTGTCTTGTTGGAACAACACTTTTTTATTCTTCATATGGGGCCGTTCTGCCGCGATTTCGACCTTCAAACGCTCCAATAACGCCATATAATAGTCACTGTTGATGGTTTTTCCCTTCTCAAGATAATCGATAAAAATTATTCCATGGTCATTCCAAAAAACAGAGGCCATTACTTTGCCATCGGACTTTTGAGTCTTTAACGCCATATAATAGTCACTGTTGATGGTTTTTCCCTTCTCAAGATAATCGATAAAAATTATTCCATGGTCATTCCAAAAAACAGAGGCCATTACTTTGCCATCGGACTTTTGAGTCTTTCCACGCTTCGGAGACGGTTCACCGGTCGCTGTTCACTCATCCGACTGTCGAACGGACTCAGGAGTGTAGTGATGGAGCCATGTTTCATCCATTGTCACATATCGACGCAAAAACTCGGGTGTATTACGAGTTAACAGCTGAAAACACCGCTCAGAATCATCAACACGTTGTTGTTTTTGGTCAAACGTGAGCTCGCGCGGCATCCATTTTGCACAGAGCTTCCGCATATCCAAATATTAATGAATGATATGACCAAAACGTTCCTTTGATATCTTTAAGGCCTCTGCTATCTCGATCAACTTCTTTTTCGGTCATTCAAAATCATTTTGTGCATTTTTTTGATGTTTTCGTCGGTAACCACCTCTTTCGGGCGTCCACTGCGTTCACCGTCCTCCGTTCTCATTTCACCTCGCTTGAATTTTGCATACCAATCAATTATTGCTGATTTCACAGAGGCAGAGTCCGGAAACTCATTATCAAGCCAAGTTTTTGCTTCCACCGTATTTTTTCCCTTCAGAAAACAGTATTTTATCAAAACACGAAGTTCCTTTTTTTTCCATTTTTTTCACAATAACAAAAGTTGCTTCACAAAAGACGCTCTATCTCACAAACTAATTGACTTACAGACGTAAAATTTTGACACGAATCACTTGAAGGTTGGTACTATATAAAAATAATATGCATTTAATACTAGCGACGCCATCTATGTGTCAGACCGGGGACTTATCAGCCAACCTGTTAGAAGTTTAGGAAAATCAGAGTCATTTTTACAACTTTTCGACTAAGCAGTGGTATTTTGGTATTTTGACCATTTTTGTAGAAATCAGAAAAACATATATATGGGAGCTATATCTAAATCTGAACCGATTTCAACCAAATTTGGCACGCATAGCTACAATGCTAATTCTACTCCTTGTGCCAAATTTCAATTGAATCCGAGTAAAAGATTGGTCACTTCCATACGTTTCGACCAGAACTGGGACTGGTACATTCACACCAGGGTGTAGTGTTTTACCGGTTCTGGAGTAGATTCAATTCCCGTAGCGCAGTTGCTACTCTATCTAACGTAATTTTACCTATGTACCTGGCTATTAAATATGTGTTTTCAAACATTTGATGGAATCTAAATATCCTGAGAATGCCGGACATTTCCAAAGGACTTAAACCATTCTCCCAATCGTAAAATATTGCTGATTTTCGTTGTTAATTTTCTTAAGAATAAAAGCGTTTTCATTAAATCGAACGTAAATTTTGCTCAACCGTTCGTTATTTAAAATACTCAATGTTAGGAAATTGGACGTTCGTTAAATTGCATTTTCGCTAAATGGGGTATTCGTTAAACAGAGCTTCGACTGTATTTATGCTGATGACTCGTAAAAAAGTGGAAAATCGTCACATTTTCCTTAACCCTTAAATGCGTACTGTACAACTAGAAAAAAAATTTTACGAAGTCAAATTCAGTTTTTAATCTCAAACCAAAATTTAAAATCAAAATAAAATACAACAACTATTTTTGCAAAAAAAATAGAAAAAAATTGTTCTACGCAGAAGTTCTTTTTTTTACAAATTTGCTTATTATATATTTTTTCGGTTTTCTTGTCCATGTGAGGGTTATTGCAAATGTTTATTTTGGTTACGCAAAGTAAACACAACTTTTGGACACTTTGCGGTTAACATAAAAAAACATTTCAATCCTCGATGTTAAACTTTATCGAACTTCTGGAAATTGGGTATAAGATTTTCAAAATTTGGTTAAAGCATTCTTTACATCCCTGCACAAAAAAAAATATAAACCTGAGATTTTGTAGCATATTTTTTAGGACATATAATTTTCAAAATATTAAAAATATTTCCTGTAAAATAAATACATTTTAATTAACACAAAATTTATAATGAAATTGTTTTTCAAGCACATAATAATTTAAAGGTGACTGATCAAAGGCTAGGTCGCAGTTTAAGTCCAATCGCCTTCAAATTTGGCACAAGTTCCTGTTTTGGGTCAGAATAGAACCCTATTGAATTTGCAGATTTAGATATAGCTCCCATATATATCTTTTGCCCGATATGCACTTATATGGGACCAGAAGCCAGAGTTTTACCCTGATTTGCTTGAAATTTTGCACCAGGAGAACAATAAATACTGTAGTCAGGTGCCAAATTTGATTGAAATCGGTTCAGATTTCGATATAGCTCCCATATATATCTTTCGCCCGATTTTGCGTCATATAACCACAGAGGTCAAAGTTGTAGTCCGATTTACTTGAAATTTTGCACAGGAAGTAGAATTAAAATACCAAGTATACATGTCAAATTTGGTTGAAATCGGTTCAAATTTCTATATAGCTTCCATATATATGTTTTTCCGATTTCGGCAAAAATTGCCAAAATATCCACATTTTGCTTATAAAATCGCCACTGCTAAGACGAAAACTTGTACAATTGTCTTAAATTTTCCTTTATTTCTAATACATATCTATCGACCGATAAATCATAAATACACTTTTGCGAAGTTGCCTCAAAATTGGTTCAGATTAAAATGTTTCCCATATTTTTTTTACTAACATAGTGTACCATCCCAGGGCATTAGCCGACTTAAATTTTAAGTCTATAGATTATAAATTTTGTTCAGATAGAGTCAGATTTAAATGTATGTATTTGGGACAAAAACCTTTATATATAGACCTAACACATTTGACGGATTTGATATAGTATCGAAAATGTGGATTTACCAAGTGGTGCAGGGTATAATATAGTCGGCCCCGCCCGACTTTAGACTTTCCTTACTTGTTTTCATTAATTTTGAAATTTATCTACATAACAAAAATTCTCAAAACACAATGTTCAGAATATATTATTAATTATTCATTTTTAATTTTATTTATTGACATCTCACATTCATCCCTGTTTTATTTACTTATTCATTACTTCATCTCAGTACAAACATCTGTGTAAGAACTTTTATTTTTCCTCTGTACTTACGTATTTTATTTATTTTTTGTTTTTCTCCACATTTTGTAACATCAATCACCACCACTAATCTTAAATGCAGACTTTATTAATAGATTAAAAGAAACGTGGAGAATACGCGATGTTTGAAATATAATTAGAAAATACATTAGCATTAATCAGCTATTGAGCATACGTACATATATCCAATAACCAATGTGTTTAAGATATATTGTCTTTATTAGTGGGAGGAGTGAAAAAAGTTTTCAAATAAACACTGAATTCTTCCAAAGAAGTTATAGCATGAGCATTAATTTATATGACACATGCTCAAATACATTTGGTTATGTTCATATACCTTAAAGATTGTGTGTTCAGGTGGGCAATTTTTTTATTCTTACCTTGAGAATAAGAATTGGCAAATATAAAGAATGAAAAAATTCAATAAAAATTTTTATATTTGTTATTTTCTTTCATAGCGTATATCGGATATTTTTAAATTATTTTACAATATTTATTGATCTATCAATATAAAGTCTGTTGGGCCTCAATTTGTTTAAATACCCAGTAAAAACTCTCATTACCAGGTAATCTTGTAGGTAAGCCTATTTAAAAATTAATAACCACTTATTGATTGGCATCGCTCCGAATTACATTTATATACGCATGTCGTAGGAGGAAAGCACTTCTGCCCAGGCATAGTTTCGGCCATGAAATAAGTAGTGCTTTAATCACCTAATATGTAATCACTTATTCGTAGATACACCAAAGCTTGCAAAATAGCCACTTATTGTCTCAGGCATCAAAATCTCTAAAATATTGATTTCTATCGCCGATTACAATGGATCAAAATATGGCGAGTAATAATGTAATAGGTCATTAATTTAAAACACAATTATTATGAAATATTTGTGATAAAAATTTCTTAACGGAAAAATCTTCAGAATTACCGTTACATTACATATTCTTTTTGATTTTTTAAGTAAATGCTCAATTATGTGAATAATTATACATAATGGTACCATCATCTATTCTATTTTATTAAGTCATTAACAGCTAACTGCCTAAAAATTTGAGAATAACATTTCGAAAATTACCGAGAAGTATTTATTTTTGTCATTACAAGTTAGTCATTATAACTCACCGCAATGTAATGCAACGTGTAATGACAGCTTTGCTCCTGGTAATGCCAATTTCATTTCATTTATTTATTTTCGAATAATCTGTAAGCCTATTGTGGCCAAATCGATCATAAGCATCAACATAAGTACAATATTAAGATATTAATTGTAATGAGATGTGGTTACCTAGTTTTGCAGGGTAAATGTAATAAATGAAGAAATGAAAACGATGCTTCAATATGTTATCCTCTTAAGATATTTCAACTTTTTCATGATTAACGACTTTGCTCGATCTGATAAAATCGACAAATTGAATGTAGGGAGTATAATTAACAGGTTGGGTGATAAGTCCCCGGTCTAACAAAGAAAAACACATTTTTTGTCAAAATTCGTTTTTATTATCCAACATAGTTCCCTTCAAGAGCGATACAACGATTATAACGACCTTCCAATTTTTGATACCATTTTGGTAGTACTCCTCAAAATAGGCCCGAAACTGAGGCCGATCACCTCTTCATCGCAGCCAAATTTTTTCCCTGCGAGCATCCTTTTGATGTTTGAGAACAAGAAAAAGTCGCTGGGGGCCAGATCTGGAGAATACGGTGGGTGGGGAAGCAATTCGAAGCCCAATTCATGAATTTTTGCCATCGTTCTCAATGACTTGTGGCACGGTGCGTTGTCTTGGTGGAACAACACTTTGTTCTTCTTCATATGGGGCCGTTTTGCCGCGATTTCGACCTTCAAGCGCTCCAATAACGCCATATAATAGGCACTGTTGATGGTTTTTCCCTTCTCAAGATAATCGATAAAAATTATTCCATGCGCAATCCAAAAAACAGAGACCATTACTTTGCCAGCGGACATTTGAGTCTTTCCACGCTTCGGAGACGGTTCACCGGGCTGTCCTCTCAGCCGACTGTCGATTGGACTCAGGAGTGTAGTGATGGAGCCATGTTTCATCCATTGTCATATATCGACGGAAAAACTCGGGTGTATTACGAGTTAACAGCTGCAAACACCGCTCAGAATCATCAACACGTTGTTATTTTTGGTCAAATGTGAGCTCGCGCGGCACCCATTTTGCACAGAGCTTCCGCATATCCAAATATTGATGAATGATATGACCAACACGTTCCTTTGATATCTTTAAGGCCTTTGCTATCTGGATCAACTTCATTTTACGGTCATTCAAAATCATTTTGTGGATTTTTTTATGTTTTCGTCAGTAACCACCTCTTTCGGGCGTCCACTGCGTTCACCGTCGTCCGTGCTCATTTCACCACCCTTGAATTTTGCATACCAATCAATTATTGTTGATTTCCCTGGGGCAGAGTCCGGAAACTCATTATCAAGCCAAGTTTTTGCTTCCACCGTATTTTTCCCCTTCAGAAAACAGTATTTTATCAAACCATGAAATTCCTTTTTTTCCATTTTTTTTACAACAACAAAAGTTGCTTCACAAAAGACGCTCTATCTCACAAACTAATTGACTTACAGACGTCAAATTTTGACGCGAATCATTTGAAGGTTGGTACTATATAAAAATAATATGCATTTAATACTAGCGACACAATCTATGTGTCAGACCGGGGACTTATCAGCCAACCTGTTAGAATCAAAATATCAACTTTTAAAAGTTGCAAAATCGATTTCAACGAATTTTAATTAGCAATGTCACTGTTTTATACTCAACTTTCACACAATAGAGAATATATTTTTACAAAATTAAACATTAACAATTAAAATATAATATTAATTTATTATTTATCTTTTGTTTTGTTGCAGCCCGGTTTAGATGATGTTGTAAAAAAATGTCGCAACGTTAATTTATTCTTCTCTACGGATATTGAGACAGCCATAAAAGAAGCCGATTTAATATTCATTTCCGTAAATACACCCACAAAAACTTTCGGAAATGGAAAAGGTAATTTTCCAAAATAAATTCCGACAACATAGAATCCACAACTAAAATTTAAAAAAAAAAAAAATCTTTTTTAGGACGTGCGGCCGATTTAAAATATGTAGAAAGTGCAGCTCGTATGATTGCCGAAATTGCCCAATCCAATAAAATCGTAGTGGAAAAGAGTACAGTTCCTGTACGGGCTGCCGAAAGTATTATGCACATCCTGCATGCAAATCAAAAGCCCGGAATTCGTTATGACATACTTTCCAATCCAGAATTTTTGGCTGAAGGTACAGCCATTGAGGATCTCTTACACGCCGATCGTGTTCTAATTGGTGGTGAAGAAACTCCAGAAGGTCACAAAGCCATTGAGAAGTTATCATGGATTTATGAGCATTGGATCCCAAAAGCCAATATTTTAACCACAAATACCTGGAGTTCAGAGCTATCCAAGTTGGCGGCAAATGCATTTTTAGCTCAAAGAATATCAAGTATTAATTCGTTATCGGCCGTCTGTGAGGCTACCGGTGGTGATGTATCGGAAGTGGCACGTGCCATAGGCTTAGATTCTCGCATTGGTCCCAAATTTCTACAAGCTTCCGTTGGTTTCGGTGGTAGTTGTTTTCAAAAAGACATTCTCAATTTAGTCTATATATGTGAAGGCCTCAATTTACCTGAAGTGGCTGCCTATTGGCAACAAGTTATCGATATGAATGAATATCAAAAATCAAGATTTTCGCAAAAAATCATAGAATGTCTCTTCAACACAGTGTCGAATAAACACATTTCGATTTTGGGATTTGCCTTTAAAAAGAATACTGGAGATACTAGAGAAACGCCGGCCATTACTGTGTGTAAAACCCTACTGGAAGAGGGGGCCAAATTGGATATTTACGATCCAAAAGTAGAGCCGGAACAAATCATTGATGATTTAACACATCCCAGTGTTACAGAATCGCCCGAAACAGTTAAACGAGCTGTACAAATCCATAGTGATCCGTACAGTGCTGTAAGGGGAACACATGCAATTGTTTTATGTACAGAATGGGATGAATTTGTGGTAAGTGTATGAAGCTTTATAGTAGGTCCATTATTATTTCCACAAGATTGCGTTATTTATCTGTATATCGAGTTCCGCTAGATGGCGTTAGAAAGTTGAGATTTCGTATTAAGTTTTCTACACAGAAAATATATTTTTGTCTACAATCACAAAAATAATTGACACAATTAATTTTTAATTGAAATTATAATATCAATGACAAATGTCAATTAGAAATTTAATTGATACAGTCAATTTTTGTGATTTATTTTTGTTTTGTATAAATAGTTTTTGTAATGTTTGAATCACACAAGATTTTTTTCACAAAATTTGGAAGTTCATTGTACGTATTTACATTCCTAATTTTTTTCAACAAGACCAATTTAGGGGCTTCTTCTTAATATTTGGGGGGAATGTTCAAAAATCACCTGACAAGACCTTTGAAAGGCTTGATTATATAATAAATTAAATTAAAAAAATTTGTTGAATTAATTAAATTTTTAATTGAACATTTTTAAAATTCAATTAAAACTTATTTCGAAAGTTTTGATGATATTTTTTGTTTATCGGTTTAGTTTATATACACTACACCAGGGGTAGTCAACCTTTTTTACTTACCGCCCACTTTTTCACTTCGAGTGACAGAAAAATATTCTTACCGCCCACCTAATCCACAGAGTTGTTTATTGATAAACTGTTTTATTTATTAGGTTTTTACATTTCATTAAGTAATTTTAATTAAATATAGTGAAATATTGAGTATTTAATGGGATCCCTGAGGCTGATGCTGCGAAATTAAATATTTAATATCTGATTCTATTTTCGCCAAAAACAAGAGATGGTCTCCTATTCCAGAAATATTAAGACGGTTTCTTTCTTATTCCTGATTCGACTAAATATGAGGTAGGAAATGGTATTAATAACACTAGGTTAGGTTAGGTGGCAGCCCGATGTATCAGGCTCACTTAGACTATTCAGTCCATTGTGATACCACATTGGTGAACTTCTCTCTTATCACTGAGTGCTGCCCGATTCTATGTTAAGCTCAATGACATTAATAACACTAGTTTACACTGAAAATGTACATTTGATGAGAGGTTACTTTTCTTGTGTATTTTGATCTTCTGAATTCGAAAAAAAATTAATTTTGTACTTTTCCAGCCCTTTTTTCACTACAAAGGCTATCGGCCCGAGATATAATTTGTATAGTGAAAAAACATCGAAAAACTAAAAATAACGGGATATCCCAAAAACTGTTCCATAAAATTTTTTTGAACAATTTTTTTTTCGAATCAACATGAAATTGCGTCAATTGTATAACTCGGATCTAATGTTACCTTACTCGGTGAAGGAGAAGTTGATACATGCATTAGTTATGCCCCACTTACTTTATTGTATAGAGGTGTATAGCAGTACAACGGGGGAGAACTTGAGAAAGGTGAAATTAGCCGTGAATAGAGTAGTACGTTATCTATTATATTCGCTTGGACGGTTCGATCATGTTTCGGACTATGTTCGACGCTTCTTAGGATGTTCCTTCTCAGAATTTGTTGATTTAAGATCTCTGTTGTAATTTTACAAGACACTGTCAACTTGTTTGCTTTTGGACGCTCTCGTCGCAATCAATTGATTATTCCAACTGCCAGTCGATACATGAATAAATCATTTCAATCCTTTAATGAGTAGTCTCCTGACTCGCGAAATAAAACATATTTTAATTTCAATGGGATCCAAGAACATTAACAAACGCAAAAAAATAAAATAGAAAATGTATATATAACATTATTGATATAAGATTGCTGGTTCAATTTTTTATATAAGATTGTTTATTTTTATTAATTTATATTTAATATTTTTATATAATATTGTAATGTCCGTTAGAATAGTACATTGTAATTCGTTAAATTGGCCCTGTGTAAAGGCTTTGAATTGCTTAAATAAATGGAAATAAATAAATTCAGCAGATCAAAATACATAAGAAAAGTCACATCTCATCAAATGTACATGAAAAAAATTTTATTTTGTAAACTAGTGTAATTTGAATACCTCTTTCCACATATTCGAATATAAAAGAGGTATGTTTTTATGTTGCCACAACTTTTCATATCCGTCATTTTCGAAACTCTATTTACAATCTTCATCATATTTTATTTTTAATAGTTCTTCTTGATACTTTGTATCAGCTTCCTTAGCATTGGCTACAAATGGGGTTTTCATTGTCTTTAAAATAAAACTAAAAGCAATGAGAAGATAGTTAAAATATATAATATACATAGGAAAATTCTACCAGGTTGACTATCGCTGCACTACACAGATAAATAACGCCATCTGTAGGAAAATAATGGATGTAAAGAAAATGTATTTTGCTTACATTTAATTTTTTCTTCCTTTTTTAGACTCTGGATTACCAACGCATATATCAATCAATGATGAAGCCTGCTTATATTTTTGATGGCCGCAAAATTTTGGATCACGAACGTTTGCAACAGATTGGCTTCCATGTCCAAACAATCGGCAAGAAATACTCTCGTTCTGGTCTTATGCGTTCCTGGGGTAGTGTTCAACAATTGTAGGCTAATCAGAATAAAAATGTAAAACCTGCCTTCAGTTTTACGTCTTTATGATAAGCTTTACGCAACCATTACCCATCATTCTTAATATCTTACCTTGTCTCGTGTCCGTTTATTATGATGCACCATATTTGTTCGTAAACTTTTGAAAAGACTCCTAAATGCACACAGTATTTTTTTCTTTTTTTTTTTAAGAATTCCAAATGTATCAATCCTATTTACATGTAAATATTTATAAAGAATGTAAACTTTTATTACCTAAAAAAACATCTTCAATGGGCAAATTTTGCTATTGAATTCGAGCAATGTAAGCTACACTACAATAAAAAAACAACAACAAAAAACACAAACGAAAGCGGCAATATACATATATAATATTTTTATAAGTGAAATGTTTTAAATGTTTTACTTTTCTATTATAATAGATGACAACTTCATAAAATTATCAATCTGTAATGTATTTACCCATTTTACCATGGGAATGTCCTAAGTATTCCCTTTTAAGTTTCTCAATGCGAATCTAAACTTGTGTTTTCCTTTTTAAAGCATTATACATACTTTGGCATTTTATTTCGCATATCATAATACATATTTTCATATGTAATTGGAACAGTAACAATAATTATAAACAAAGAATAAAAACGAAATATACAATTAGTTTAACTAAAAGAAAAAAAATCATTAAAAACAAAAACAAAATTTGTTTCATTCTAAAAAGGCTTTCTTTTCAAAATTGTACGATACCATAGAAAGGCTGTGGCTAATGATAAACTATACCATGTAATGAGATATGAAAGATGATCATTACGTAAGGTAATACGAGTTTGCCCTCCTATGGGACCACCACTAGTCGATGATTGGTATGTACAATCAAGGAAAACAGGTTGGGCTCCAGTAACAGCACACATTTTTGGCAAATCCCTGTAAATAATTTTTTAGGTTTAAATCATAAATTAATCAAGCGGAATTTATAAATATTAATGAAAATTTATTATTGAATGGAAAAGTTCCTACACATAAATTTAAAGTGGAAAGCCGACATTTTCAAATTAAAAAATTCGAAGTCTTTTTGGTTGGATAGGATGATCAATTCCTCTCTAGATGCCGGCATTAAGTTTGCTAAAATAGCAATTTTTCACGGTTACTTTCTTTAATAATTCATTTTAAAAGAAACTAAACTATTTCAATTGTTGCTAGAATCATTCTCCATAAAGTTATAACAAATTTCTAAAAAAAAATAAATTTTTCTGCTTTAGCGGTTAACTAGAACTTAACATCGCTGATGATTTGATACAAACAATACGTACTGACTTTCAGGTAGATTGGATAAAAAATAAGATCAATTTGGAGATCGGCTTATATGCCAAGCAAAAAAAAGCGTCGTCAAAAAAGTAGTGAAAATTCGCTTTTGGCTATTGATGCAAATGAAGAAATATTTCCGGTTTTAACTGCAATTTGGATGTACAAAGCGCCGCAGCCGAAAATTTTTTCAATTTTCTTTGTAAACCGGTTAATATCTACACACAAAAAAATTTTCTGATTCAATCACGAAATTAATTTATCCAATTAATTTTTTAATTGAAATGTCAATAACAGAAATTATAGTATCAAAATTAATTGATTGATTAAAAAATTAATTGATACTATTAATTTTAGTAATTGATTTTTGTTTCAATTAAAAAATTTGTTCAATCAATTAAATTTTTAATTGACATTTTTTTAAAACTCAATTAAAATTTTAATTGAAAAAATTTTCGTGAAATTTTTTTCTGTGTACGGTTTTAGTGGTGATATCCGCCTAAATTTAACTATGACTGATAGGTAAAAATGTTAGCTACAAAATGGAATCAGTTAATTAGCACCTATATATCGAGTAGTTTTTGAGTTTTGAGTTGTTTTGTAAAAAAACCGCTTCCAAAAAACACGTTTTCATCTGTATATCCGAACGGATATATCGAATAGATCGATTTATGCATAATTTGAAAGGGGTTATCATTAGCTTGCTAGAGATGTATATTTCAAAGTAATCGGTTTATCAGAACCGGTTTTATGAACGATTATTTACTTAGACTTACTTTGGCTAAACTCTAGTTTAGCTATACTCTCAGATTTCTTCCAAAACTCCATAGATGATAGAACTCTAAGAGTAGATTACAACATTTATTTTCCTGACGGCTATAACCGGGTAACCGGTTATTCGGTTTAAAAGTCTAAGTAGGTTAGGTTATGTGGCAGCCCGATGTATCAGGCTGACTTAGACCATTCAGTCCATTGTGATACCACAGTGGTGAACTTCTCTCTTATCACTGCCCGATTCCATGTTAAGCCCTTGTCATTCAGCTTAACATGGAATCGGGCAGCACTCAGTGATGAGAGAACTTCACCATTGTGGTATCACAATGGACTGAATAGTCTAAGTGAGCCTGATACATCGGGCTGCCACATAACCTAACCTACTTAGACTTTAGAACCGAATAACCGGTTACAGCCGTCAGGAAAAAAATGTTGTAATCTACTCTTAGAGTTCTACCATCTATGAAGTTTTGCAAGAAATCTGAGAATATAGCTAAACTAGAGTTTAGCCAATTTTCCTAAATTGGATTGGTCATTTTTTTTTTTTGACAAAATTTAAATAATTTGTACCATTTTATTAATCCTTACTCTGTTTTTTTACCTATTTGAAACAAAAAAAGTTAAAATTACCCTTTAAAAATATGAAGAAAAGCGAGTTCTAAAAAATTGAATTAAAAGAAGTTGTGCCCTTCGAAGTACTTCCATTTTTTTTTTTGCTGGGTGGTACGATATTTCTATTTGCAATAACCGTCAAGATTAAAATGTTCGGTCGGGTATAGGAACAGACAAAAATATTGCTAATATGTCTTCATATTACATACCTATAGAGAAAAATATCTCCCTTGTGGTCTGGTGTAAACTGCGGTCGTTTTTCTCCCTTACGAACAACACATGTCAGTTCCAATTCTTGAGTGCTTTGGCCAGCTTTTCGTGTTTCTGGATTTACATTTTTTCGTGGAATCCAGCCACGATTAATAAGAATTGTATCGCTAATAAAAATAGCAAAATAAAATGAGAAATTAATTTTTCTACATATATTGGAAAACTTACTCTCTGTCACTAAGTTTAAACGGTGTTATTATCCAATAACCATTACCACTATCACGTTGCGAAAATAAACCACCTTGCGTTTCAACACCATCGGGTCGTATAAATCCTCTGGGTCCCATTACCAACTCCTTTTCATGTATAAAATGGCCTTTGACTTTGACTGTACGATATTCCATGTCCTTCAGTGAATCTAGACTGAATCGGAAAATACCACAAGTGTTAATAAAATATGTATATAAATGTGTTATAACTAACTCACTCTTCTGGCAAATCCACAGGTGGCATTTTCGTTAATGTGTTAATGTCTTTAATAAGTTGTTCCTTCCAAACTTTACGTTTTGTTTGCCATATCCCAAGTCCGAATGTTGTAATTGGAATTAACTAAAAAAATCGAAATTTAAAAATATTCGATTCAACCAAGATGGATATTGAATTTCCGGGAAGTTGATACTTGGACCGTGATTTGAAAGGAATATTGTGATATCGTTTTTTCTTACCAATAAAAACCATCCAAGTGGTGTTACTTTCTCTTCCTTTCCAGCTATAGATGGTCCCGGACCATCGAGAGCGGCTTTAAGCGATGACTGCTGTGAGAAGTTACATTTCCTCATGTGTTTAGGCATTGGTAATACTTGCAGGTAATTCACATTTTGTTTGATTGTAATGGCGGCTAATGGTTTGACCTGGCGTGTCAGCAGTTGACCACACAATCTTAACATAATTAACAAAACTTATTCTGAATTATTGAGAAATCGTTATGATATGACCAACAACGAAAAACATATGTTATAACCTCAAATAAAAAAGACCAAAACATTAACAGGGTTGCCAATACCGAACACCGAGAAATAACACAAGCAATGATTAGTAATACATTCACATTATGCTTGAATCTCTAATTTCCAAATCACCTTTCGACGAACATAAGTTGTTCGAGTAATATAATGTTATTTCAATTACTATAATACTAACTAAAGCTACGTCGACACTGTACTCGTAAACTCTCTTAATCGAAATCGCTTGTCCATATATAAACGATATATCAAATGTTAAAATAGGAGATTTCGGGATTTAGTGTGAACGTAGTAAAAAACTGACATAATATTTTTGTTTGATATCTATTGCGAAGGGAATGCGCCCAAATAATAATAATCCCACCTGAACAGGTGGCAACATAAATTACAAAAAAAAAATAAATAACTCAATGAACACCAGTTTTATTTGCGAAAACATTAAAGAACTTTAGGATAAAAATGCGTTTATTAATCTTATATGGTAGCCAAACTGGCACTGCACAAGATGTCGCCGAACAACTTTGGCGTAATTCTAAATCATATGGATTTGAGGGTCCAGTTCTGGCGATGGATGATTATCATGTACATGAACTAGTGGAAGAACAATTGGTGTTATTTGTTGTTGCAACCACAGGCGATGGAGATGAACCGGAAAACATGCGTAACTTTTGGAAATTTTTACTAAGACGTAGTTTGCCAGCCAATTCCTTGGAACGTCTACAATTTGCTTGCTTGGGCCTGGGGGATTCTAGTTATGCAAAATTTAATTATGCGGCAAAGAAATTAAATAAACGTATCCAGCAATTGGGCGGTAAACAAATAATTCCCTTGGGTTTGTGCGATGATCAACATGATCATGGATTCGGGGCCGTAGCATTACCTTGGATGGATCAATTGTGGCAAGAATTGGAAAAACAACTGGGAATTAAGATTGTAAACAATCAAATGAAAATATTCAAATGGCAATGCAATGTTATAACTGATGGAAACTTGAATAGTCATGTAAATGATGAACATATTTTATGGCCCTACAAAGAAGAACCTAAACAATTTACTCTTTTGTCGAATACACGGTCCACAGATCCAAATCATTTTCAGGATGTACGAATGCTTCAATTTACTTCAAATGGTATGAAATGGTCGCCGGGAGATATTTTCCAAGTTCAACCTAGAAATTCAACAGAACATATCAATGATTTCTTTTCTTGGTCCCGAGAACATAATTTGGATTTCACTCCTGAAACGGTTGTGGAAATCACAAGTAATTACAGTGATATGCCTTTACCAAAATGCTACATTAAACTCTTAACGGTGAGACAAATGGTAACCTACCTGTGGGATCTCAGCCAGAAACCAAGACAAAGGACATTTGAACTTTTGGCGATGCATTGTGAGGATGAATTGGAAAAAGAAAAGCTAACAGAATTCGCAACAGCCGAAGGATTGGATAGCCTTATTAGTTATATCAATCGACCCCGCCGCACAATTCTAGAGGTATTGCAAGACTTTCGACAAGCTTCATCTAAACTGACTCTTAATATTTTAATAGAACTATTTACTTTTATACAACCTCGTAGTTTTTCTATAGCTAGTTGCGCGGAATCAGGAAAACTTGATCTTCTTGTGGCTGTTGTGGAATATAAAACAAAATTGTCAAAGCCACGCCTGGGTTTATGTTCAAATTGGCTGAAATCCTTGGATGTGGGTGACCAAATATTTGGTTGTATAAAGTCGGGCACAATGAAATATCCTAAAAATCCCGAAATACCCATTATCATGGTAGGACCGGGCACGGGTGTAGCACCATTTCGAAGTTTGATACAAAGTCGTTATATGGAAGACAAAAACAACGAAGGACCCGATGAACCTTTATTAGTTTTGTACTTTGGCTGTCGTAATCGCGACAAAGATTTTCATTTTAAAGATGATCTAGAACATTGGAATAAAATAGGAATTTTATCCCTAAAATGTGCATTTTCCCGAGATCAGGATAATAAAATATATGTCCAGCATTTAATCGAAAAGGATATGGCATGCTTGAAAGATTTAATACTAAAAAAGCAAGCTGTTATTTTGGTGGCTGGCTCCTCTAACAATATGCCCAAGTCAGTGAGAGAAGCTTTCGTTAAGGTCCTGGACAATCAGGAAAATGTTATTGATGAAATGATAAAAAATAAAAGATATCAGGAGGAAACTTGGTCATAGTTGTATGTAATTAGTCTTGGTTGTGATTTTGTTTTATATTTTCAAAAAAAAGGACATATTTAGAAAAATAAATAAATAAATAATTTATACTACAATTACATCTAATTAATATTCTTCAAATAACTTGTCGGAAACAGTGCGGCAAAAAGGACAAAATCCTTTTTGTAAAACTTGTAATTCAAAATCTTCAGCATAGAAAACCTAGAAAATTTAATTAACATTAATTTCGACAGACCATTGGTATATCAATTCCAACTTACCAACAAACATTCAGGGCAATAGGTTATTTGGAGATCCGGTAATATATTGCGGTAAAAAATAAATTTACTATTTGGTTGTGTTCGACGTTTTAAAATTAGCACATGATTGGGATCAATAGCTCGTAAGGCACTACGATCTAAACTAAGGGGTAAGGCACTAGCGGTATCCTATAAACGAGAAATAAACGAATTATATTATTTGCATATATTAAACTCTTGCTTAGTTGTCCTATTACCTCATTAAAAGGATCTTGGTCTTCATTGGATTTGGGTGGTGCTAGCAATAAACGTTCAGCTTCTTTGTCTGTTATATCCATTTCAGGATAAAATTGAACTAAAGGTAATATTTCTGGAAAATATAAACACGAATATTTTTATCTTCTAGCCGGTCTTATAATCGTTTCGAACTTACCAAATGATATAAAAGAAAATATATAATCTTGTCTACATGTCGGGCATGCATTGCCATTTAAATGTATACTATAATTTGAGCACTTATAGCACAAAGGTAAAGTCTCTTCTGGGTCATTGAATCCATTTTTACATGCTTTGCTATTCAAATAATTAATCTGGAAGAAAAAATTATTGATAGTGAAAACCTCCTGTTCGCAATTTCACTTGTTGTTCTTAAGCTCTATACAAGACTTTTGATAATTATTTAAAGATCGTATTTTAAGAGCATCAAAAATCGATTTTAAGTTGAGAATTTAATTTTCCGTGCATATGAATTCAAGATCGAAATTTAATTCAAAATAGGGGTTTTTAAATTCAAATTAATTGAAGGTCGAAATTTAATTCAAAATAGGCTTTTTAAATTCAGGAATATCTTAATTCTCACAATTTTTCCTAATGTGAAGGCATAGTAGGCTTTTTAAATTCTGATTTAATTTTTAAAAATTTGAACATTTTCTATTAAATATTTTCAACTTACATCAATTTGTTCCTGAACTCCAGGTGGTGGTTTCAAAGATTGTAATCTCTTATTTACCACCAAGCAAAGTTTGTTGGCCTGTAGGAATTTGGCCTGTTTAGCCAATGTAAAAAGAACGGCACTGAAAATAATACAAAAATTAAGGTAAACTTCAAATTTCAAATCATAAAAATATAAAAAAAGAAACTTACAACATGCTAACTCCTTTGGGTGCGCCTTTATACTCTACCTCATTAAGAATATATCTGGAAACATTAAATAAGCTCACTGGTGAATATGTGGTGAAAGGTTCTTTCATGTAACTATACACCACAGTATAGGCATAATAGATTTTTGCAATACGTAGATGTGAATTATATTCTTTTAAATGAAAATCGATGGGATTTTGAGATCTAAAATACCAAAAGAAAATCGATTACTTTTTAACTGACATGTCGAAATAGCGCAAACATACTCCTTGTTATAATAAATATCTAGATATTGTTTAGCAAGTAGCCAATAAAAGTAGCTGGCATCCGAGAAACGTTCCTCTTCAATGGCAGCATTGCTTAAATGTTTGAGAAGTCTATTGGCATCTTTAATTCGGCCCGCTTTTAAATAGGCTGGAGAAGAAAAAATATTTTAAATCTCTAAAGTTGGAATTCTAAACAAGACTTATTTACCTTCATGAGCTTCTATAAATTTATCATTTTCCGCTAACCATTGAGCATGTTGAGAATGCACTTGCGGTAATAAATCGGGTATATCTGCAGCCAATGCGAAAGCTTCATTCCAATCGTGGGCTTCAACATGTAATTGTATAACCTCTGCTTCATTTCCTAGTTTTTTAAAAACTTCAGCAGCTAATGGTAAAGCTTTTAACCTCTTCAAATTATATGCCACTAGTTCTAACGAGTCTTTCTCACTTTGGCTTAATCGACGACCTATATCGTAGAGTCTATAAGGGAGTTGAACATAATGAGAGAAAAGCCAAAACTGATAGTAAGTTCGAAAACTCAGAGCAATAATCAATCGAGATCTCGGTCTATTTAGAACAAAATCGACAAAAAAAAATACAAATATTATTACTTACACATCAGCCCATCCCTGTTCGGAAACAATTTCAATTGCTTTTCGATGTTCTCCTACGCTGAGTAATAGTTCAGCAGCAGCTCTAGGTTCTTTTACCGAATATGCCCACTCTGCCCGTTTACGCACCAATTCCTTTTTCTCTTCAGCACTTCCATCACGTATGAAATCTTGTGCCAAGTCAAACATTCTTAAATCGGTATACATTTCGAGAGCTTTTCGATCCATATTACATTTTTCAAAAAATCTTGCAGCCTCTTTGTATTTTCCCGAATAGGCACAAATTTCTGCTTGTAAAACCTCTTTGGGTAATTGGCCACGTTTTTGTTTCTCCATTAGATCGGCTATAACTTGAAGCCAAGGCAAATTGCGTATTTTAACATATGCATCACGGGCGATGTTTAAATGCAGGGCTTCTAAAGCTGATTTGGCTAGACCTTCCCAATCGGTTGTAGTAATGCCCAAACAGGCGACTTGATATGCTTCACTAAAGGAAAAATATGTGATGAATAGACTGTGATAGACTTCTATGATAAATCTAACTCACTCAAAGAGTCCAGCTTCAATGAATTGCCACATTGTAGCTCCTAAAGCTAAAGGTACATTGTGCATAACATTACCACGCAAACAAAATGCCGTTGCTCCACATAATCCAACTACTACACCAAGCATTTGTTGAGGAGCTCTAGGTGGTAGATTTCCAACTCTTACCTGAAAAAAGTTAAACAGAGATTTTTATGTTGTTAAATCTTTTTGAACAGGGTTTCCCTCACCGATAATCCTCCTGTAGTGTGAGTATAACACAACATTGAATCCAAATGTGTGTTCCATGTGACAGAATTCACTCCAGAATCATTATAGAGCAGCACATCGTTGTTAATGTCGCGCACTACTAAACGTCCACCATCATCTACTACCGCAATTTTAGATCGATTTGCATTAACATCAAGACAACGGACAGCAGACACCACAGTTGTTATTAAGAAAGGCAAGGCATTGTCCAAAAAGATACGAAATACCTAAACGAAATACAAATGCATTATGTGATAAAATATTAGAAAATTTCGAAAAGCTTACCTTTCCATTCTTTAATCCCACCATTAGACCCTCGCGTCCTGCTGGACCACCAATCACTTTAATATAACGTATAAATGCATCCATCATCCATTCTTTTTGTAATATCCCATTAAAGTCTAAACATTGAAGTCTTCTATCTTGGCATAGGACAATATTACGGGCGCAAACCACCAAGAGACTACAATCGAATTTCTTTTGTATTTTTTCCTTCACCTTGTAATGCATAGGTTGTTCAGTTGAAGAACTCAATTCATATAAAACAACCCTTTCCGGTAGTTGCACTGCTAATTTTTCACGATATATGGCTATTTTTTGGACTAGATCACGACATTTAATCCGCACTTTTTGTCCCGATATTAGGTGTTGGATTATAACATCACACATATTTTCTCGGAATGCATAACGTTCTCTGTATAAGCCATGAACGGTCGAATAAGCTATTGTATAAGTTGCTATTGTCCCATTCTGACATCCAATTGTAAATGATTGTCCATTTGGGTGAGGGTCAACTGACCAAATCCATGATATATCCAATCCATCACCAAGTGTTCCCAAACGAACTCCCTCCCTTGTAAAACAATGGACACTACTTGCACATCCAGAAAGTAGGCAATATTCTCCGTTCGGTAGGTAAGTTAAGCATAAAGCATCAAATCCTAGAGATCTTTCTTTTCCCACCATTTGCCCATTCAATGTGTGAAATGATAAAGTTTGACTCCAATCAGCCACTGCTATAATATCCGAATTTGGTTCAGCTGCTGCAGGGCAACACTTTACACCATACACGGCACTTGCTGAACCACCAGGTCGATCAATCCGCCCCTTTTCCTCACCTGATTTATTGCGAATGGTTATGGATCCATTTGCAAGACCCATAATTAAGTACTGTCCATCATTTGTCCAGCAACATGCATTTACGCGGGAATGTATTTTGTACTTTTGGACTGCCTTCTGATCAGAAGACCAGAAAGCAAAATCGGATGTGGAGCAGGACGCCAAGTGATGTGATATAGGATTGAAACTCATACACTGCACAGAATCACCATGGCTGTTAAGAGAAAACAATTTAAGAGAATTACATTATCGCGTCATTTCGAATTTCTATGGGAAATGTAACGAACAGATATTGTCACTTTTATTTTTCCCAAAAATTGTCAAGAAGGGTGTTCTGCTTTGAAACTCAATGTTCTGTGGCTTCCGTTTACACAAAATAAAAAATATATGTTTTTGATATTTGTACATCCATTGTAAAATTTTAAAATTCTATTTTTCTGGAACAGAAGAACCATAATTGGGAGAGTGGTAACATATCTTCTTATGTCCTAAAACAGTTCTTTGGGATTGTGCAAAGGGATCTTTGTTTAGAGAATTTTTCAAATTGTAGAATTTTTCGCAGTTCCTCTGGAAACACATTACATCCACGGGATTGTTGGAATATCTTACAATTCATCAATAATCATCAGCGAGAAAAATTGCAAAAAAGACACATTTCTATTCCAGTTAATACTTACGAGTATTTTAATAATCCCTCCAGTTCTGGAGACCAAACAATCACCTTTTGAGAAAAATGAAATATTATAATAATAGATGTAAAAATTGATATATTTCATACCGTCTTATCTGCTGCCCCACTTGCAAACTTTTTGCCATCTCTAGCATAAGATAAACAATGTACCACATCCTTGTGAGCTTTCAATGTATTCAGCAGTGTTCCATCTTGAGGATCATAGACTAGAACTCTTTCCCTGGCAGCAACAATTAGTTGAGAGCCATCTGGACTGTAGCACACACAATGTACGCTGTAAAAACACACATTACACACATATTCATATTACTTGGAAGAACATAAAATTGGGTCATGGGGCCACTGTAGAGGTTAGTCTAAACAAAAATCCTGTTTTTTTGAAATTCATTGAAACTTGATTGGTAATGTATCGAATTCTTTCGATTTTTCTTTCGACGAAGTTTAGGATACATTTCATTTTAGATCGAGACTTTCATGTAGATATATTTTCCCTTTGTCTTCGCTTAATTATTTTCCTTATTTATTATTTATTTTGCGCTAGTTTCCTTTCACTAATATTACCTTATTTCTTCGTCCTTTGCATTAGGGAACTCTACTTTGTCAACCCACTTCAATATTCCACGCATTGTTGTATAATTTTATTTACAATCAAATATTTCCTAAAGAAATTACATTTTTCCATTTACATTCACAAAAATAAAGCTCAACTTTAGAGTATGTTTACATATTTAATTGTTGTTATAGTGATTAGGGATGCCCAATTCCGTTTTCACCGGCTGTCAAATCTCCTAAACCGCGTTACCAATGTAATAGAATGATTTACGTTTTTGTCATTCTCTAATAAAATGCGTTTAGCGAAGAATGTAGATTTTTAATCACCCTTCAAACAAATTTTTTTAATATGGCGTCACTTCATAGAATCAAGTCGAAAATCGTCGTATACTATATCTAAATTTCATCGGAAAACATTTCAAACGTCAAACATTAATAATAAACATAATCGTCGTTATATTTTTCCACTTCTATTTTAACATTTTTAGGTGGGAACTAAGATCGAGTTTAGCCACTACCCTGCCAACATTTTTTGAATATGGGGGCGCTTCTGAGAATCCCCACTACGTCGAAAACAGTCGTATACGATATCCAAAACTCTTCGGAAAAGCGCCGTCACTATTGAGACGTTGTACCACGCCAAGTTACTACAACAAAGTATCGCATGAGTGCAATTATTAGGTGCCCTTCTGGATACATTTAGAAGGACGCCATTTATACGACTATCACATCACATTTATATTTTTATACACTAAAGATTGATGTTGAGTTACATGTTGTAGCGTCCATCAGCCAGTGCTTTTATTCCCAAAGCAGCGTGTCTGGAAAAATATTTCAAAAACTATCATTTTATTTCATTTGGAAAGTCAAAAATTGTTCACCAATATACCTTTCACAATTTTAAGCGAAATAACTATGTTTTCAGCACTTCATTATCATTATCATTTTTATTTAAATAAATTATAAGAAGCTAATTGCGCTTGGTGTTTCACAAAATATAAAATGGCTCTTGTAACAATAGTAATGGCAAAATACTAAAATATGAGTACTACCCTGCCAGCATTTCAAAGTTCCATTTCATCCTCATCGCTACCACAGACTCGTAAGTGACACTGCAACAATCGCCAACTGTGATAGTATTTTGCCATCGCTATTGTTACAAGAGCCATTTTATATTTTGTGAAACACCAAGCACAATTAGTTTCTTATAGTGCCGTATAAATTAGTTTGCAAGGCGCATTATTATTGGCTAATGCGCTTTACAGACTATCAGTTATTCCGGACGACAGTGCTCGTGTCGAACATATCCCATATATTGTGTACATTATAAGTTAAGTCCGAAGGCATAATCGATACTGCTGCATGTTTATGGGATCGATAACACATTTACCAATTATTTAGTCATCGCCGACAAGTCGTATCGATCCGACACACTGTAAGATTCTTTACAAACACCGACATTCCGTCCTGAATAAATGATAAACTGTAAAGCGCATAAATTGCCACAATACAGACATTTTTTCTTTAGTCATGGCATCTCTAAACCCGACCGGCATAAATTCAAAACACACTAGAAAATCCAACCGTTTTACTTGCATTATACGTACATTCTATCTCTCTTCTTCTTAGGTGCTGTGTGCTAATCGTGACAATGCCAGAAAGAGACAAAGGGAATATGACTTTCGTTGAATTTATCAAAATGGCGACAATATTTTTCACGACAAAATTTGGCATTCGTACAGTTAGCGGGCTGACTGATTAGTGTGTGCTCAACATATTTTTCGCTGGGTAAACGCTGTGAATCTGTGAATCGTGGTAGGTGGCTAGAGAGGAAGAATTTATAAGTTGCAAAAACCCAAAACAAAGAATACAAAACGTGGAAGTTGAAATGATTCCCAATGAATATAGTTACAAGTAAAATTCAGTTGATTTTACATGTTATAATAGATTTTCAGTAAATTGACAATTTGGAGGTAAATTTATTTTTCATGCAAATCAGAGTTTTACAGTGACTGACGTTTCGTTAAGTTGGTCTAGCACTGTACCTCGTCGGAAAACAATCGGGGAAAAAATAAAACAAAAAAATATAAGAAAAACAAGAACGCCGTCACGGCATTAAGTGGTAATTTGGAAACAGAAACCAGTGTTTCTACCGAGTGGTGAAGATACAGAATTCTGTTGTGAAATATATTGTTTACATTGTTTGTGTGTCAAAATGATTATGGAATATGTAAAAGTGTATTAAATTTCAATTATATTTTGGCGCGGCATAAGCGAGCTATGAGACCAACATTGCTGAACGTCTGAAAATTATTTTTCATGATTGCATTCTTCGCATATATCAGACTACAATGTTTATATGTGTGTGTAAGAACAGTACTTGCATTTTTCTCGGCAATATGCAAACCCCTGCGAGGGAGTTATAGTCAAGAATATACTTTACGACGAGAAGAAAAAGGTCTGCAGTACAAAGTTTTCATAAAGTGTTCTCCTAATTTTTTTATTGAAACGTATATCAAATATGTTCTAGTTCAAAAACTGAACAAATGCATATCTAGTGTAAAAAATAATCGAGTTTAGTGCACAGTGGCAAATCTAATTACTCTTCCATGTTGCATGTAGGTTTGTATATTAATTACTCCGCAATAAATTAAAGCATCTCCGCTCAATTCAATGTTCTTTTACGGTGTTATCCCAGAAATTTGCTGTGTAGTTCGTTTCTATGATAGTCCATTGTGTTTCTCTGTTTTTGCAAAATTAAAAAAAAAAATTAAATCCATATGAAGCTCATGGAAACACATACAGTGGCATGCTTAACAACCAATTGTCATTACTTAAATTTAACGAATCCATTGAATTTAACGAAGAGACGAAGAAGAACGAAAAAGAACACCCGGTCTCTTTTTTTATATTAACATGAAGCATACATATGCACTCACTCTTGCACACGCAATATCCATACACAACATAATACATGCTTGACAAGCTGTTCAAAAATAAGGGTTGCCAATACGACTACGATGCCTTTCAAATTAATCCTGGGCCACTCAACTTTTTGTAAACAAAACAATTTAGTGTGCATATTAGGGGTGTTGTAAGAAGCGCTATATTTCGTGGAATTATGAAACTATTTCATCATTATTCGAATGTATAAATTAAAACTGATCCAGAGAAAACTACATAAGGAGTGTTTTAAGAAGTATGATAAAAAATATAATCGATTGACAATACATAATCATGGTTTTTGTTTAACGTGTACCAAATCAAAATTCTTTCAACTTGAAACAAATTTTTGAAAGCAAGTGGATTTCTGGTGGTATGAATTAAGAACAATTATTGAAAATTTGTAGTTCACATAGCTTCTTGGAGTTGCGTATATACACCATCATGTGAGACGAGAATAAAATATCAGGAAGTGGTTGTAGGGTTTTGAAGATGGAAAGGTATCTTTTGGTATCAGGTCGATGGTATGTACTAAGTTGGGTACATGTTCCTACTCATCTTATTACCCTTAGTAGTAGCCCTAGGAGTTGTCCGGGTATGGTTATCATTAAATTTGTTAATACGTCAAAAATGTATTACACATTTGAAATCGAGAAACTCTGCGATTAGGATGGAATGTCTTCAGAGTAGCGTAGGTGATAGCCCGGTTTATAAAATGTGGCCAAATGTCAACCATGTTGCTACCAATCATGGATAAGAAGATGCCTAAACTGTTGGGTTTGATTTTATTTAGAAATTTCAAAATGGATAAGTTACCTACGAATGCAGACACAAGCTTAGGGTATATTCACACTGGGCAAATATTTGACCAATGTGAAAGTCGAAACTTGAAATTTTGATGGTATGGCTGTGGCGACGAATTATCCTTTGATCTCTGTCAAATATTTGTCCAGAGTGAACGTACCATTAGATCGCTTTGTACGGTTCACCCATAGTCGAATCTATGTTTGACTTTAATAGCCCCCTACTGCAGTAGATCCTAGAGTCCAAGGTCCCACACATCGGCCAAACACATCAACATCAAAAAGTAAATAGCCTACGGTTTAGTGTGACGAATTAAGTGTTTTTCAAAATCAAAATTTTTGAGGCTTTTGGGGGATTTTGACCAATAACGGCTCCCCTTGTTTAAGTATCACTCTAAGAATGCTCAATAAATTGTCGGTGAAAACTATGCGCATCATTTCGTGGCCACGACGTAGAGTTTCGAGAGAATTCTTATATTTTGCCAAAACCCCAAGAATATCGGATCCTAATTTCATTGCTTTGTGTGATGCAAACACACCTTTCATATTTTTGTCTGACCTCGCTGGTCTTAAATTCGCAGTATTTTCAATTTATATAAAAAATATTGTTGGTTTTAGCTGACGCCTAAATTTGATGGTATATCGTCTAACACATTTGTGGTTTTAACAAAATCACTACGCTTCGTATAAAATAGCTATGACCATAAAGAATAAAAACAAACCATTTAATAAATGGCGGGTTTTAGAGCTCCATTTCTTTTAACTTGAATCTTTACACAACACTCTTCCTTTCATTTATAGTTTTATCTCATTTCAGCGTTGTTATACTATATTCAATTGGATGTCGTAAAAACGAAGGAAACTGGTAGCAAGAAAAAGACAAATAAGGAAGAAGTAACCCATTTTCTTTGGATATCCACTACGTCACTGCGCCATGAATAATCAAATGAACAGTGCAGTGCGAAAAATACATAACTTGCTTTCGAGCGGAGCAGTTACGGTCACTGGACCAAATCAACCACGCATTTTGAAACAAAAAATGGTCGGCTCTGGCGGAGCAGCCGGTGTCACGACCGTTGTATCATCTGGTCTAACCAATAATATACAGCAGCAACAGCAAATTGGCACTACCAGCAACCGATGCTATGTATGTGATGATACACTGGGCGCTAATCAGGCCCAAAATCCTTTAACCGAAATGCAAACAACGCATACGACGACAAAATTTCCCAATAAAATTGGCCAATTGGTTGGCGACGCATTTATGGTTATAGTTAGTGTCGAAGATGTGGTCTGTTCACGATGCACCAATTTGATCAATTATTTGGATCGTTTGGAGAACGATGTGGAACGTGTAAAAACAAATCTGATGAATTTGTTGCACAAAAAGTATGGATTGAACGATGATAGTGGAGGCGGCGGCGGTGGATCTGTAAATACAACTGTTGCAGGTAGTTCATCAACGGCAAGTGCCACTACAAACAATATATCAGCCCAGCATACACCTCCAAATAAACTACAGAAACTTAATAGTGGAGCAGCAGGTAAGACATGAAGCCTTTAGTGTAGCTTTGGGTATTTTTTCTAATGACTCTTTTTCTATTGTTGCAGTAAGCGCTGTGCAACAAATGAAAATATCCACACCATCACCAACATCAATACAACACCAGTCTGCTGGTACTCAAACGCTTCAACGTAAGACCACAAAAATCTACAAGTGTCTTTCATGTGAGTACAAGACATCTGATATGCGCCTGTTCAACACTCATTACGAAACATGCAAGCATCAGAATTTTCAATGCAAGAACTGCAAAAAGATCTTCCCCAATTTTGGTGCCATGAAGCAGCACATGGTGCGTGAACACAATACGCCCATGGACAATACGTGTGCTGTATGTCATATAAATTTCGTCAGTGAACAGGCTTTGCGTAAACACATGGAGATAAATCACAGTACAAGTGTGGTGGTCACGAGTACAACAACTCTACCTGTGTCACAAGTTGCCGCGGCCCCAGCTGCAGATTCTATAACATCGGCCCAATCCTCGGCTGGTAATACCACGGCCCTGTACACTTGCAATCACTGTCAATTCAAATCCACGGACAAAGTGTTGTTTGACGAGCACATGCGCAAACACATGGCCGGCATTAAGTCCAAGCCATTCAAATGTCGTTTGTGTGCTCAGCGATTTGAGACCCGTGAAGCTGCTACAACCCATGCCAAGCAGCATCAGGGTAATGTTTTTAAATGTGGTACATGCTCCATGTCCTTCCCCAAAAGGGAAATGCTGGTTAAACATTTCGAGGAACATCACCACCAACAGACACAGCAGGTGCAAGTCCAACAGCAGCAGCAACAAATGATAACCATTAAGCAACAGCCAACTCAATCGCAGAACTTATTGACAACCCAGAAGCTTCTGCAAGAAACTATTGATGAAGCTTTGAGCGACAGCACAACGCCTGTAACCACCGCTTCTAGCGACGTAGCCGCTAGTGCGGCAAATAACATACGGTTCTTTTCTTGTCATATATGTTCTTTGACTTTCATACAGGAGAACTACTACAACCAACACATGGAAACCCATAGGCGAGGAGATTCTAGTGTTCATAAAAAATCTTCGAGTGCAGGCAACAATTTGTCTACCCTCAACGCTGCTGCATTGCTTAGTGAAGCTGCTCAACAAGAAGCAAATGAAATGTCTCACCATAGCCAAGATTTGAATGTCCATCATCATCAGCAGCAACAGGCCAATACGATTGGTGCATCAGGAGCAGGGGCCACCATATCCGAGGCTGATATTGAAAGCATTTTTGAAAAGATGCACTCGGACAAGGGTGATAATGGCAATGCCGTTACCACAACTACATCTGCCTCTGGTAATAGTGACCAAGTCGTTATAACATCACAAGCGGGTACAGGAGGTGGTATAACATTTAACATCACCTTGCCAGGTCAAGAAAATACAGCAGTCACTACCAGTGTAGACGATCAGATGAAAAATACACCCACTACTACAACAGCTCCCGTTTCGGTAAGCATAGATATGCCAATGCTGGATCAACCAGACGAATCAACACACTCCGCTGCCAGTAATGCAACACCTCCAAGTGCTTCGAGTGGCGATATGAAGGATGACAATGGATCTTCAAAACCAGCATCGTCTGGACCCGTTAGCATGCCCAGTTTAGATGATGACAATGAAGAAGTGCCATCAAATCCACCAGCAGCTTCAGCATCCCCGGACACAGCTGGAGCTTTGTTATCTTCAAATGAAGATTCTACACCGAAAGAATCGAAAGGTGAAGAAAGTACCAAGCCTGCCATGGACGAAGAAATGAAATCCTCTGAGGCAGAAGCAGCAGAAGCTGGTGGTTCTGCAAGTAGCTCAAGCGATCACCCTGAGACTGGGGAACAAGCAAGTGCAGAGGCAACGTCAGCAGTGACACATTCGGAAACTTCACAAGAAGCTACTGAAGGAGCTGCAGCAGATCAACATCCAGACCAACAAGCAGCCGGCGAATCGCCTGTGGAAGATGGCGAAAATCAAACACACGAGCAACAATTGGCGGCAGCCGAAGCTGCAGCTGCAAGCTCTGAAGCAGGTGGAGAACAGCATGTTGCCATGGAATTGGATGAAGCTTCAATGCAAGCCCAAGTGGATGGTGGACAAATAAAGTTCATATTGAATGAAAGTGGACAATTGCTGCAGTTAGATAACCACATCATTACTGATGCTGATGGAAACCAAATTCTGGTGCAAGATCCTGAACAAATTCAACAATTATTGCAATCTGTTGGAGTCCTTCAATCGGGCGAAGGCCTAGACGGCGACACATTACAAATGATGACCGATGGCAACGGCCAAATGGTTTTGGTACAGGGTGAAAACAATGAAACCCAACTAATCGATGCCTCCCTTCTCAATGCAGAGGGTCAATTGGTTATACAACAATCGCAGGATGGTGAAGGCGGCGCACATGTAATTGGTGAAGACGGTACTCGTATTCCAGTTTCTGTTTCGTACACAGAAGATGGCCAGCCCATTGTGCAAGTACAACAGCAAGTGTTGGAGGCGGCGAGTGCCGGTAGCGAAAGTGGTATGGAAAAAGATGCAACAGAAGGTAAGTCATCTTGCGATGACTTTTATTGCATTTAATAATGAGGATTTTACTCATATTGTAGGTTCTGAAGCGGCGGGTAACGCAGATAAAATAGCAATTGGCACCGATTAGGGGTGGATGCTCTACGACTCAGCGTAGCATTAAATTTATATCGTATAGTGTTTATAATTCCCAAGGCGATGCAAAGGTGGAAAATAACAAATAATGGTAATTCAGGTAAATAATAACATCACAGCATCAACAAATTATATTGCACTATAATTTAAAATTTCGTTAACCTGAATGTGTTTATATACTTAGGACAGTTAGTAAACAAGCTTGGGTTAACCAGAAGGGGAAATTTCGTGTTACGTCTCGCCGATTGTTTTACGTTTAAGTACCTACATTTACACTTTGCGTGTTGCTTTGCATTTGCTGTTGTTACAAGCTGGAAGAGGAAAATATTCTGGATCCCGGTTCCGTACCACAGTTTAATTTCAGCAAGTCGATAACGCACCAAACATTTATCACTTTATATGTTAAAGGACATTACTTTATCACGAAGTTTCCTCCAAATCGCATAAAAATAGTTCTAGGACCATTAGCTATTATATTTACTATTTCAGTTTTATTTATTTTATTTTTTCTCTTATTTATTTTGTATCTATTATATTTCTTGTTTTTTTTTTCAGAACACTTTTCAAATATTTGATGGAATTTGAGACCGTTAAATCGGCATGTTTTTTGAACCCAAATCGAAATACTATGTAACGCTTAAAAATGAAGTTTTTTGGGACCGAGCCCTTTTAATCCGGATAAAATAAAAAAAAAATGTCCCACAAAATCATAGCGCCTACGATAACTTTAATATATAATCTATCTATTGATTTAGGTTTTTCGTAGTCATTTAAGTTGTATAATATGCATAAAAATATCTTAAATATTTTTAAAATAATTTTTTTTTTTATTATTTTTAATCTAATGTCTAAAAGTATGCATTAGTTTTTAGCAAAAAGAAAAAAAAATCAGACAAAATTTAAACATTATAAGAAAAGTTTACAAAAATCCTACCCACATCATACCATGAACATTGCAAATGATGAAACACAATAAAGCAAAATACAAACAAAATATTACGACACGCCAAGCACAGTCATAAGAATCCATTCAAAAAGAGAAACATTTAAATCACATTAAAGCACACTAGTGTATACATTGCTGACTCAAAAAAAAAAAAAAAAAAAATATATATATATATATATATATATATATATATATATATATATATATATATATATATATATATATATATATATATATATATATATATATATATATATATATATATATATATATATATATATATATATATATATATATATATATATATATATATATATATATATATATATATATATATATATATATATATATATATATATATATATATATATATATATATATATATATATATATATATACATATATATATATACTTTGCATTGAGGAAGGATATGTTATGTCTGCTATTCACATATTCCTTCCTACCATATATTTGAAGCCCCCCCTCCCCTTCCTTTCTCTACAAAATGAATAGTTTGTAAAGATGGGAATACATCAGAAGATATAATATATTCAAATATATATACAGATATATGAGTATAATTAACAGTTATCGTCTTTAATTACATAGGCTAAAAAATATGAAAAATATATGTAGGCCCTCTCTTTTGAAAGGAATAAAGTAAACACAATCACACACACACACATAAGAAAAATTATAAATTTAGTAGAAACAAGTGTAATTTTAAAATAAAACTTGGTAAATACATAAAAAGAAAAAAATATACATTTGTTTCTTATTCATTATATATTATTATTTCGAAAATTAGTTATAATAAATAATTATGATGGAAAATAAAACAAAAATACGTCTATAATAATAACCAATTTATTACTATTGACACACACAAAAACAGAAAAAGGAACGATTCGGAGTATAAATAGTAAAATGCCAAACCTTGGAATGCTTTTCGATTTCAGGAAAATCAAAACGCCACTCCCGCCCTTATCCGTTTTTGGCTATTCTTGATAAAGAACTTAAAAGAAATGAATAAATAATGATAGATTTAAAAATATCGATTAATAATTAATAAACAAATGTGTATAATAACAGGTGAAGCCTTCTTTAAAATACAAAATATATATTTAATTTTTTTGGTCTTATACATTTCTGCTTTGTTTTAATTATCCCTTTTAAATAGTGAGTTTATCAGAGAAATTTCATTTGTATTAACTAATATCTAATATATATAATATATTAAACTTAGTTATTTTTTTTTATTAAAACAAACCTTGTTTTTACTACAATTAAGAAAAATCACAGATACACAAGACCCTTCGACACAATAAAAAAATACAACAAAACATAAGAAAGATACATAAATGAAAGAAAGGAAATGAGGCAAAAGTGTAAGAAAAACTAATATTCAACAATGGTAAAGAAATTGACCTACAAATAAATGTATAAAATGAAAATAAACTTCAAATGAACATTTGTTTTATTATTGTTGTTGTAGCATTTTGGAGAATCCGAGGTGAGAATCCTTTTTGTACACCAATCTAGTCCACATTCATGCCTCAATCCCACGACGGCGGGTTCTTTGCACCGGATTGACCCGATGGATTTTATTCACCAGCCAGCGGTGTTGTTTCGTCCGTTTTTTTTGGGTTGGAGAAGGTGCATTCCGGGGAACCTTCGCCGTTTGCTTTTGGTCCGAGCCGGGATAGAGGAAAATCCCGGACCATGGTGCTGTTCGGTCTGCCTAAACCAAATTCACCATCGTTCGGTGAGGTGAGGTGTAACCGGTGCTTGGAATGGGTGCACTTCCGAAACTGTTCCGGCTTAACATCGCTACTGGAGTATAGTCATACTGACTACGTGCCAGTGATAGCAGCAGTTGGTCATCAGACTAACTCCACATTTTGCACTGTGAACGAATTCTCACCATTAACCGACCCTTCGATTTCATAACCTTGTACGCCGGGCGTTTATAAACCAAAAGAAAGCCAACTGGGAAGGCTTCAGAGAATATACAGATCGCCGCTTCAGTGAGCTCCCGTCCCCCTCTCATGTTCATGTTGCCCAGAGGGTGTTTCTGAACATCATCAACGCAGCAGCCGCTCGCTTTATACCCGCTGGTCGAATTGCCCAAGTGTGGCCTAATTTCCCAGCTGAAATGGGGGACTCGCAGACGAGCGTTATGAACGCCGTCGTGCTAACCCTGCTGACCCTAGAATCAGGGAACTGAATCTAGAGATTACCAAGATAGTCGACGAGCACAAGCGGAACACATGGTTAGAGCAGCTGAAGCAATGTAACATAGGCACAGGAACAGGTAAATTGTGGTCAACACTGAGAGCCTCTCGAACCCCGCTACGAGGGTGATGGGATTTCAGTCACCTTTGGCGACGTGACCGTGACTGATCCGAAGAGATGCGCTAAATACTTCAACCGACAGTTTGTCGAGCATCCCGAGAGTGATAGAGCGAAAAGGAGAGCCACTCGTCTCATACGAGTGGCTCCCCACACACCACAATTTACCACAGCCGAAGTTACCAATGTCATCAACAGCGCGAAACCATCCTAGGCCCTGGGCCCCGATGGAATTTCAATGCTAATACTGAAGCATCTGGGAATACTGGGAGTTGAGTACTTGACCAGACTCCTCAATTTGTCTTTAGAATCCCTCATTATACACGATGTCTGAAAAATGGGTAGAGTGATTCCACTACAAAGACTCGAGCAAGGGTGAATCGTACAGACCAATATCCCTTCTCTCGCCAGTAGCCAAGACAATTGGGGCACTACTCCTCCCCAGCCTTGTGGAGAATTTTCCAGCTGCCCACCATCAACATGGATTCCGCAAGGTTCATAGTACGACGATAGTCTTGCATGCCATTTCAGCACACATTAATATGGGACTCAATCAGCCCAAGCCGTGTCACAGGACGGTCCTCGAGGCGCTTGACCTATCGAAGGCATTCGATACGGTCAACCATGCCACACTATCCGAGGACATCGAGAATACGTCCCTACCAGCAGGAACCAAGCGTTGGATTCTGAATTATCTGTGCGGACGCCAGTCGTACGTGGAATTCAGGGACAAGAAGTCAAAACCCAGTAGAGTTAAACAGGGAGTTCCCCAGGTGGGGTGATATCTCCGGCACTGTTTAATCTCTACCTGTCCCTCCTGACGGCGTCGAGATTGTATCATATGCGGATGACTGTACAATCGTGGCAGTTATTTCACTGCAAGAAATTTGGGTATATCTGTCACCAAATCCTCAGCCACACTGTTCCTACATGGACGGTGGAAGTACGTAGGCAGTTGAATGTTCGAGTCGATGGCGAAATAACTCCGACAGTGAACTACCCCAAGATACTCGGGGTCACATTCGACAGCCTTTTTAAGTCGTCCGCCCATGCCACTGCAATTGTGACAAGCTTCGCGGTAGAAACAAGGTCCTCAAGTCACTCGCCGGCAGTACTTGGGGTGCGGACAAAGAAACTTTGTTGACTACCTATAAGGTAATTGGCCGGTTAGTGTGGACACCTCAGATAAGCGACACGCAGTGGAATAACATCCAGACCTGTCTGAAGGCTGCCCTTAGAATTGCAACAGGATGTCTCCGCCGTACACCCCTGGATCATCTTTATGCGGAGACCAAGATCATCCCGGTGCGTCGACACAATTACATGTTGTCAAAGCAGTGCCTCCTGGGTTGCTATCGAAGTTGTCATCCAAATCACCATCTTGTGGATAGGCAACCTCCACCCAGGAATGTAAGGGTTGATCTTCACCTTCTAGACCCTGAGATCCAGCGTTACTAAAGTGAGCCTCTAGATTAAATAGGCAGCATATCAGACAGGTCTGAACAGGATTCATGAGGATACTGTAGCTGAAGCGGTGAGAAGCTACAAGGTTAATCCTGTTCTCGGAGTCCGACCACCGCCCATAGCACCGGAGGAAAGAGAAAACCAGTACTTACGCACGATTCACGAAAATTCACGAGTCTCAGGACTTTTTCCAAACGAAAATCAGCAGAGGTAACAAAATTCAAAAATAGAATATAGTTCGAGAGCTAAATTAATTTCAGTTAACATACGAGTATGAATTAAATCCTGATTTTTTCGTGAGCGTGATTTTGCAGAAATTTTATACACGCACATTCACGAACCGATTTTATTTCTCACGCACACTCACGAACGGCATATTTATTTTGCATTGGGTTTTGTCCACGACTCACGTGATTCACGCGTGTCTCGAGTATTTCGTGTCAAGCGCACACCTCTACTCAAGTATTTGTAGCACGGCACAGTTGCGCATTTTCAGTTCACGTTCTTTTACTGAAATTTGTTCTTCATAACTTTTATGAAAATTCTTCGTACTTTTAATGAATACATAATTTGCGTACTTTCTACGAAGCTGTTTCGATCTTTTTATGAAAAAGTTTCGTACTTCTTACGAAAGAATTTCGTGTAATTTTTAAAAAGTTTCGTATTTTCTATGGAAAATGTTCGTACACAGCAAAAAAAAAACACGAAAAATTTTCCAATTAAAATTATAATTGAGTTAAAAAAATCAATTAAAAATTTAATTGGTTTAACAAAATTTTTGATTGAAACAAAAATCATTAATTTTTTAATTGACTTTCGTGATTGATACTATCATTTCTGTGATTGAAGACATTTCAATTAAAAATTAATTGGATCAATTAATTTCGTGATTGAAGACCAACATTAATTTTTGTGTGTAGTGTTTCGGATATTTTTTGGAAAAAAATTATTGATCAAAGTTCATGTGGTTATAGCAAAAATTATAATTTTTATTTATTGGTATTTTTTATGACGTTATACTTGGCAATGAAACATTTTGTTGGCTCAATTTTAATGAGCCAAAGTACAAAAATCTAACAACAAACACCGACTGCTGCTCTTAGCAGACTTTTTTCTGTCAGTGAATTTTCTTGTCTTAATTTCTGTATAAATTCTCAACTGGCAAAAAATGGGACAATAGAATGTTAACCCTTAAATGAGCATTGTATCATTTAAGATACAACAAGAAAAAAAATCTTACGTCTTAAAATTTAGACCGAATTCTATGAAATCAAGTTTGATGCATTTAAAACATCGTAACGCTATTTTTAAAAATAGGTTTTCCGGAAAGTTTGTAGTACGTCTAAGTAATCTGCAGTCAAATATTGAAAATTGAAAATAAAAATTGCGAGTCAAAAAAAAAACGGTGTAATGTAAAAATATATCTATTCTCCACTCTCTATTAAACTTAAATTGTTTATTTGTGAATAAAAAATTAGTTTAATGCGCACTAAAAAAAAACATATCTTGTGCATTTATGGGTTAATGAAGAATGTTTCGTAAAACGAAGAGAATGCTTTCGGTGCATAAAATTGTGCTTCAATAAATCGAAAATGTCCCGTATTATATCTTTATACATACTATGAAAACATTTTTATATGTTTAACCTTGTTGCGGCGATTCTATTGAAATAAAAAGCAAACATTTCATATTTTTGTCAAACCACTTTTGAGGCATACAAAAACAAACTACACAACCAAGTATTCGGGATTTTAAATTTATATGGAATATCATAGGAAACAGCATCAGACCATAGTGTTCATTACAATCAAAGTCCAAGTCAACTTACCGGTGTTTGTCCGTCCGTATGAACCAGTAGTTTTGTACTCAAAATAAATTTCATACTTTTACATACATGTTTTGTCGACACTAATATCCCTATATTGGAAATCAATCATCATTATGCCAGTGCAAACCACTGGCATAATGGCTCCAATATTAGTCTAATGTTCTAATGGCATCCAGATACATGTGTCGCGTGACTTCCAGTGGTCATGCAAAGTATTGCGTCAGCGTGTCTTACTCCTCTAGGCATATGATTAGAATCAATCGCCATCCTAATATTTGAAAAAAATTTTATAATTTTTGTATTTTAAATTCCGTTCATATAAAAAGATTTATATTGTTGTTTTCGTTTTAAATTTACGGTAATTATACCACTGTGCAAAATATTGTCTGGCTTGTTCTTCGATTCATTACCATAAATTGTTCCTCTTTGAAACATGATGGTTGCATATGGAAGAATTTGAAATCAGTGAATGATATAAATAACAATTAGACTAACATAAACGAAACACTTTGAATGTTTGAATGAATTCCGCAAACGCTCCAGTCCCCTATCGCCCATCTTACCGTGTTAGACCCGTATCCGAATAGTAACGTTATGATTACTTAGGGATATTTCTGAAAATTTTTGATCGGACATAAAATGTTTATAAAGGGTGATACGGTCAAAATTTGGTCAATATAAACTTGACGTATTTCTTTCAATTTTGCATTTAAAAAACCTGAACACCCCTCATTTTGAAGGTGTGTGTGTAGAATGTTGCTCCTATTTTGATTTTGGAATTCACTCTTCAGTTGTCAAAATGCCGTCCAATCAAGAAGAGCAGCGTATCAAAATTTTGCTCGCGCATCGCGAAAATCCGAGCTACTCGCACGCAAAGCTGGCAAAATCCCTAAAAGTTGCCAAATCAACCGTTACAAATGTAATTAAAGTGTTTGGGGAACGTTTGTAGACAGCCAGGAAGTCTGGATCGGGGGGAAATCGAAAACCGGAAGCCGCTGAGACGACAAAGAGAGTTGCCGGTAGTTTCAAGCGAAACCCTAACCTCTCTCTCCGAGATGCCGCAAATAAGCTGGGTGTATCGTCTACAACCGTGCATCGAGCCAAAAAACGAGCCGGACTATCGACTTACTAGAAGGTAGTGACTCCAAATCCCGATGATAAACAACATACGACGGCCAAAGCTCGATCCCGGAGGCTGTACACGACGATGCTGACGAAGTTTGACTGCGTGGTAATGGACGACGAAACCTACGTCAAAGCCGACTACAAGCAGCTTCCGGGACAGGAGTTTTATACGGCAAAAGGAAGGGGAAAGGTAGCAGATATTTTCAAGCACATACACCCAGAAAAAAGTGCCTTCGAAACTAAAGGAAAAAATTTTCATCAATATAGTTTATCCATTTTATTTCCATTAAGGTAAATTTTTGTGAAAAATAATAAAATTTACTCGTTTCAGTAAAAAAATCCTAAACTGTAAGCAGTTAGGAATAGTTCATTAACTAGAATAAGGCATGAAATTTTACTCATACTATTTTCTTCGCTGGGTATAAGAATTTACTACTGAAAAAGAAAATTTTATTCACCGATAACAAAGCATTCGTAAAAATAAACAAAAACCGAACTAAAACCAAGTTTCCTCAAAATTAGTAAAATTTATTATAAAATGATAATTGCGACTTCCTTTATAATAGAAAGTTTTTCATACATACGAACAACACTTGGCATGGAAAAATATTTTAGTTCATTCGTACTAAGAAGTATGCAATCCTTTCAAAACTTAAGGAAACACACTTGTTAGAATATAGGAAATTTTCCTAAATTTCTATTGTCTACCTTTAATCGATACCTGTCATCGTAATCGATGTGTTTGCGCGTGGGTGTAATCGATATATTTGCGCGTCGGTTGTTTTTTTAGTTGGAATCGCGTTGTTTTGGTATACGGAGAGATTGTTAAATAATAATATGGTAAAATAATATAATAAATAACAAATAAAATATATAAAATATTTGTTATTTTAAATTAGTGAGAAAAATTTTCGTTTTTTTAAATAAATCTATCAATGTTCGTGATAGTGTATAAAGAAAGAAAACACCAGCAGAATAACAACCCTTTCATTTGTCTTCATTTTGGAATCTTCAATTATCAGGTAATATTCAGTGACGCTAACCTTTTGCAACAAAAATGTTTTATGATTTTTTATATTTGTAGGTATTGAAATTGTAAAAGGAGGACAAAATCGTTAGGCAGCAACTTATTAAAAGTGAAAAGTACAAGAAGAAGAAAAAGTGCGTTTTACAGTTGATAATATCACACGGAAATTGGAAATAGTGGAATAATAAACTAATATTTCAAAGAGATTCGATGCTGTTGATTCTTAATAAATATATTCAATATATTAATAAAACATGTCTTTTATTGAAGATAAAATTGCTTATAGAAATAAATAAAATTGTATTTAAAAACGAAGGTAAGCAGTTCTAATTATGAAGTAAAAGTTTTACCACAAATGTGTAAGATTTGTCGAAATGAATGAAAAAATTTCAATAAAATCATTCCATATATGAATTCAAATTAGTTAAATTTTTTCATTCTGTAGTATAGTGGTATATAAATATAGGAAAATGTTAACTAATATATGGAATGCATTATTCCTAATTTCTACGAAAATCACATCGTTCAAACAAATAAAAATGTCTTTGGCGCTATACGAAGTTCAACTTTCTTCACAATGAGTTCATTTTAACTTAAAGAAGGGGTCACTTTTTTCTGGGTGTAAAACTGTCAAAGTTCGCAAAGAAATATCTGGTTTGGCAAGCCATCTGTACCTGTGGCTTGAAAAACAGCATTTTCATAGCTTCCGGGACTGTCAACCAAGAAATTTACGTAAAAGAGTGTTTGAATAAACGTCTGCTGCCTTTCCTGAAGAAACACGGTTGTTCCGTACTGTTTTGGCCGGATTTGGCATCTTGCCATTACGGTAAAAAGGCCATGGAGTGGTAAGCCGCCAACAACGTGCAGGTGGTTCCCAAGGACAAGAACCCTCCCAACACGCCAGAGCTCCGCCCAATTGAGAAATGCTGGGCTATTGTCAAGCGGAACCTAAAGAAGACCAAAAAAACTGCTAAGGACGAGCAGCAGTTCAAGGCAAACTGGCTTTCTGCGGCGAAGAAGGTGGACAAGGTGGCTGTACAAAATCTGATGGCAGGTGTCAAGCGTGAGGCCCGGCAATTCGGATTTGGAAAAGCGAAAGCCTAACTGAATATTTTTCCTGAATTTTATATTAATTGAACATGAAAAAGAAATTTAATTTAATTTGTTAAATAAACGATTTCACCGATTTACACGCGTTTTCCCTTGACCAAATTTTGACCGTATCACCCTTTAAAATTTTCTATTGAGATGAAATTTTTGATTAAATTTTCTATGGAGACACAATTTTTATGTTATTTTCTATTGCGATAACATTTTGATTAATTTTCCTATACAGATAAAATTTCGACGAAATTTTCTATAGATATAAAATTTCGATGAAATTTTCTATAAGTATATAATTCAGATGACATTTTCTATAAGTATATAATTCCGATGACATTTTCCATATAGATAAAATTTCGATAAAAATTTCTATAGATGTAAAATTTTGATGAAATTTTCTATAGAGATAAAATTTCGACGAAATTTTCTATGGAGATAAAATTTCGACGAAATTTTCTATAGAGATAAAATTTCAACGAAATTTTCTATAGAAATAAAATTACGACGAAATTTTCTATAAAGATAAAATTCGACGAAATTTTCTATAGAGATAAAATTTCGACGAAATTTTCTATAAGTATATAATTCAGATGACATTTTCTATAAGTATATAATTCCGATGACATTTTCCATATAGATAAAATTTCGATAAAAATTTCTATAGATGTAAAATTTTGATGAAATTTTCTATAGAGATAAAATTCCGACAAAGTTTTCTTTAGGTATATTTCGATCACATTTTCTATAGAGATAAAATTTCGGCGAAATTTTCTATAGAGATAAAATTTCGACTAAATTTTCTATAAAGATAAAATTTCGACGAAATTTGCTATAAGGATATAATTCCGATGAGATTTTCTATACAGATAAAGTTTCTACGAAATTTTCTATAGAGATAAAATTTCGACGAAATTTTCTATAGAGATAATATTTCGACGAAATTTTCTATAGAGATAAAATTTCGACGAAATTTTCTATAGAGATAAAATTTTGACGAAATCTTCTATAGAGATAAAATTTCGACGAAATTTTCTATAGAGATAAAATTTCGACTAAATTTTCTATAGAGATAAAATTTCGACGAAATTTTCTGTAGAGATAAAATTTCGACGAAATTTTCTATAGAGATAAAATTTCGACGAAATTTTCTATAGAGATAAAATTTCCACGAAATTTTCCATAGAGATAAAATTTCGACGAAATTTTTTTTCTATAGGGATATTTCGATGACATTTTCAATAGAGATAAAATTTCGGCGAAATTTTCTATAGAGATAAAATTTCGGCGAAATTTTCTATAGAGATAAAATTTCGACTAAATTTTCTATAGACAAAATTTCGACGAAATATTCTATAGAGATAAAATTTCAACGAAATTGTCTATAGAGATGAATATAAAATTATTATGTTTCTTTTATATTTGTTCACATTTGAGCATCACTGTGTTCACTGAGTAAATTGAGGTGTGTAAGAGAATCTCTCCACTAAGCTCGATTTACTCCAGCTCATTGAGCATAATTTAAGCGGAGAATCGATCGAACTTGGCGAGATAATCAAGATTTTAATGGTGAGTATATTGCTATAGTGAATACAAATAAAAACACAATAAAACCATCGAATGAGATGATGATAACGCATAGTGTCGTTCATGACATTTCTTATCAGTCATCCTACCTAATCTTCGTCGCCCCTTCCCGTGCAAGTACAGCTGTTTGTTTTATTTTTGCCTCTTTTTTATGGATGTTTCCACCCAGATCACCATTAAAAACCACACCATCATCTCCGAATTAATACCTTCTCTTCATCAGTTATAAAAAATAGTTTCAGAGGAACACTTCAATATTTTTAGGGAAATCGGAGGAAATTTCGTTCAATATTAAAATGATAAGATCTATAGCTCTAGTTCAACATCTTAGCAAACCTTCTGTACTGCTGCCATCAACATGTGGAGGGGCGAGATACTTCGCCTCCGCAGGTTCGCCAGGCGAACGTACTGCCCTCTATGATTTCCATGTTAAGCATGGTGGAAAAATTGTCAATTTTGGAGGTTATTCTTTACCCGTCCAGTATTCGGATCAAGGTATTGCAGCTTCTCACGTGCACACAAGAAAATTCGCTTCCATCTTTGATGTATCTCACATGTTGCAGACCTATATTTTTGGTAAAGATGCCATCGAATGTATGGAATCTGTATGTACGGCTGATATACGGGGTGCGCCAAATGGAAGTGGATCCCTAACCGTCTTTACGAATGATCAGGGATGTATATTGGATGATTTGATTGTCACCCGAGTGCAGGATAATATTCTCTATGTGGTTTCTAATGCTGCCATGAAACAACAAGATATGGGTATTATGGAAGCCGCAGTTAATAGCTTTAAAGGCAAGGGAAAAGATGTTTCGATAAAATTCATGAGATCTGATGACCAATCCTTAATTGCCTTACAAGGGCCCACTGCCGTGGCCGCCTTATCCAAGGTGGCCCAAGGAGATTTGTCGAAATTGTATTTCATGAACACTATGGTAACAGAGGTGGCTGGTGTTAAAGATTGCCGTGTAACTCGGTGCGGCTATACTGGTGAGGATGGTGTTGAAATATCTGTTCCCTCTCCCCAAGTGGAAAAGGTCACTGAAGCCTTGTTGCAGCAGAGCCAACAACAAGTGAAAATGGCTGGTTTGGGTGCCCGTGATTCCTTGCGTCTTGAGGCTGGTCTCTGTTTGTATGGTAGTGATATCGACAATAAGACCTCTCCCATAGAAGCTGGCCTTGCCTGGTTGGTGGCCAAGCGTCGTAGGGCAGAAGAAAATTTCCCAGGTGCTAAAATTGTTAATCAACATCTAAAAGACGGTGTACAACGCCGCCGAATTGGATTGACCATGAGTCCCTCTGCCAAACCTCCACCGGCTCGTGCCGGAGTTGATATCTACAAGGATTCTCAAAAGGTTGGTCACATTACAAGCGGTTGTCCTAGTCCTTCGGCTGGCATTAACATAGCCATGGGCTATATTAAGGAAGAGTTAAAGAAACCCGGTACAGCTGTGCAATTGAAGATCAGAGATAAATTTTACGACGCTGAAGTGGCCAAAATGCCATTTGTCAAGACTAATTATTATGTTAAGCCAAAACAATGAAACGTTTATTAGGAAGCCTCTAATGACAGTATATCTAATTGAGTGTGACAGATTTGAATACAATAAAACAAAAATACCACCTTAACAATACCAGTGTATCGTTTAGTAGAGCCGAGGGGTACTATTAGAAGGGGTAGGGGTTCAACATTTATCTTAATCACTCAGGTGAGATGATCGTATGGAGATGGGATTTTGTGATTAACGACATGACGCCTGGCGCAGTTTGGCAACCTTACAACTTTCTTATTTCGAGATGGATTATTTCATCGATCCGGAACAATGAGGGGGAAATTAATACCCTTTAAGTTGCATAGCAGTTATTTTAACTAATATGGAGGGTATTCTCATTGCCTGTATGGAATAGCCATAGACTTGAAATTACATAGATTATCCTTTCTCTTTGCAAATCCACGAGCAAAAATTAATTTTCTGACATTTCATTTTGATATTTTTGTAAAGAATCAGTTCCAAACTTTAGTTGTCCGGTGTTTCCTTTTGTGTTGTTCGTACACGCAAAAAAATAATTCTTTCCTCCCAAACGAAATTTTAGACAAACAAAGTTCGTTTCTCATTTGCTTTTCGTTGAAAGGAAATGTATTTGGAAGAAAAGTATATACTTTTTGTGATAAACGTTTATTCTTTTCCAGGATGTAAAAACAATTTCATAAAGCATAACTCAAAAAAAATTTTTTCTGGCTAATTGCATTTTCTCTCACATCTTTCTCACTTCCACGAAGTTTTTTAGTTATTCGCACCTTTTTCTGTAATACAAACAATGTAGAAGAAATTATACGATTTTATGAAATCATAAAATTTTTTTTTACCTTTCGCCTGGACGGAGAATTGAACCGCGGACCATGCAATTTATAAGCCAACACACTATCCAAAGCTATGTAGTTTTTTTTTCTATTTTTTTACATATATTCCAGATATGGTCGAAAGATTCCGAAAAAATGTTCAACATTACATTCTACTATATTAAATTTTTACTACGAACTGTAAAATGTGTCTTATTAAAAACCTAAAGTCAGAAAAGAACAGTGTTTAATATAAACGAAATGGACTGTGTTGTTGGTTCAAAAATAACTTTTTTTATTAAAAAAATAAACATTTTGTAACAAACGATTTTTTTGGTGATAAAAGAGTATACTTTTCGAAGAAATTCAAAAAACTCTAACAAAAGAAAAACGTTTTCGGTACACGTTTTCCAAACGTTTTTTTTTCTTTGCGTGTAAAGGGTAAATCACCTTAGAATTAAAATTTGTATTTTCGCGGTTTTGCACGTAATTTGTTATGTAAAAATGAACGTGATTATGTATTTATAAAACATCTGGTGCATTATGTTAAAATTTTGGGTAAAGGTATAGTACCCACTTTTCCACCATAAAGGTGGGTATTAAGTTCGAGTTTAGCCGCTAAAATCGTCATTTTTTCACAATTACTTTTCTTTAATAATCCATTTTAATGAATACACACATTGTGAAAATTTGCTTTGGGATATTCCCCATCAAGTTATAATGAAATCTGCAACAAAAATGTATAATTTTACGACTTTTTTTACTGATTTAGTTTTCACTTTAGTGAAAATTAGCGGCTAAACATGAACTTAATACCCACCTTAACGCAAAAATGAATGTCATCACAGAAAAAGTAATCGCGAAAACAAAGTGATTTTCAACTCGAAAACCGAACCGGCCTATAGCCACCAGCACACAAGAAATGCATACAGCCATACAGATCTATTTATAGACCAGTATGTAATGCATACACAAAGCGCATTTAAAGAAACTTCGTTTACAGAAAACTTTAGGTGCAAACGTCTGATGCTCCGTTTCTTAAAGGGTGATACGGTCAAAATTGGTCAAGGGAAAACGCTTGTAAATCGGTGAAATCGTTTATTTAAAAAATCAAATTAAATTTCGTTTTCAAGTTCAATTAGTATAAAATTCAGGAAAAATATTCAGTTAGGCTTTCGCTTTTCCAAATCCGAATTGCCGGGCCTCACGCTTGACACCTGCCATCAGATTTTGTACAGCCACCTTGTCCACCTTCTTCGCCGCAGAAAGCCAGTTTGCCTTGAACTGCTGGTCTTCTTTAGGTTCCGCTTGACAATAGCCCAGTATTTCTCAATTGGGCGGAGCTCTGGCGGGTTGGGAGGGTTCTTGTCCTTGGGAACCACTTGCACGTTGTTGGCGGCGTACCACTCCATGGCCTTTTTACTGTAATGGCAAGATGCCAAATCCGGCCAAAACTGTACGGAACAACCGTGTTTCTTCAGGAAAGGCAGCAGACGTTTATTCAAACACTCTTTCACGTAAATTTCTTGGTTGAAAGTTCCGGAAGCTATGAAAATGATGCTTTTCAAGCCAAAGGTACAGATGGCTTGCCAATCCAGATATTTCTTTGCGAACTTTTACAGTTTTATGTGCTTGAAAATATCTGCTACCTTTCCCCTTCCTTTTGCCGTATAAAACTCCTGTCCCGGAAGCTGTTTGTAGTCGGCTTTGACGTAGGTTTCGTCGTCCATTACCACGCAGTCAAACTTCGTCAGCATCGTCGTGTACAGCCTCCGGGATCGCGCTTTGGCCGTCGTATTTTGTTTATCATCGCGATTTGGAGTCACTACCTTCATGTAAGTCGATAGTCCGGCTCGTTTTTTGGCTCGATGCACGGTTGTAGACGGTACACCCAGCTTATTTGCGGCATCTCGGAGAGAGAGGTTAGGGTTTCGCTTGAAACTACCGGCAACTTTCTTTGTCGTCTCAGCGGCTTCCGGTTTTCGATTTCCCCCCGATCCAGACTTCCTGGCTGTCGACAAACGTTCCCCAAACACTTTAATTACATTTGTAACGGTTGATTTGGCAACTTTTAGGGATTTTGCCAGCTTTGCGTGCGAGTAGCTCGGATTTTCGCGATGCGCGAGCAAAATTTTGATACGCTGCTCTTCTTGATTGGACGGCATTTTGACAACTGAAGAGTGAATTCCAAAATCAAAATAGGAGCAACATTCTACACACACACACACCATCAAAATGAGGGGTGTTCAGGTTTTTTTAAATGCAAAATTGAAAGAAATACGTCAAGTTTATATTGACCAAATTTTGACCGTATCACCCTTTAGTTCTATGGAAAAGAACACGCATGGCACCTCGTGTTTGTTCGGTCTGATGTTATTTCACAGGGTACACACAAAGGAAAAAAGTTTGGGTGTCGCAAACGTTGTTTGTTTGTTTCAACATAATTATATGTGCTCAGAAAAGAAACGTCGCCAAAAAAGCAATGAAAATGTTCTATTTTGATCCGGAAGTGGTGCAAAGTTGGCTCAGAGGCAAATAATTTTACATGGACATGTCATAGGGCGGAAATCATTTTTATACCCTCCACCATAGGATGGTGGTATATTAACTTTGTCATTCCGTTTGCAACACATCGAAATATTGCTCTAAGACCCCATAAAGTATATATATTCTGGGTCGTGGTGAAATTCTGAGTCGATCTGAGCATGTCCGTCCGTCCGCCTGTTGAAATCACGCTAACTTCCGAACGAAACAAGCTATCGACTTGAAACTTGGCACAAGTAGTTGTTATTGATGTAGGTCGGATGGTATTGCAAATGGGCCATATCGGTCCACTTTTACGTATAGCCCCCATATAAACGGACCCCCAAATTTGGCTTGCCGATCCTCTAAGAAAAGCAAATTTCATCCGATCCGGCTGAAATTTTGTACATGGTGTTAGTATATGGTCTCTAACAACCATGCAAAAATTGGTCCTCATGGGTCCATAATTATATATAGCCCCCATATAAATCGATCCCCCGATTTGGCTTGCGAAGCCTCTAAGAGAAGCAAATTTCATTCAATATGGATGAAATTCGGTACATGGAGTTGGTATATGGTCTCTAACAACCATGCAAAAATTGGTCCATATCGGTCCATAATTATATATAAACCGATCCCCCGATTTGGCTTGCGGAGCCTCTAAGAGAATCAAATTTCATCCGATCCGGCTGAAATTTGGTGCATGGTGTTAGTATATGGTCTCTAACAACCATGCAAAAATTGGTACATATCGGTCCATAATTATATATAGCCCCCATATAAACCGACCACCAGATTAGACCTCCGGAGCCTCTTGGAAGACCAAAATTTATCTGATTCAGTTGAAATTTGGTACGTGATGTTAATATATGGCCATAATTATATATAGGCCCCATATAAACCGATCCCCAGATTTGACCTCCGGAGCACCTTGGAAGAGCAAAATTCTTCCCGTTCGGTTGAAATTTGGTACGTGATGTTAGTATAGGGTATCCAACAACCATGCAGGAATTGGTTCCTATCAGTCCATAATAATATATAGCTCCCATATAAACCGATCCCCAGATTTGACCTCCGGTGCCTTTTGAAGAAGCAAAATTCATCCGATCTGGATGAAATTTGGTACGTGTTGGTAGTATATGATATTTAACTACCATGTGAATTGAAATTTGTGGATGACAGTCTTTCGTAGAAGTTTCTACGCAATCCATGGTGGAGGGTACATAAGATTCGGCCTGGCCCAACTTACGGCCTTATATACTTGTTTTTTTTTTAAGGATTAACTGCAAACTGCCATTAAACTGCCGTCCACAAATATGAGTCGCCTTTATTCTCTGGTCCTTAATTAAATAATCAAAAAATCTTTTCGATGCAAAAAAAGTTTAAAAAAAGTAATAATGGAGATATACAGTTTTTTCGTCGTGTGGTAATTTTTAATAATGCGGATGATTTGAACGTTTCCTATGGTTATATCTACTAAAATATTCTGTAAACCAATTTAAATATTCGCAAATCATTGGATTTACCCCTGTGGACAAATTATTAGTATTAAATACCATTATGATAACCAGTATATATAAACAATTTAGACTGGTTGGATTTGTTGGTTGAAATGTTGTTAGGCACACAAAATTAAATCAATTAAAATAAGAAAAGAATCTGCCAATTCGATGACGGTTTATATAATTAGGCTACTTGTTACGATTCCTCCAGAAGCGAAAATGATCAGCTGTTTAATTTAAAATCACACCTATTATCGTCAACATTTTATAGCTACAATAAATTCCATATAAAAGAACGTAAATAATTTCGTGAGTATTAAACGACCATCTTATTACCATTTTAAACAATTAAATATTTCTAATTATATTTCTAATCATTCGGGAGCCACCGTGGTGCGTGGGTTAGCAAGACCGCCTTTCATACACAGGGTCGTTGGTTTAACCCCAAAAAGTTTTTCACTGCAATGTGGAACGCCGTTCGGACTCGGCTATAAAAAGGAGGTCCCTTGCAATTGAGCTTAACATAGAATGGGACAGCACTCAGTGATAAGAGAGAAGTTTACTACTGTAGTATCGCAATGAACTGAATAGTCTAAGTGAGCCTGAAATATCGGACTGCCACTACACCTAACCTAACCTAATTATTCATATTCCCGATGGTCCATTTTGACAAAACGATTAGCAATATTTGATATCTAACATAAGATGCATATTAGGCTCCGTTGTCATGTTCTCAATGAGCTTAAAATATTGTTATATAATGAGTGAGGTCCCTTGAGAATTTGTAAAATTTCTTTGGGTGTGAACACGAATATCGTCACCTCAAAAATGTTTTAAATGTTATTTTTGAACGGGTAGCATGGAACATTTTTATCTCAAAAATATTGTTTTCTCGTCAAAAATATACATGGTTGTCGAAATCATATACACAATTTTCGTGAAAATTACATGGTTGCGAAAAACATGTTACATGTTACCCGTCCAAAAATAACATTTCGCTCTTGAAACCTGTTTGAGGTGATCATATTCCTTCTCTGGGTGAAATCAGCTGTAGCGGCATTTCCTTGTGTGCCTTTTATTGTTGAAAGAATCAATTAACACTACGACAATTGAGATTAATATCTCTCTTTAATTGCACAAAATTAATTTTATGGTCAATTATCCATGATTTGAAATGTTAGTGGAGACAAGCCATTACAACTTGTTTTCAAGCATTTGAGTGTTAAGGGAGATATAAATCAGAATATATTTATTCTAATGATGATTACGATAAAAATGTCAGTAATAAATTTCGAACACTCATTCATGTCAGATCTGCTACAAAAGAAAATAAAACGTGCAAAAAATTAAGTAATTAATAACGGACATAATTATGCCAATATTAAGTCAAATTCGTTGGTGACCTTTGCCCCAGAATGATTTTATAATAAGTGAATAGCAATTGAATCCTAATTTTGTACGTTTTTGGAGATCATATATAGATCATATATAGTATATACGGCCGTAAGTTCGGCCAGGCCGAATCTTATGTACCCTCCACCATGGATTGCGTAGAAACTTCTACGAAAGACTGTCATCCACAATCGAATTACTTGAGTTGTGGTATCTTATAACTTCTTAACATCGTTTTCTAAATTGTGAGTTAGTCCATACGTGGTATATATTGGACAAAAAAGTTATGTATAGGTAAGTCTACAAATAATTACGAATCAACATGGACTTTTACACGGTACGTAGAGACCCAGAATTGAAATATGGGGGTCGCTTATATGGGGGCTATATATGCAATTATGAACTTGATATGAACCAATTTTGTGTGATTGGGGATCGATTTATCTGAGGGCTATATATAACTATAGACCGATATGGACCTAGTTAGGCATGGTTGTTAACCGCCATATACTAGCGCAATGTACCAAATTTCAACTCGGATGAAATTTGCTCCTCCAAGAGGCTCCAAAACCAAATCTCGGGATCGGTTTATATTGGGGCTATATATGATTATGGACTGATATGGACAACTTTTGGCATGGTTGTTAAATATCATATACTACCAGCACGTACCAAATTTCAACCAGATCAGATGAATTTTGCTTCTCCAAAAGGACAGGAGGTCAAATCTGGGGATCGGTTTATATGGGGGCTATATATAATTATGGACCGATGTGGACCAAGTTTTCCATGGTCGTTAGAGACCATATACTAACACCATATACCAAATTTCAGCCGGATCGGATGAAATTTGCTTCTCTTAGAGGCTCCGCAAGCCAAATCTGGAGATCGGTTTATATGGGGGCTATATATAATTATGGACCGATGTGAACCAATTTTTGCTTGGTTGTTAGAGACCATATACTTACACCATGTACCAAATTTCAGCCGGATCGGATGAAATTTGCTTCTCTTAGAAGCTCCGCAAGCCAAATCGGAGGATCGGTTTATATGGGGGCTATATATAATTATGGACCAATAAGGACCAATTTTTGCATGGTTGGTAGAGACCATATACTAACACCATATACCAAATTTCAGCCGGATCGGATGAAATTTGCTTCTCTTAGAGGCTCCGCAAGCCAAATCTGGAGATCGGTTTATATGGGGGCTATATATAATTAAGGACCGATGTGAACCAATTTTTGCTTGGTTGTTAGAGACCATATACTAACACCATGTACCAAATTTCAGCCGGATCAGGTGAAATTTACTTCTCTTAGAGGATTCGCAAGCCAAATTTGGGGCTCTGTTTATATGGTGGCTATACGTAAAAGTGGACCGATATGGCCCATTTGTAATACCATCCGACCTACATCAATAACAACTACTTGTGCCAAGTTTCAAGTCGATAGCTTGTTTCGTTCGGAAGTTAGCGTGATTTCAACAACGGACGGACGGACATGCTCAGATCGACTCAGAATTTCACCACGACCCAGAATATATATACTTTATGGGGTCTTAGAGCAATATTTCGATGTGTTACAAACGGAATGACAAAGTTAATATACCCCCATCCTATGGTGGAGGGTATAAAAACAAATATACATAATTATAATTATTTTGATAACAGCAGACATTTTTAGTGTTTATTTGGTAAATCAACAAAATATTTTCTAGAAAGTTTTACATTTTTGTTCTAATAATAATGTAAACGTTAACAATTATGGGGATTTCGATCATTTCCCGCATTAAAATACTATCAGTTATTAATATATTAAATTGCGTGGAACCAAAATTTTCATTCCAGAAAGTTGATTTTATATAAATAAATTCCATGTAATATACTGTAATAATAATAATAATATTTGGTACTAATAATATATGGTAGAGCAATCAACTATTTCAATTTAGTTCTTTTGTTTTCATCTTATTTCCCAAGTAGTGCGTTCAAACTTGTCTAGCGGTAAGCCACCATTAGAGTTGGCTCTACAAATGTCGTATCCAGTACAAAAATAAAATAGATACGCATAAGGCGTACTTGTTTTCAGAAAAGAAAACACCATAGGTTTGTAAAATTTTGAAAAAAACTAAAAATGAGATAAAATTATATCTGTAAAAAATTCTTGAATACAACAGCTTTTCCAAGATTTTAAAAAGAGAAACAGTATTACAATGATATAGAATTTTACTTTGCTAATTATTTAAAATTTATTATACAAGAAATTCACAATGAACATCTATGGTGAATGAAGAAAACGTTATATGTATTATACTACGTTCAAACTTAAGTAGATTTCGGCTGAAATCTCAATTGATCGCAGGTCATTTGAAAATATACTTTTAAAATCTATTACTAAATTTATTGATCTCGGAAAAGCTTCGGAGCTACAATGATTTGTACCCTCATTTCAATTAAAAAATTAATTGACTATTAACAATATTACATAATGCGTTGAATCGATTAAATATTTAAATGAATATTTTTTAAAATTTTAATTGAATATTTTTACAATTTTGAAAACTACTCAACATTTGATTTTTCGACTTCTTATGTTATTTAGCCCAGTAATAAAAGAACACAAGCCTATTGAAATTTTACAACTTCTTCGAAAATTTTTTTGTAAAAGAAATATACGTATTAGCTATTGTGAGCATAGAATACGAAAATTATTAAAAACTAGATTTTTCGACTTTTTGATAACTTAGCAATTCTATCGTTGGCTCTAAATGAGCTTCCTGTGTCGATTTTCAGACCTTTAACGGTTTTTCTCGTTGCGATCAATTAGACAACATACAAAAATAAAAAGTCCATTGTTAAACTGATGTTAAAATTAACTTATATTTATTGACAACAAAAAAAAAAAAAATAAATATTTTAAGAAATTTTTCCCAGCTCAAAGAAATTTTCTTTATTCCAAGTATGTCTCAAAAATTCTATGAACTGAACGTTGGTATAAATTAAAATTTTTGTACATGTTTCAATTTTTTTTACAGTACTCAGAAATAGCAAGAAAGTCAATATATTCACCCGTGTTCGGATATCCACTTCAATTCCACTTCCACTATCCACGTCAAATACACGAACGTGAAAATTTGGTGTTCTTAATTCCACGTTCTTTTTTGAACTTTTCTGTAACCAGCTGGGTTGCACAAATCACCCAAAAATTCACTAAGGCGGAAATCAAAATAAGTGGAATCAATAAACTTATTATTATTTTTGAATTAAAAATGACGCTTTAATAAAACTCATGTATTAAATATAAAACATTTCAAATTTTTTACGCGAGTACTTTTTTTAACCGGAAATACATCCATCTTGGACATAATTCAACTTTCACCAAGACTTTTGCAAGTGAATTGATTTCACGAAAATTCCGGTGAAAGTGGATTGTAGAACACGAAAATCGTGGAATTGATTCACATTCACATGGAAGTGGATTTAGGGAACATGGGTAATTATGTAAATTTTCGCACGATATATATTTATGTAAATTTTTCAATATATATTTATGTAAATTTTCGCACGAAACAGATTATTTTTTTCGGTATACAAATTGCATTTAACAGAAGTCGTTCCTCTATAAAAAAGTCTATCAGTCCATGCTCATTATGAAAAGTCAATAAAAAGTCGACTCGAATCATTTATTGAATATTATGAAATTTTACTGTCGACTTCTATTAAAAAAATCGATTATTCAAGAAATCGGCTTTTGTATATATAGTACACTCATAGAAGGAATATGCAAAATGTGAAAAATAGGATATTGGCGTTGAAGAATTTTTCTAAGTAAGGTTTCAAGTATATTACGAGTTTCTTATCTATGTTACACGCAAAGAAAAAAAAAACGTTTGGAAAACGTGTACCGAAAACGTTTTTCTTTTGTTAGAGTCTTTTATCGCCAAAAAAATTCGTTTGTTACAAAATGTTTATTTTTTCAATAAAAAAAGTTATTTTTGAACCAACAACACAGTCCATTTCGTTTATATCAAACACTGTTCTTTTCGGACTTTAGGTGTTTAATAAGACACATTTTACCGTTCATAGTAAAAATAGTAGAATGTTTATTTATAGTAGAATGTACTGTTGAACTTTTTTTCGGAATCTTCCGATCATATCTGGAATATATGTAAAAAAAAAACTTTGGTCGAAGCAGGGATCGAACCCACGACCCTTGGCATGCAAGTCGGACGTATCAACCACTGCTCCACGGTGCCCAACTAAATGTATTTTTCTGTTAAATAAACTTTGTTTAATCGCCTCGTGGGCGCCGCAAGCTATGCTATATAAATATAACTTATATGGGTAATTGTCTATTGATGACAATAACGGCTACATAGCTCAGTGGATAGTGTGTTGGCTTACAAATTGCATGGTCCGCGGTTCGATTCTCCGTCCAGGCGAAAGGTAAAAAAAAAATTAAAAAAAAATATAAAATCCTATAATTTCTTCTACATTGTTTGTATTATAGAAAAAGGTGCTAAGAACTAAAAAACTTCGTGGAAGTGAGAAAGATGTGAGGGAAAATGCAATTAGGCAGAAAAAAAAATTTTTTTGAGTTAGTCTTTATGAAATTGTTTTTACATCCTGGAAAAGAATAAACGTTTATCACAAAAAGTATATACTTTTCTTCCAAAAACACTTCCTTTCAACGAAAAGCAAATGAGAAACGAACTTTGTTTGTCTAAAATTTAGTTTGGGAGGAAAGAATTATTTTTTTACGTGTACATACTCGTAGTGGCGTTGCGTTTTCAAATAGTGGAGAAGACTTGTTTTTTTTTATTAAATTGTAAAGTATTCATGTATATACGTTTATTAAATATATATATGAGTCTAACCTAATTAGTTTGTATTATTTCTGTATATAAATCTAGTTTCTGAAATGAAATTTTTGGTTCAACAGCATGGTAGTTTTGGAATTGTTTTAGTTTTTCCACAAAATATTTTTTAAAACCACTCCCAATATTATTCGGGGTTTTCACATGGGGAAAAATATTGTCTTTGTAACTACCACTAATTTCAATATTTATTTAAATAATTCTAAATAGAAATTGTACATGGGGTTTAGGGGGAGCTGAAGTGATAGATGGATGTTCATAATGCTAATGCAGATCACAGGCTACGAGATTTTTTCTCATCAATCGCAGGATGCGTACGTATATATTGCAATGCTCTATCAATATACTCTGGCCTCATTGGTATATGGTCACCTTCAGGATGATAACCATTGCTATCCGCTACAAATGTCCATGTGATGGGTAAACCCTCTGGTGAGACATATTGTATAGCACCAACAGATCCATGGGCATTACCAGCTCCCTTCATTGTAATTCCATTGGATGTTTGAAAATCATATTTGTAATCACCATCTTTATTGGCCGCCTTATTGTGGTAGTAGATGGTGTAGGCATTACGATCCAGAGGTTTTGTGTCGCCCATGCTGGAGGCAATAAACCACATCGCGAATATGGGCATCACCAATGAAACCTGAAAAAAGAATAAGGAAAAAAATTAACTGTTATTAGCAGAAATTAATAAATTTGATTTTTGCCATAAATTAGAACACTCAAAGTGTGTGTTTTTTGGCTTTGTTTACTAAAATCATTTCAAGTATTTGTAGCATGTCATCCATTGAGGAAACCAACATGGTAACTTGCTCATTTCAACAAATCATAGTACGTGTTAATCTAATGACATTCACTCAATATTTCAAATTATTCTTTTTCATACAATTGTTATTATTTTACCCCTTTACAAATTCATAATTATGAATATAAATGCCATCCCATCAATAAAATAAAATGTTTATTACTGAATTTACTTCTGTGGACAGGTCATTTTCTGAGTAGAATATTCCCATGATCTGATTATTACTTTAATAGACATTTTATGACTAACTTAAAAAAAAGTGGGAACAAACGTTCGAGATCATTGAATGACATCAATATTGGAATTTGGAAATTTGGAATTTTTCATAAATATTTTGTTGTGAAACAATTTAAACAAAGCTACACAGTTTTATATGGAAAAACTGAACTCTCGTGCGTAAATTTAATTAAATTGTCTTCCATTTCTTTGGCATTTCCATAATGCTTTGTTAAAATTACGACAATTTACTTACGTTTTTGGATTTTTAACTACACTGAAAAAATACTGATCTAATATGAACGATTATGCAACTTAAACATTTAGGATACACATTTTACTCAAATTTGTTTAACTAATGAAATTTTAATTGAAGGATCGATGCTTAAGATTTCATGTTCTTAAAATACGAAAGCGAATTTTCATTATCATAGAAGACACATTTCTCTGATATAAAGTTTGTTTCTTTGTCCAAAAGTCGATAAGTGATTCGACTGAAAAAATTGGGTATCCTAATAACCAAGAAAATTTCGCTTTACTAAGATCAACTTGGGTTCGATATTTCTGAAATTTTTTTTTCAAAATTAAGGAAATCAACTTTAAATTTGTTGACTTTTTGCACACTGAAAAAAATATTTACGTGATAAAAAAATATTTACAATTTACACACTTTTTTTCTTTTTTTTTAATAATGAAATTTTAATTAAAAGAAAGTTTATAATCTTTGCTTCCAAAAATTTTTTCATTAAATTCAGGACACACTTTTTGATTTAAAGAAATCGTCCTTAAATTAACTGAAATATTGAATCTTTAGATTTAAGATAAAAACGCTTCAAATATAGGCTAAGACTTATTTTGAGGATTTAGCATCTTTGGTTTAAAGTTTTTTGGAAGTAAGAAAATATGTTTTTACTTCGAAATATCCATCATAATTTGAATTTTTAAACTGGCATTTGTTTGTACGTAAATAGCTTTATTAATATATCGGAAAAATAGAATGAAAATTCGATAAATGAGATCTGTATCCTAATTTTAATTTTATAGATCCTAGATTTAAAGCCAGATAGGTCGCAAAAAAATTTACTTATCTTAAAGAACCCGAATCTTTGGCTCGGAATCAATACCAAAATCCTTAATGGAAGGTTAAAATCTTTGGATTCAAGTAAACTTTTTTTGAGTGCATCTTGGCTAAAAAGCGTTTTAATATGAGAGATGTGTTTTAAAACTTTTAAAGTTGTTATACCCCGCGTCACACTGTGGTACAGGGTATAATAAGTTAGTGCATATGTTTGCACCACCCAGAAGGAGACGAGATAGACACATGGTGTCTCTGGCAAAAATGCTCAGAGTGGACTCCTGAGTCGATATAGCCATATCCGTCTGTCCGTGAACACATTTTTGTAATCAAAGTCTAGGTCGCAGTTTTAGTCCAATCGACTTCAAATTTGGCACAAGTATGTGTTTTGGCTCAGAATAGATCCCTATTGATTTAGGAAGAAATCGATTCAGATTTACATATAGCTTCCATATATATATTTCGCCCGATATGGACTTATATGGCCCCCAGAAGCCAGAGTTTTACCCTAATTTGCTTAAAATTTTGCACAAGAAGAACAATTAGTACTATAGTCAAGTGTGCCAAATTTTATTGAAATCGGTTCAGATTTAGATATAGCTCCCACATATATATATATATATATATATATATATATATATATATATATATATATATATATATATATATATATATATATATATATATATATATATATATATATATATATATATATATATATATATATATATATATATATATATATATATATATATATATATATATATATATATATATATATATATATATATATATATATATATATATATATATATATATATATATATATATATATATATATATATATATATATATATATATATATATATATATATATATATATATATATATATATATATATATATATATATATATATATATATATATATATATATATATAATTTTATACTAATTGAAGTCGAAAAAGAAATTTAATTTGATTTTTTAAATAAACGATTTCACCGATTTACACGCGTTTTCCCTTGACCAAATTTTGACCGTATCACCCTTTAATACGGCCCCAAAAGCCAGAGTTTTACCCCAATTTGGTTGAAATTTTGCACTAGAAGTACAATTAGTAGTGTAGTCAAGTGTGCCAAATTTTACTGAAATCGGTTCAGATTTAGATATAGCTCCCATATTACGATTTACACTCATATGACCACAGTGGCCAATCTTTTACTCCGATTTAATTGAAATTTTGCACAGGGAGTAGAATTAGCATTGTAGCTATGCGTGCCAAATTTGGTTGAAATCGGTCCAGATTTAGATATAGCTCCCATATATATGTTTTTTTTATTTCGACAAAAATGGTCAAAATATCAACATTTTCCTTGTAAAATCGCCATTGCTTAGTCGAAAAGTGGTAAAAATGACTCTTATTTTCCTAAACTTCTAACACATATATATCGAGCGATAAATCATAAATAAATCAGATTTAAATGTTTCCCATATTATACCCTCCACCATAGGATGGGGGTATATTAACATTGATATTCCGTTTGTAACACATCGAAATATTGTTTTAAGACCCCATAAAGTATATATATTCTGGGTCGCGGTAAAATTCTGAGTCGATCTGAGCATGTCCGTCCGTCCGTCTGTTGAAATCACGCTAACTTCCGAACGAAACAAGCTATCGACTTCAAACTTGGCACAAGTAGTTGATGTAGGTCGGATGGTATTGCAAATGGGCCATATTGGTCCACTTTTACGTATAGCCCCCATATAAATGGACCCCCAAATTTGGCTTGCGGAGCCTCTAAGAGAAGCAAATTTCATCCGATCCGGTTGAAATTTGGTACATGGTGTTAGTATGTGGTCTCTAACAACCATGCAAAAATTGGTCCACATCGGTCCATAGTTATATATAGCCCCCATATAAACCGATCCCCAGATTTGACCTCCGGTGCCTTTTGGAGAAGCAAAATTCATCCGATTTGGTTGAAATTTGGTACGTGATGGTAGTATATGATATTTAACAGTCATGTTAAAAGTGGTTCATATCAATCCATAATCATATATAGCCCCCATATAAACCGATCCCGAGATTTAGTTTTGGAGCCTCTTGGAGGAGCAAATTTCATCCGAGTCAGTTGAAATTTGGTACATTGTGCCAGAAAACGACGTTAAGAAGTTTTAAGATACCACAACCCAAGTAATTCGATTGTTGATGACAGTCTTTAGTATAAGTTTCTATGCAATCCATGGTGGAGGGATAAGATTCGGCCTGGCCGAACTTACGGCCGTATATACTTGTTTATACCCTGCGCCACACTGTGGAACAGGGTATTATAAGTTAGTGCATATGTTTGTAACACCCAGAAGCAGACGAGATAGACACATGGAGTCTTTGGCAATAATGCTCAGGGCGGGTCCCTGAGTCGATATAACCATGTCCGTCTGTCCGTCCGTCCGTCCGTCTGTCTGTGAACACATTTTTGTGATCAAAGTCTAGGTCGCAATTTAAGTCCAATCGCCTTCAAATTTGGCACATGTTCCTCATTTGGGTCAGAATAGAACCCTATTGATTTTGGAAGAAATCGGTTCGGATTTAGATATAGCTCCCATATATATCTTTCGCCCGATATGCACTAATATGGATCCAGCAGCCAGAGTTTTATACCGATTTGCTTGAAATTTTGTACAAACATAACACTTAGTCGTATAGTCAAGTGGCCAAAATTTGATTGAAATCGATTCAGATTTAGATATAACTCCCATATATATCTTTCGCCCGATATGGACTAATATGGTCCTAGAAGTCAGAGGTTTGGCCCAATTTGTTTGAAATTTTGCACTAGGAGTACAATTAGTAGTGCAGTTAAGTGTGCAAAATTTGATTGAAATCGGTTCAGATTTAGAAATAGCTCCCATATATATCTTTCGCCCGATATGGACTAATATGGTTCTAATAGCCAGAGTTTTGGCCCAATGTGGATGAAATATTGCACAGGGAGTAGATTTACCATTGTAGCTATGCGTGCCAAATTTGGTTGAAATCGGTTCAGATTTAGATATAGCTCCCATATATAGCTTTCGCCCGATTTACACTCATATGACCACAGAGGCCAATTTTTAACTCCGATTTAGTTGAAATTTTGAACAGGGAGTAGAATTAGCATTGTAGCTATGCGTGCCAAATTTGGTTGAAATCTGTTCAGATGTAGATATAGCTCCCATATATATGTTTTTCTGATTTCGACAAAAATGGTCAAAATACCAACATTTTCCTTGTAAAATCGCCTACGCTTTGTCGAAAAGTTGTAAAACTGACTCTAATATTCCTAAGCTTCTAATACAAATATATCGAGCGATAAATCATAAATAAACTTTTGCGAAATTTCCTTAAAATTGCTTCAGATTTAAATATTTTCCCATATTATTTTACTAACATTGTGTTCCACCCTAGTGCATTAGCCGACTTAAATTTTGAGTCTATACATTTTGTAGAAGTCTATCAAATTCTGTCCAGATCGAGTGATATTTAAATGTATGTATTTGGGACAAACCTTTATATATAGCCCCCAATACATTTGACGGATGTAATATGGTATCGAAAATGTAGATCTACAAAGTGGTGCAGGGTATAATATAGTCGGCCCCGTCCGACTTTAGACTTTCCTTACTTGTTTTTTACTAACATTGTGTCCTACCCTAGTGCATTAGCCGACTTAAATTTTGAGTCTATAGATTTTGTAGAAGTCCATCAAATTCTGTCCAGATCGAGTGATATTTAAATGTATGTTTTTGAGACAAACCTTTATATATAGCCCATAACACATTTGACGGACGTGATAATGGTATCGAAAATGTAGATCTACAAAGTGGTGCAGGGTATAATATAGTCGGCCCCGCCCGACTTTCCTTAGTTGTTTTTACTTGCAGTCGATTCTGAATTTGGGAATTTAAGTAGTCGCTACTAACACGTTTATAATAGACTTTGATAGCACATGAAGAAAAAAGCTAACAAATTATTGAATTACAATCTGTTTTCCAGAATAAAGTACCCAAAAGCCAAATTTAAAAGAGGATTGTGCCCATACTTCAATTTTTCGCTTCTTTGGCTAGAAATCAATACAAAAATCATTATTGTAAAGACAATATTTTTGGAACCGGGCATGGTTTTTTCCAGTGTACACATATGCTATACAAAAAGAGAAATTGCAGAATTTTAACCAAAAACCGTTTTCATAAATCAGAAAGTCTTCAAATGAAATTTTATTTTTTAAATTCATTAAATACAAATAAAATTGGAAATCAAGTTCTAAAGGCCAAAATTATTAAGAGCAGGTTTTAAATAGAAATATAAATGAGAATGCAATCAAAACTATGAAGGAATTTTTATATGCAAGCATAGGTAATTTGACACTAATGTTTTGTTGTATATACAATTTTAAAAATTTTAATACTTTTAATGATCTTAAACGAATTTTTTGTCATATATGTTATGCAGCTTTAGGTAAATATTTACAATTATTTTGTAAACAAATTGGGGCCTCCTATTTATCACCAACAAAAATTCCGTAAATTATATAACTCATGGTGGGGTTCAAAAAAATTTTGCAACTTAGTTTTTTGATAGTTAAACATTTAACATATGAGATAAAAACTTGTCATTTTTTTATGTGTGGATAGTGGGAGGGGACCTCTATAGCGCCCGATGCTTTAAAAACAAAGTAACTTCTCTGATTTTTTTAAAATTTTGAAAACCTATTGCGCTGCGAAAATAATTTTTGGCAATCTTGTCTTTATGTTATAGTCTTATAAAGAACTTTTATTGAAAATATTTTTTTATTATTTTATTTACACTTTTGTACGTTACTAAAATACATAAATTAAACCTTTACTTAACGTTTGCTTTTATAGAAAATCCATACTTAAATGTTTAGTCATAGAAAATATTCATATGTGCAAAATTATATTTTAGTTATATGTTAAAATAAAATTAAGATATTTTGATTAACTAATACGATATAGTATTTCCCTTGTTTATTAGAACTTGCTGTAATAGGTGAGGCATAGAACATACCAAGTTTTTCAGAGTTGCCATATCGATTTTTACCCATTCCGACGTAATTGCAGACTTCAGTTCTTTGGGTGTTGTATATTGCTTGGACTTCGCAAATACCTTAGCGGATAATATGCCCCAGAGATTTTTTAAAGGATTTAAATCGGGGCTTAGCGCTGACCAGTCCACACCCTCAAAAAAAAATCGCTTCTGTAACATATACCCCAAACACATTTTGCTTCAAGCATATCTATTTTCAGGATTTGTCCAAACAAAATATTGTTTGTATTGTTTAAAAAATTTGTTTCACCTTAGGCATACACTGGTAGAATAAAATTTTAATTAAATTTTCTATATTTTTAAGGTTATTTCCATTCATGTACTTTCTTTGAATGTCTACCTCCCCTTTGCCAGCCGTTTATAGAAAGATTTTCAGGAAACAATGAGATAGTTTTTGATGAGAAAAAAGAAAATTCATTTTTTAATGAATGATCTAAGATCAGATGACCTCTCCATTTCATGTTTGTCTTTATCGATTTGTATCCAAATCCGCACATATTAACCTACGTATTTAGAGTGCAGTGAAGTTCCTGCACATAGGGTAAACATAACTCCCAGATTTGCGTGCATAGTCGATTTTATCGGAATTTAAAAAATCTCTTTACCAAATGTATGAAAATCAGTTAATGATTCCAGTTTCTGCTTTACGAATAGCAAATAGATGAATAATTGAAGGGACATTGTAGCTGGATCTTCGATCAGTATATCCATATGTACATATCTATATCATGATGGGTCCAACAAAAAATAGTTTATTTTTATACCCTCCACCATAAGATGGGGGTATATTAAGTTTGTCATTCCGTTTGTAACACATCGAAATATTGCTCTAAGACCCCATAAAGTATATATATTCTGGGTCGTGGTGAAATTCTGAGTCGATCTGAGCATGTCCGTCCGCCCATCGGTTTGTTGAAATCACGCTAACTTCCGAACGAAACAAGCTATCGACTTGAAATTTGGCACAAGTAGTTGTTATTGATGAAGGTCGGATGGTATTGCAAATGGGCCATATCGGTCCACTTTTACGTATAGCCCCCATATAAACGGGCCCCCAAATTTGGCTTGCGAATCCTCTAAGAGAAGCAAATTTCATCCGATCCGGCTGAAATTTGGTACATGGTGTTAGTATATGGTTTATAATAACCATGCAAAAATTGGTCCACATCGGTCCATAATTATATATAGCCCCCATATAAACCGATCCCCCGATTTAGCTTGCGGAGCCTCCAAGAGAAGCAAATTTCATCCGATCCGGCTGAAATTTGGTACATGGTGTAGTCTCTCATGACCATGCAAAAATTGGTCCACATCGGTCCATAATTATATATAGCTCCCATATAAACCGATCACCAGATTTGACCTCCGGAGCCTCTTGAAAGACCAAAATTCATCTGATTCAGATGAAATTTGGAACGTGGTGTTAATACATGGCCTCAAACACACATGCAAAAATTGGTCGAAATCGGTCCATAATTATATATAGCCCCCATATAAACCAATCCCCAGATTTGACCTCCGGAGCCCCTTGGAAGAGCAAAATCCATCCCATTCGGTGGAAAATTGGTACGTGATGTTAGTATATGGTATCCAACAACCATGCAGGAATTGGTTTATATCAGTCCATAATTATATATAGTCCCCATATAAACCGATCCCCAGATTTGACCTCCGGTGCCTCTTGGAGAAGCAAAATTCATCCGATCTGGTTGAGATTTGGTACGTATATGACATTTAACAACCATGCCAAAAGTGGTCCATATCAGTCCGTAATCATATATAGCCCCATATAAACCGATACCAAGATTTGCTCTTGGAGAAGCAAATTTCATCTGCGTCAGTTGAAATTTGGTACATTGTGCTAGCCTAGCTTGATCCATATCGGTCTATAGTTATATATAGCCCTCATATAAATCGATCCCCAATCACACAAAAATTGGTCCATATCAAGTTCATAATTGTATATAGCCCCCATATAAGCGACCGCCATATTACAATTCTGGCTCTCTATGTACCGTGCAAAAGTCCAAATCGATTCGCAATTATTTGTAGACTTACCTATACATACCTTTTTTGTCTAATATATACCACGTATGGACTACCTCACAATTTAGAAAGCGATGTTAAGAAGTTTTAAGATACCACAACCCAAATAATTCGATTGTGGATGACAGTCTTTCGTAGAAGTTTCTACGCAATCCATGGTGGAGGGTACATAAGATTCGGCCTGGCCGAACTTACGGCCGTATATACTTATTATTATTTATTTAGTCTATTCTTATAGTTATAACATTAATATTTTTCCAGGGTAGGATGTTTTGAAAAGGTACACATTTTTGGCAACATTTAATTATCCAAATGGGTTATTTCGAAAATCCGAAAAAATTATCATAATTATTGGGTTTAGACACTGTTTTACCCATTTTATGTACTATGTACACCCTCAAAAAAAATCGTTTCTGTACAATATACCCCAAACACATTTTTCTTTAAGTATATATATATTTTCGGGATTGGTCCAAACAAAATATTGTTTGTATTGTTCAAACATATTATGTTTCACCTTAGGGCATACACTGGTAGAAAAAAATTTTAATTAATTTTTTTTTGTGTGGATATATTTTTAAGGCTCCAATTGGTTAATTTCATTATTTTACTTGCAGCATACTCTCTAGGTCTCACTTTCTAAACACATATATGTTTACATTTCTAAATTAATATATGTTTGCATCTAAGCATATTATATTTACAAACATTTTATGTCCCAAACATAATAGGTTCTAACATATTAACATATATGCCCCAAACATGTTTTGCTAGTTCATGAACATTATATGCTTGCACCTAAAAATATTGTTTTAAAAAATTTGCATTCCAAACATATAATTTTTACACCCAAACATATGAAAAACAGTCTTTTTCTTCCGTGTAGTTTTAAATTATGAAAATTTATCCAGCTGATTCTTTCAACCATTCCCTCTAAGTTATGTTAGGTTTTGCAAAGAATCGCCATATAATTATTCGTTTTTTTTGCATTTTCATTTTGGTTTCTACTAGTGAAACATAAATTTACTATTGGTTTTTTTTCATGAAATAGTTCACTTTGTTCCACACAGTACACTAGATTTTTTTATTGTATTTTTTAGTTTATTTTACTACGCTTTTTAGTTTTTATACCCTGCGCCATTTTTTTTTTAATCTAGGTTCCTTTCCTAACTACTTTTTGTAGTATTTTTCATAGGTCAGGTTTTTAATGTTCATGTTTTCACGAAAAAGTCCACTTTGGTCTCTGTATATGTTACACTAAATGTATAAATAAATAAATGTAATTATTTTTATTAATTCTTAATACTTTTTCCAATACAGTTTTTTAGAGCATGAGCATTTTTGTAGGTTCATTTTAGTATGCCAGGTTTTTACATACATTTTCATAATAAATATTTATATCGTTATTCACTTTCTTGAAATCTTATATCTCTATAAGTAATACTCTGTTTAATAATCAATTTAAATATATATATTTTCAAGAAATTTTCGGATTTCATTAATTAATGCCAGTGAGCTCTCAAATGGAACAAGTTTTATTGAAGTTGATTTCTTTTTGTTTGTTTCTTAATTAAAAAAATATAAAAAAAAACTTTTTCACGAACCTTTAAGAATGATTGGAAAATAATTTTCTTAGACATTTTCAATAATTTAGTGGATTTTAAAATATATTATTTTAAGATTTTTTTTGTTCTTGTTGTCCGAATTTCCGTTTAAAATATCTTGTTTCTTCGTTATCCGCGCGATCTTCACACACCGATCACTAAACGATAACTGTAGGGGTGTGAATTTATTTTGGATTTGTTGCAGTATTTTTAATTTTGAGTTTATTTATTTGATATTTGCATTTTTTATTTAAATCTCGCTACATATGCTGGCTTGGATATGTGTGAACATGAAATTCCATGAATTACGAACAGGTGGGAGTGTATAAGGAATGAGAGTATGATGAATACGCACATTTGAAAGCGTACATATTAAGCAATGCTTGATATGAGCACTCACAACGGTAGTTGTCAAATATACTAGTTAAGAAGTTTGTGTATGGGATAGAGGGGGTGTATCGGGGCTGTATAATGGGAATGGGAACCCAAAAAAAGAGATTACTTGGATCCAACGATTTTGCCTTTTACTTAAGGATTTTTGCATTGATTCTGAGCCAAAGATTGCGAAAATAAACGACTTTAAATTTCGGTTCTACGAAATTGAAATTAAACTGAAAAATATATTGACCTAATATGGAAGAATATGCAACGTAAATTGTGGTACACGCAATATTAAAGACAAATTTCTTTAAAATAAAGAACAAATAAAAGGAAACACTTCTTAGGAACCTATCTAGTTTTAAATCTACACAGAAAAAAATTTCATTTGAGTTTTAAAAAATATTAAATTAAATATTTAATTGAATCAACAAATTTTTTAATTGAAATAAAAATCAATCATACAAATTAATAGTATCAATTAATTTTTTAATTGATACTATCATTTCTGTGATTGAAGACATTTCAATTAAAAAATTAATTGGATCAATTAATTTCGTGATTGATTTAGAATTTTTTTGTGTATGCTCTATAAAATTACAATAAGAAAATTGATTTCATTTATCGAGTCACACTCTTTTTTGGGATATATTAACAAAGCATTGAAGTACAAAAAATTTCAGTTTTAAAATCCAAAGTATATATTATGCAAAGACAAAAACTTTCTCTTAATTTAAAAAATACTTTAAAGCTAAGATGCAAAATCTTCTAATTAAGTCTTCATATACCCAAAAAAAAAAAAAAACGCTTCTGTAACATATACCCCAAACACATGTTGCTTCAAGCATATATATTTTCAGTATAGGTGCAAACAAAATATTGTTTGTATTGTTCAAACATATTATGTTTCACCTTAGGGCATACATTGGTAGTAAAAACAAGTAAGGAAAGTCTAAAGTGGGGCGGTGCCGACTATATTATACCCTGCACCACTTTGTAGATCTAAATTTTCGATACCATATCACATCCGTCAAATGTGTTGGGGGCTATATATAAAGGCTTGTCCCAAATACATACATTTAAATATCACTCGATCTGGAAGAATTTGATAGACTTCTACAAAATCTATAGACTCAAAATTTAACTCGGCTAATGCACTAGGGTGGAACACAATGTTAGTAAAAAATAAAAAAAATATGGGAAACGTTTAAATCTGAAGCAATTTTAAGGAAACTTCGAAAAAGTTTATTTATGATTTATCGCTCGATATATATGTATTAGAAGTTTAGGAAAATTAGAGTCATTTTTACAACATTTCGACTAAGCAGTGGCGATTTTACAAGGAAAATGTTGGTATTTTGACCATTTTTGTCGAAATCAGAAAAACATATATATGGGAGCTATATCTAAATGTATATCTAAACCGATTTCAACCAAATTTGGCACGCATAGCAACAATGCTAATTCTACTCCCTGTGCAAAGTTTCAACTAAATCGGAGTTAAAAATTGGCCTCTGTGGTCATATGAGTGTAAATCGGGCGAAAGCTGTATATGGGACATATATCTAAATCTGAACCGATTTGAACCAAATTTGGCACGCATAGCTACAATGTTAATTCTACTCCTTGTGCAAAATTTCAACCAAATTGGGGTAAAACTCTGGCTTCTGGGACCGTATTAGTCCATATCGGGCGAAAGATATATATGGTAGCTATATCTAAATCTGAATCGATTTCAACCAAATTTGGCACGCATAGCTACAATGCTAAATCTACTCCCTGTGCAAAATTTCAACCAAATTGGGCCAAAACTCTGGCTTTTAGGACCATATTAGTCCATATCGGGCGAAAGATATATACGGAAGCTATATCTAAATCTGAATCGATATCAATCAAATTTTACACACTTGACTATACGACTAAGTGTTATGTTTGTACAAAATTTCAAGCAAATCGGTACAAAGCTCTGGCTGCTGGGTCCATATTAGTGCATATCGGGCGAAAGATATATATGGGAGCTATATCTAAATCTGAACCGATTTCTTCTAAAATCAATAGGGTTCTATTCTGGCCCAAATGAGGAACATGTGCCAAATTTGAAGGCGATTGGACTTAAATTGAGACCTAGACTTTGATCACAAAAATGTGTTCACAGACAGACGGACGGACGGACAGACGGACATGGCTATATCGACTCAGGGACCCACCCTGAGCATTATTGCCAAAGACACCATGTGTCTATCTCGTCTCCTTCTGGGTGTTACAAACATATGCACTAACTTATAATACCCTGTTCCACAGTGTGGCGCAGGGTATAACAAGTATGTACGGCCGTAAGTTCGGCCAAGCCGAATCATATGTACCCTCCACCATGGATTGCATAGAAACTTGTACTAAAGATTGTCATCCACAATCGGGATGCGGTAACACTTGCCGATGGCAAGATATCTTAAAACTTCTTAACACCGCCTTCTCAATTGCAAGTTAGTCCACACATGGTATATATTAAACAAAAAACAAGTAAGGAAAGTCTAAAGTCGGGCGGTGCCGACTATATTATACTCTGCACCACTTTATAGATCTAAATTTTCGATACCATATCACATCCGTCAAATGTGTTGGGGGCTATATATAAAGGTTTGTCCCAAATACATACATTTAAATATCACTCGATTTGGACAGAATTTGATAGACTTTTACAAAATCTATAGACTCAAAATTTAAGTTGGCTAATGCACTAGGGTGGAACACAATTTCAGTAAAAAAAAATATTGGAAACATTTAAATCTGAAGCAATTTTAAGGAAACTTCGCAAAGGTTTATTTATGATTTATCGCTCGATATATATGTATTAGAAGTTTAGGAAAATTAGAGTCATTTTTACAATTTTCGACTAAGCAGTGGCGATTTTACAAGGAAAATGTTGGTATTTTGACCATTTTTGTCGAAATCAGAAAAACATATATATGGGATCTATATCTAAATCTGAACCGATTTTAATCAAATTTGGCACACATGACTATATTACTAATTGTACTCCTATTGCAAAATGTCAACCAAATTGGGCCAAAACTCTGGCTTCTGGGCCCATATAAGTCCATATCGGGCGAAAAATATATATGGAAGCTATATCTAAATCTGAACCGATTTCAATCAAACTTGGCACACATGACTATACTACCAATTGTACTCCTTGTGCAAAATTTCAAGCTAATCGGAATAAAACACTGGCTTCTGGGTCCATATAAGTGCATATCGGGCGAAAGATATATATGGGAGCTATATCTAAATCTGAACCGATTTCAATCAAATTTTGCCCACTTGACTATACGACTAAGTGTTATGTTTGTACAAAATTTCAAGCAAATCGGCATAAAACTCTGGCTGCTGCGTCCATATTAGTGCATATCGGGCGAAAGATATATATGGGAGCTATATCTAAATCTGAACCGATTTCTTCCAAAATCAATAGGGTTCTATTCTGACCCAAATTAGGAACATGTGCCAAATTTGAAGGCGATTGGACTTAAATTGCGACCTAGACTTTGATCACAAAAATGTGTTCACAGACAGACCATGTGTCTATCTCGTCTCCTTCTGGGTGTTACAAACATATGCACTAACTTATAATACCCTGTTCCACAGTGTGGCGCAGGGTATAATTACTTTACTTCACACACTCAAAAATAAGTGAACCCTCTATTTCACTAAAGCCATTTTAACTTTATTTTAGTTCATGGAATTATTCTGTTTGGAGAAAGTTTTCTTTACTCTAATAAATTTTATTTGCGTACGTTACTTAGATGAACTAAAAACGGGGAAAAATTATACACAAATGAAGCATAAATATTTACTAAATTCGTACTTCTTACAAAATAGTTAATTACTTCTTTAAATTTGTAAATTTTACTACAAATGCGTCCATCGTAAACCTCGTTTGACACCAAAGACATTCTTGCAATTTTGAATACCAATTTTTTCCTTCAAACTACAAAATTTTATTTAACAAGTGAAAAAAAAATTAATTAAGTTTAATAAATTTTCTTCAATTTGTCTTAGTTTTGTGATATTGGCGTGATGTTAGTAATACTGTTTAGTTAAAATTTTTCTAAAAATAATCTTACTTTTCTAAAATTAACCAAAATTTTTTTTCTGGTGGGTTTACTGTTTTTTCAGTGAAGGCTTGCGACTTTAACGAATGAGCAAAATAAAAAGAAAACTTATTTGAAACTATTCAAGAGGCTTTGCAGCATATGCTGAATTTTACCGTATAAATTTTTCTTGCTTAGTTCTCTTGCTTTTGTGTCGTTAACATTGAAAATGTAATCACCTGGCAAAAAAATTGGGGCATTAGAGGGTTAAAAAAAATAATTCCTAATCGTTTGCAAATGACGTTTTCTTAAGTTTAGGTTGCATAATCTTTCATATTAGGTCAATATTTTTTTCAGTGCAGAAAAATTAATACTTTAACATTTAGGACGGTCTTAATATAAATCAGATTTGAAATGAAAACCATTTGATATTGATTTATATTGGTCTTATGTGTTATTGTGGGTTTTGTTAAAGTCATACATACATATTTTATTGGAATAAATTGAATAATTTTTAAATCTAGAACTATAGAACATGAATACTAGATTGATTGAAAATCATGGCAGAACCACATAAAGTCGAATAAAAAATCTAAAAATTAACAAATCAGAAGCTGAATCGTATATCAATGCGGTGGGAATTACATCCCTGTTTTAAATTTCCCTATAAACAATACGAAAGACTTAAGAAACGAACAATAAAAGAGGCTCTAGGCTGTGTTACATTCTTTAGTATGCAAAATAAAAGACTTAAGACACAAACATTAGAATTATTAGAATCAAACTCTGGGTTTATGGAAATATCATATTCATAACTCGGGGGGATAGACCTTCTTTTAAAACAAACCCATGACAAGTCGGTAAAGATAACAATTACTTCAGTACTCGTATTATGTATATATTATATATGACCCTCTACTATATGACTCTCTACTAACACTAAATCAATCCAGTTTTTGTAGTATAGATAGTAATATTTTATGCAAAATTGTTGTAAAGAAAATTTTACGAGAATTCCCTCACTTAAGTCCCAAAAAATTTGGAAAAACCCTGAGATTTCCGGGATCTCGTTGCTGGGCATAAAACTGGGTACAAAATCTATTGGAATTACATATCTGAGTTAAGTCATTCTACAGCCGAAATAAAAGATTGAAGAGACTAACATTAGAATAAACTGCATTCTTATCAGAAAGACAAATGAAAGTATTTACTCTTCACCGGTTTTGTGTGATTCTTAATTTAATTCAATATACCGTAAAACTAGAAAAGCATGGCTTTTAGTTAATTTATAAAACATTTTGGTTTCTTTTACTCTTTCAAATTCAAGATAGAAATTAATTACTGGCACTGCTTCGAAACGACGAGTGAACTGGGTTTGGCGAAATTTTGTTCTATCCTTTATGCAAACAAGTGCAGATATCGTGACAAAAACAACAATAATAACATTCATGGTATGGTTTGGTGAAACATGTTCATCTTTGATCTTATAAATTGTTATCTTTTGGTTTTTGGTCTTGCTGTGTATGCTTTTACTGGACAATCTGGTTAACTAAGACAATTCTATATTTTTGGCTTTATTAGTAAGAGAGTAAATTTGAAATAATTAAAGTATTGTTTGTTGAGTAGAAAAATTGGCAATGATGTTGTATAGAGAGTATAATTGATATTTTAGCAAAATAGTTAAAATTTAGTATACCTCTAATGTATGGACAATTTTTATAAACGAAGATTCTTTGGAATTACCTTTTCGGTGTAAAAAAGTTTTTGTTTGCAAGACATAGAAATAATTGAAATAATAAAGACGAACTGATTTTTTTCTGGCTAATTGCATACTATTCCAATAGTTTTCTCACTTCCAAATTATTTATTTACAACTTTCTTTTCTTTAATACAAACAATGTGGAAGCAAAGAATTTTTTAATTAACGGCACAAATAAACATTTTGTAGCAAAAATGTTTTTTTTTGATAAAAAAGTTTGAACATTTCGAGTAAGTTCAAAACAAACGAATGAATTCAAAAAACTGAAAAAAAAACTATTTTAGCGATACTCGTGTTTCAAACGTTGTTTTTTTTTTCGTTGCGCGTACAAACGTCCGATTTTGGTAAATATTGGTTTAAATCGTAAATTTTACTCCCAATCTCAATACGATTTTATATCGATTTGGTATTATAGCTATGGGTGTCTAATTTAGCTACAACCCCCATATTAACAGAAAACAAGTATATACAGCAGTAAGTTCGGCGGGGCCGAATCTTAAACACCCACCACCGTGAATCAAATATTAGGGTTTCCTTTGAAATTTCTAATTTAGCTACAACCCCCATATTAACAGAAAACAAGTATATACAGCAGTAAGTTCGGCGGGGCCGAATCTTAAACACCCACCACCATGAATCAAATATTTGGGTTTCCATTGTAATTTCAGAGGGTTTGAGGACAGATCAAGCAGAGCAGTTCAACCAGTACACTTTACGAAGATAAATTTAAAGATTTTACCTATGAAGACTACCTATCAGATTCTGGATTTATAAGAACAATTTTTGTTTGAGTTTTAGAGGAATCATTAACATCTCTTGTAAGTGTGCAAGAAAATTATAAAATAACGTCTTGATTTGAAATCTTAAATCTGTAGATTTTCACCCGAGAAATAAAATCTGGAAATTTTACATTGAGTTTCAAGCAATTTTCATGATCAGTGCGCCTTCTATACCCTCAAGAAGTGAAATCGGTCTACCAAATGGGCCGATAAAAACTTAATCCGATACACGTTTTTGTGAGCCTTAAATACCAGAATATTTACAATTTCAGGCAAATCGGATAAAAACTACGGTTTCTAGAAACCTAAGGAGTTAAATATGGAAATCGTTCTTATGGGGGCTATACTAAAATACGGACCGATACTCGCCGTTTTCGGCACACCCCTTTATGGCCCGAAAATACCTCTAGATTTCCAATTTCAGGCAAATCGGATTAAAACTACGGTTTCTATAAGCCCAAGAAGTAAAATCGGGAGATCGTTCTATATGGGGGCTATACCAAAACATGGACCGATACTCACCATTTTTGGCCTACCTCTTTATGGTCCCATAATACCTCTAGATTTCCAATTTCAGGCAAATTGGATAAAAACTACTATTACTATAAGCCCAAGAAGTAAAATCGGGAGATCGGTCTATATGGAGGCTATACCAAAACATGGACCGATACTCACCATTTTTGGCATACCTCTTTATGGTCCCAAAATACCTCCAGATTTCCAATTTCAGGCAAATTGGATAAAAACTACGGCTTCTATAAGCCCATGAAGTGAAATCGGGAGATCGGTCTATATGGGGGCTATACCAAAACATGGACCTATACTCACCATTTTTGGCACACCTCTTTATGGTCATAAAATACCTCTAGATTCAAAATTTTAGGCAAATTGGATAAAAACTACGATTACTATAAGCCCAAGACCCCAAATGGGGAGTTCGGTTTATATGGGGACTATATCAAAACCTGGACCGATATAGCCCATCTTCGAACTTGACCTGCCTGCAGACAAAAGACGAGTTTGTGCAAAATTTCAGCACGATTGCTTCATTATTGAAGACTGTAGCGTGATTACAACAGACAGACGGACATGGTCATATCGTCTTAGAATTTCTCCCTGATCAAGAATATATATACTTTATATAGTCAGAAATCGATATTTCGATGTGTTACAAACGGAATGACAAACTTATTATACCCCCGTCACCATTGTATGGTGGTGGGTATAACAAGTCTATCGTTAAATTGATGCTAAATATAACTCACTTTTATTGCAAACAAATTATTTGGTTTTTGAATAATTTTATTATTTCTTTCGAATTATCCAAAATCCCAAGTATATATCAGGAATTTTATAAAGTAAACCATCAATACTTGTTATTAGAAGAAAGTTCGTATCTTAGCTTTAACCCTAATTTTAGTTTTATAGAATCTAGATTTAAAGATAGATAACTTCTTACACTCAAAAAAAGTGTACAAAGGTCCAAAGATTTTGACCTTCTCTTAAAGATTTGTTACTGATTCCGAGACAATGAAATAAAGACATTTTTTAGTGACCGATCGCTAGGATCAATAAAATTAAAATTAGGATATAGACCTAATATTTTTTTGAGTGTAAAAATGGTACCCATTCCGAGCCAAAGATTTTAAAGGAGGGTCAAATGAATCGAGGAATCTGCTTTTTAAGAAATTCTAGGTTGTCGCGTGATGAGTGCGATGGGGCTGAGTGCTGTTGGAATGACCATGGTCTGCGACAAATATTTGTCTGGCCAGGGCTTCAATACTGTCTTTAGGACATTTTCCCGATAATATTCGACATTTATTTTTACCCCATGGTCGACGATAGCGATAGCCCTGTGTCCCAAACCGATACATTAAATTATCCAGATTTTAATTGTAAGCACCTATAAAACTAAGACTTCAAAACTCTATGCTTGAATATTGATTAGCGCACCATCTAAATCTCTCTCGATAAATTAATTTAGACTTGGCAATTTTTTATTGAAGCTTGCTACGTATGTTTACTACCCAATAAATGTATGTTAACTTTTTAAACTTATTGCATGATTTCGATCTTGCGTAAAGTGGACGGGTTAGCAAATATAAAACAACTGGCTTAATCGAATCTTGACTGATATCGAAAGTAAATAAATTGATTTTTAGATGACTTTAACCTGAATCAATGGAAATGGTTTTGCAGAACTCGTACTGGCAAGGTTTTAAGGGGTATGAATAACAGGAAGGATGGCAATCACATCACATTTGACATCACATTTATCTAAATCGAGGTTAGACAAGTAAACAGTGTATTATAAAATCGCATTTTTGTACCCTATACTACATAGTGGTCAGGATATAATAACTTTGATCTGCCAAAAAATGTGCCTACCACACTGAAAAAAATATTGTCGTGTGGTCAAAGATTTCATGTCTTTAAAATACGAATATAAATTTTGCTTAGCATAGAAGACGCATTTCTCTAAAATAAAGTTATTTTCCTTGTCCAAAAGCCGATAAACTTTTCAATGAAGTCGTATTGTCCTTATAATTAAGTGATTTGACTTAAAAATGGGTATCTTAACATGAAAGAAAAAATTTATAGTCTAAGGTCAACTTGACTTTAATAATTCAGAAAAATTCTTTAAATTTAATGAAATTGTCTTTAAATTTGTTGTCTTTTTGCATCTTAACTACAAAGCAAAAAATCGTTCAAATATAGGACATGTTTTTCAAAACTTTATTTTAAAGAAGTTTTTTACTTCAAACATAGCATAATTTCTACTGGAAGTCAAGTCCTAATTTGGAAAATAAAGTTGCCGTTAACTCGTTTTTAAAGGACTTTGATAGCATATGAAGAAAAAAAGCTGAGAAAGCGAAACATTAAAATTTGCTTCCTAGAAGCAAGTACACAAAACCTAAATTTAAAAGAGAATTGTGTCTTAAAAGTATCCTTACTTGCATTCTCTGCTTCTTTGGCTCGGAATCAATACCAAATTTTTTAAAGTAAAGACAAAATCTTTGGAAAAAAAAGCATACTTTTCAGTGCAGAAGTATTGATTTTAGACCCCATAAAATCAGAATCACCTCCAGAGTCGATCTAGCCCTTGGTGTCCGTCCGTCCGTCTGTCCATGTATTTGTTGTTCGCAGGATTTCGGTCGCAATTATTACCCGATTTTGATGAAATTGGGTACATAGTGTTTTTTTGGGCACAAGGACGAACGCTTGGAAGAAATCGGATCAAATTTAGATATAGCTCCCATACATATGTATCGCCCGATTTCGACAAATGGGATCAGATTTCGTTCATTTACTAACCGATCGGCGTCAAAATTGCCACAAAGTAATTCAATTGACCACCCTTAAGTTAGCCAAATTTCATCGAAATCGGTTCAGATTTAGATATAGCTCCAATATGTTATATATGTATCGCCCGATTTTCCCAAATTTGGCAATAAGTCCCTTATTTATCAACCGATCTGACTCAAAGTTAGCCAAATCTAATTTTCGATGGCACTTACTATATGTGCACAAAATCATCGAAATCGTATCAGATTTGGCTATAGCTCCAATATATGTGTATCGCCCAATTTTCACAAATTTGACCATAAAACGCTTATTTATCATCCGATCCTACTCAAATTTGGCTTACTTTAATGTTTTATAGTATTGACAATATGTGCAAGATATCATCCAAATCGGTTCCGATTTAGATATAGCTCCCATATATAATAGGTTGGCTGTTAAGTCCCCGGTCTAACAAAGAAAAACACATTTTTTTTGTCAAAATTCGTTTTTGTTATTCAACATAGTTCCCTACAAGAGCGATACAACGATTATAATGACCTTCCAATTTTTTGATACCATTTTGGTAGTACTCCTTCGGTTTTGCCTCAAAATAGGCCTCAGTTTCGGCGATCACTTCTTCATTGCAGCCAAATTTTTTCCCTGCGAGCATCCTTTTGAGGTCTGCACACAAAAATTTTTTTTTCTGATTCAACGCTTATTTATCATCCGATCCTACTCAAATTTGGCTTACTTTAATGTTCTATAGTATTGACAATATGTGCAAGATATCATCCAAATCGGTTCCGATTTAGATATATCTCCCATATATAATAGGTTGGCTGATAAGTCCCCGGTCTAACAAAGAAAAATACATTTTTTTGTCAAAATTCGTTTTTGTTATTCAACATAGTTCCCTTCAAGAGCGATACAACGATTATAATGACCTTCCAATTTTTTGATACCATTTTGGTAGTACTCCTTCGGCTTTGCCTCAAAATAGGCCTCAGTTTCGGCGATCACCTCTTCATTGCAGCCAAATTTTTTCCCTGCGAGCATCCTTTTGAGGTCTGCACACAAAATTTTTTTTTTCTGATTCAATCACAAAATTAAGTGATCCAATTAATTTTGTAATTCAATCACGAACATGATAGTATCAATAACAGTTTTAATTGGGCATAGAAAAAATTCTTGATTAAAAAATTAATTGATTTTTTTCAGCAAATTTCAATTAATTTTTTAATTGATTCAATTAAAAATTTAATCAATTAATTTATTAATTAAAAAGGTAACTATTCTTAATTACTTTCTGAGTTGGCTCAGAGTTTTTATTTGGATTAACAAATGATTGTTTGAAATACATTTTTAATTAAAAATTTAAAAAAAAATGCACTTTTTTTAACTGCACAGAAAAAATGTCACCAAAATATTTCTAATTAAAAAGTTAATTGAAGTTGAAAAAAAAATGTCAATTAATAAATCAATTGATACAATTTACTTTTTAATCAAGTTAGAAATATTAAGTTAATTAAGTCAATGATTGAAACTTAAAAAAAAAATTAATTGATACAATTAACTTTTTAATCAAATTCGGAAGACTAAGTCAGTTGAAGAAAGTGATGAATATTTTTTTAATTTTTAATTTAAAATGTATTTCAAACAATCAATTGTTAATCCAAATAAAAACTCTAAGCCAATTCAGAAAATAATTGAAAATAGTTATATTTTTTAATTAAAAAATTAATTGAGTTTTGCAATCAATATCAATTAAATTTTTAATTGAATCAATTAAAAATTAATTAAAATTTGCTAATGAAATCAATTAACATTTTAATCAAGAGTTTTTCTATGACCAATTAAAACTGTGATTGATACTATCATTTTCGTGATTGAAGACATTTCAATTAAAAAATTAATATGATCAATTAATTTCGTGATTGAATCAGAAATTTTTTTGTGTGTTAATTAGTCTTCCGAATTTGATTAAAAAGTTAATTGTATTAATTAATTTTTTAAAATAAAACTTTAAAATTTTCAATCATTGACTTAATTAACTTAATGTTTCCATCATGATTAAAAAGTTAATTGTATCAATTAATTTATTAATTGAAAAAAATTTCAACTTCAATTAACTTTTTAATTGGAAATATTTTGGTGATATTTTTTTCTGAGTGAGAACAAGAAAAAGTCGCTGGGCGCCAGATTTGGAGAATACGGTGGTTGGGGAAGCAAGCCCAATTCATGAATTTTTGCCATCGTTCTTAATGACTTGTGGCACGGTGCGTTGTCTTGGTGGAACAACACTTTTTATACCCTCCACCATAGGATGGGGGTATATTAACTTTGTCATTCCGTTTGTAACACATCGAAATATTGCTCTAAGACCCCATAAAGTATATATATTCTGGGTCGTGGTGAAATTCTGAGTCGATCTAAGCATGTCCGTCCGTCCGTCCGTCTGTCCGTCTGTCCGGCTGTCCGTCCGTCTGTGGAAATCACGCTAACTTCCGAACGAAACTAGCTATCGACTTGAAACTTGGCACAAGTAGTTGTTATTGATGTAGGTCGGATGGTATTGAAAATGGGCCATATCGGCCCACGTTTACGTATAGCCCCCATATAAACCGATCCCCAAATTTGGCTTGCGGAGCCTTCCGGAGCAGCAAAATTCATCCGATCCGGTTGAAATTTGGTACGTGGTTTAAGTATACGGTCTCTAACAACCATGCAAAAATTGGTCCCTATCGGTCCTTAATTATATATAGCCCCCATATAAACCGATCCCCAGATTTGACCTCCGGAGCCTCTTGGAGGGGCAAAATTCATCCGATCCGGTTGAAATTTGGTACCTGATGTTAGTATACGGTCTCTAACAACCCTGCAAAAATTGGTCCATAAATATATATAGCTCCCATATAAACCGATCCCCAGATTTGACCTCCGGAGCCTCTTGGAGGAGCAAACTTCATCCTACCCGATTGAAATTTGGTACGTGGTGTTAGTATATGGTCTCTAACAACCATGCAAAAACTGGTCCATATCGGTCCATAATTATATATAGCTCCCATATAAACCGATCCCCAGATTTGACCTCCGGAGCCTCTTGGAGGGGCAAAATTCATCCGATCCGTTTGAAATTGGGTACCTGATGTTAGTATACGGTCTCTAACAAGCATGCAAAAATTGGTCCACATCGGTCCATAATTATATATAGCTCCCATATAAACCGATCCCCAGATTTGAACTCTGGAGCCTCTTGGATGAGCAAAATTCATCCGATCCAATTGAAATTTAGTACGTGGTGTTAGTATATGGTCTCTAACAACCATGCAAAAATTGGTCCACATCGGTCCATAATTATATATAGCTCCCATATAAACCGATCCCCAGATTTGACCTCCGGAGCCTCTTGGAGGAGCAAAAGTCATCCGATACGGTTGAAATTTGGTACATTTCGTTAGTATATGGCCTCTAACAGCCATGTAAAAATTGTCAAATTTTATTACTATAGAAAGTTTTGTCAAAATTTCATTTCTATAGAAAGTTTTGTAAAAAGTTTTTTTCTATATCAATGTTTGTCAACATTTTATTTCCATAGAAAATTTTGTCAAAATTTTATTTCTATAGAAAATTTTGTAAAAAATTTATTTCTGTAGAAAATTTTGTCAACATTTTATTTCTATAGACAATTTTGTAAACATTTTATTTCTATAGAACATTTTGTCAACATTTTATTTCTATAGAAAATTTTGTCAACATTTGATTTCTATAGAAAATTTTGTCAAAATTTTATTGCTATAGAAAATTTTGTCAACATTTTACTTCCATAGAAAATTTTGTCAACATTTTATTTCTATAGAAAATTTTGTCAAGTTTTTATTTCTATAGAAAATTTTGTCAAAATTTTATTTCTATAGAAAATTTTGTCAAACTGAATTATATACGTATTTAATCGCCCTTTTTTTTGTTTAATATATACCCCTTATGGACTAACTTACAATTTAGAAGACAGTGTTAAAAAGTTTTACGATACCTTGCCATCGGCAAGTGTTATCGCAACCCAAGTAATTCGATTGTGGATGACAGCCTTTAGTAGAAGATCCTATACAATCCATGGTGGAGGGTACATAAGATTCGGCCTGGCCGAACTTACGGCCGAACTTACGCTCCAATAACGCCATATAATAGTCACTGTTGATGGTTTTTCCCTACTCAAGATAATCGATAAAAATTATTCCATGCGCATCCCAAAAAACAGAGGACATTACTTTGCCAGCGGACTTTTGAGTCTTTCCACGCTTCGGAGACGGTTCACCGGTCGCTGTCCACTCAGCCGACTGTCGATTGGACTCAGGAGTGTAGTGATGGAGCCATGTTTCATCCATTGTCACATATCGACGGAAAACTCGGGTGTATTACGAGTTAACAGCTGCAAGCACCGCTCAGAATCATCAACACACTGAAAAAACAGTGAACCCACCAGGAAGAAAACTTTCGGTTAATTTTAGAAAATTTTGAATATTTGTAGAAAATTTTAACTAAACAGTATTACAAACGTTGGCATCACACCGATGTCATAAAAATAAGTAAATATTTTTCGACAAATACAAGAAAATTTATTAGACATAACCAAGTTTTTTCACTTGTTAAAGAAAATTTTGTAGTTTGAAGAAAAAACTTGGAGTTCAAAATTGCAAGAATGTCTTTAGTGACATACGAAGTTCATGATGGACGCATTTTTGGTAAAATTTACAATTTTAAAGAAATTCTGAACTATTTTGTGGAAGACACAAATTTAGTTAATCTTTATGTTTCATTTGAGTATATTTTTTTCCTCGGGTTTAGTTAATTTAACTAACGTACACAAAAAATTATTAGAGTAAAGAAAACTTTCTCCAAACATAATATTTCTATGAACTAAGATAAAGTTAAATTGGCTTTAGTGAAATAGAGAGTTCACTTTTTTTTGAGTGCACGTTGTTGTTTTTGGTCAAATGTGAGCTCGCGCGGCACCCATTTTGCATAGAGCTTCCGCATATCCAAATATTGATATCTTTAAGGCCTTTGCTATCTCGATCAACTTCATTTTACGGTCATTCAAAATCATTTTGTGGATTTTCCACTGCGTTCACCGTCCTCCGTGCTCATTCCACCACGCTTGAATTTTGCATACCAATCAATTATTATTGATTTCCCTGGGGCAGAGTCCGGAAACTCATTATCAAGCCAAGTTTTTGCTTCCACCGTATTTTTTCCCTTCAGAAAACAGTATTTTATCAAAGCACGAAATTCCTTTTTTTCCATTTTTTTCACAATAACAAGAGTTGCTTCACAAAAGACGCTCTATCTTACAAACTAATTGACTTACAGGCGTCAAATTTTGACACGAATCATTTGAAGGTTGGTACCATATAAAAATAATATGCATTTAATAATAGCGACGCCATCTATATGTCAGACCGGGGACTTATCAGCCAACCTGTTATGTAGCGCCCGATTTTAATGAATTTGTCTCTTATAACCTTACTTTTGAACATAGTGGTCTCATTTATTAACCGATCTTACTCAAATTTAGCACAAGGTAATCTCCTGTAGATTTAGATGTAGCTTCCATATATATGCATCGGCCGTTTTTGAAAAATGTACTCCTTATTACTTTATTTCTGACCATAATAGCCTTATTTAGTGCCCGATCTTACTCTAATTTAGCACAAGGTAATCTTCTGTGGTACCAACCAAATCTGTAAAATATCATCAAAATCGATTCATATTTAGATAGCTCCCATATATATGAATCGATCGATTTTCCCAAATTTGGCCAATACTCTTATTTATTAACCAATGTTGCTCAAATTTCAAATGTATGTATTTAGACTTACATGTAGCTCTTACATAAATCTATTGCCCTATTTTCTTAAATTTGTATTTATTACCACACTAATTGAGCGATTTCTTATTTTTTAATAATGGACTCAATATTAGTGGCATACTAACTCTGTAGGTTCAGAATCGACTATAGCTCCTAATAGCAGACATTTCTTTATGGTTATTTTTAGATCTGTTCTAAAATGGGCTTTCAAGGTCTCTCAATATGCAAATAAAAAGACTTTATTTCATATTTACATCCGACGTTTCGTTGGTGATTTCCAACTTCTTCTGGGATGAATTTTTTATTGAAATATTTAGTCTTTTGTCATATTTTTATACCCTCCATCATAGGATGGGGGTACACTCAAAAAAAAGTGAACTCGCTATTTCACTAAAGCCAATTTAACTATATTTTAGTTCATGAACTTATTATATTTGGTGAAAGTTTCATTTACTCTAATAATTTTTTGCGTACGTTAGTTAAATGAACTAAAAGACGGGAAAAAATTATACACAAGTTGAGGATAGAGATTTACTAAATTCGTATTTGTCATAAAATAGTTCAGTATTTCTTCAAATTTGTAAATTTTACTACAAAAGTGTCCATTATGAACTTCGTATGTCACTAAAGACATTCTTGCAATTTTGAACTCCAATTTTTTCCTTCAAACTACAAAATTTTCTTTAAAAAGTGAAAAAAATTATTTAGGTCTAATAAATTTTCTTGAATTTGTCGAAAAATATTTACTTATTTTTGTGATATCGGCGCGATGCTTGCGCTTGTAATACTGTTTAGTTAAAAATTTCTAAAAATATTCGAAATTTTCTAAAATTAATCAAAAGTTTTCTTCCTGGTGGGTTCACTGTTTTTTCAGTGTATATTAACTTTGTCATTCCGTTTGTAACACATCGAAATATTGCTCTAAGACCCCATAAAGTATATATATTCTGGGTCGTGGTGAAATTCTGAGTCGATCTAAGCATGTCCGTCCGTCCGTCCGTCCGTCTGTTGAAATCACGCTAACTTCCGAACGAAACAAGCTATCGACTTGAAACTTGGCACAAGTAGTTATTATCGATGTAGGTCGGATGGTATTGAAAATGGGCCATATCGGTCCACTTTTACGTATAGCCCCCATATAAAGGGACCCTCAGATTTGGCTTGTGGAGCTTCTAACAGAAGCATATTTCATCCGATCCGGCTGAAATTTGGTATATGGTGTTGGTATATGGTCTCTAACAACCATGCAAAAACTGGTCCACATCGGTCCATAATTCTATATAGCCCCCATATAAACCGATCCCCAGATTTGGCTTGCATAGCCTAAAAGAGAAGCAAATTTCATCCGATCCGGCTGAAATTTGGTACATGGTGTTGGTATATGGCCTCTAACAACCATGCAAAAATGGGTTCACATCGGTCCATAATTATATATAGCCCCCATATAAACCGATCCCCAGATTTGGCTTGCGGAGCCTCAAAGAGAAAAAAATTTCATCCGATCCGGCTGAAATTTGGTATATGATGTTGGTATATGGTCTCTAACAACCATGCAAAAATTGGTCCATACCGGTCCATAATTATATATAGCCCCCATATAAACCGATCCCCACATTTGGCTTGCGGAGCCTCAAAGAGAAGCAAATTTCATCCGATCCGGCTGAAATTTGGTACATAATGTTGGTATATGGTCTCTAACAACCATGCAAAAATTGGTCCACATCGGTCCATAATTATATATAGACCCCATATAAACCGATCTCCAGATTTGGTTTGCGAAGCCTCAAAGAGAAGCAAATTGCATCCGATCCGGCTGAAATTTGGTACATGGTTTTGGTATATGGTCTCTAACAACCGTGCAACAATTGGTCCACATCGGTCCATAATTATATATAGCGCCCATATAAACCGATCCCCAGATTTGGGTTGCGGAGTCTCAAAGAGAAGCAAATTTCATCCGATCCGCCTGAAATTTGGTACATGATATTGGTATATGGTCTATAACAACCATGCAAAAATTGGTCCACATCGGTTCATAATTATGTATAGCCCCCATATAAACCGATCCCCAGATTTGGCTTGCGAAGTCTCCAAGAGAAGCAAATTTCATCCAATCCGGTTGTAATTTGGAACATGGTGTTAGTATATGATCTTTAACAACCGTGCCAGAATTGGTCCATATCGGTCCATAATTATATATAGCCCCCATATAAAACGTTCTCCAGATTTGACCTCCGGAGCCTCTTGGAGGAGCAAAATTCATCCGATCCGGTTCAAATTAGGAACGTGGTGGTTGTATATGGTCTCTAACAACCATACCAAAATTGGTCCAATCACACAAAAATTGGTCCATATCGGTTCATAATCATGGTTGCCACTAGAGCCAAAAATGATCTACCAAAATTTTATTTCTATAGAAAATTTTGTCAAAATTTTATTTCTAGATAAAATTTTGTTAAATTTTTATTAAAATTTTCATCATTGTCAAAATTTTATTTCTATAGAAAATTTTGTCAAAATTTTATTTCTATAGAAAATTTTGTTCAAATTTTATTCGGTTCATAATCATGGTTGCCACTCGAGCCAAAAATAATTTACCAAGATTTTATTTCTATAGAAAATTTTGTCAAAAGTTTATTTCTATAGAAAATTTTGTTAAAATTTTATTTCCGTAGAAATTTTTGTCAAAATTTTCTTTCTATAGCAAATTTTGTCAAAATTTTTATTTCTATAGAAAATTTTGTGAAAATTTTATTTCTTTTTGTTTGTTATTGTTGGCTTCTCTTCAATCGTTATTATTGTTTCTTTTTTTGATCTCAGCTTAAAGCCATGCATTGACTAAACTACAAGTGTAGCTTAACCAACAGAGGAAAAGTATGCTTGTCAAATTTATTTGGGCAAAGCCCTATAGACTGCAAGATGGTTGGATGTACAGCTGTTTCGGAATTACCACATTCCTCATCAGCATCCTCTACTTGCAGCAAAACTATCAACCAATTATCAGAATAAATTCGGGTAATTCACTCAACCCAACGTGAACTACACTTGAACCTCCCGAAAAAGGGTTTGATAGTCGGCTACTGCCTAAACAAATTTGCCAGCATATCTCTTTTCCTTTGCCAAACTCAAATCATCGATTTGTATGTATTTGGCTGGGTTTGTTTTTGAGCGTGCTTCCTCTATCTTCATTCGTTTTGTTTGTTATGAAGATAGAGGAAGCACGCTCAAAAACAAACCCAGCCAAATACATACAAATCGATGATTTGAGTTTGGCAAAGGAAAAGAGATATGCTGGCAAATTTGTTTAGGCAGTAGCCGACTATCAAACCCTTTTTCGGGAGGTTCAAGTGTAGTTCACGTTGGGTTGAGTGAATTACCCGAATTTATTCTGATAATTGGTTGATAGTTTTGCTGCAAGTAGAGGATGCTGATGAGGAATGTGGTAATTCCGAAACAGCTGTACATCCAACCATCTTGCAGTCTATAGGGCTTTGCCCAAATAAATTTGACAAGCATACTTTTCCTCTGTTGGTTAAGCTACACTTGTAGTTTAGTCAATGCATGGCTTTAAGCTGAGATCAAAAAAAGAAACAATAATAACGATTGAAGAGAAGCCAACAATAACAAACAAAACGAATGAAGATAGAGGAAGCACGCTCAAAAACAAACCCAGCCAAATACATACAAATCGATGATTTGAGTTTGGCAAAGGAAAAGAGATATGCTGGCAAATTTGTTTAGGCAGTAGCCGACTATCAAACCCTTTTTCGGGAGGTTCAAGTGTAGTTCACGTTGGGTTGAGTGAATTACCCGAATTTATTCTGATAATTGGTTGATAGTTTTGCTGCAAGTAGAGGATGCTGATGAGGAATGTGGTAATTCCGAAACAGCTGTACATCCAACCATCTTGCAGTCTATAGGGCTTTGCCCAAATAAATTTGACAAGCATACTTTTCCTCTGTTGGTTAAGCTACACTTGTAGTTTAGTCAATGCATGGCTTTAAGCTGAGATCAAAAAAAGAAACAAAATTTTATTTCTATAGAAAATTTTGTTAAAATTTTATTTCTGTAGAAAATTTTGTCAAAATTTTATGTCTACTTTGTCAAACTGAATTATAACGTATTGGATCGATCTTTTTTGATTTAATATATACCACGTATGGACTTACATACAATTTAGAAGATGGTGTTAGGAGGTTTTAAGATACCTTGCCATCGGCAAGCGTTACCGCAACTTAAGTAATTCGATTCTGGATGGCAGTGTTTAGAAGAAGTTTCTACGCAATCCATGATGGAGGGTACATAAGCTTCGGCCTGGCCGAACTTACGGCCGTATATACTTGTTTAAAATTAATTTTAAATTGTAAAAAGTAACGGCACAGGAACACCACGACATTAAACAAATATTTAAAATAATTTCAAAAATAATTACAAAACTAAATTAAAATATCACAGATGTTTTTCCTTATGACTACGATCATAGAAGATTGGACGTAAACTGTTCAGATTGTGATAAAACTCCCATAACCATGTACTCATTAATGTTCTTAAATATGGAAATGCGGGTTTTCCCCAAACCTGTACCATTGATACCCCACAAACAATGTTTACTAATTCAGTAGTGGTGGTTTAGGGTATGACATAGTCGGCCCCGCCCGACTTTCTACTTTACTCACTTGTTTAAATTTGTTCATGTCAAAAAACAATACAAGTATATTTAGAATGTAAAATTAATTGTCAATGATTTAAATGCCATGAATACATTTGGCACACTCAAAGAAATTTATTACTATACAATGGTTGCTTAAATAGATGTTAAAATAACTAAACGTATATTCTTGTAGTAAGCAAATGTTCCTTATAGTAAAGAAACATATTTTTGACTTAAACACTGAAAAAACAGTGAACACACCAGGGAGAAATCTTTTTGTTAACTTTAGAAAATTTTGAATATTTTTAGAAAATTTTAACTAAACAGTATAACAATTGCTAGCATCACGCCGATATCACAAAAAAAAGTAAATATTTTTCGACAAATTCAAGAAAATTTATTAGACATCATTAATTTTTTTTCACTTGTTAAAGAAAATTTTGTAGTTTGAAGGAAAAAATTTGAGTTCAAAAATGCAAGAATGTCTTTAGTGACATACGAAGTTCATGATGTACGCATTTTTGGCAAAATTTACAAATTTAAAGAAATAATGAACTATTTTGTGAGAAGTACGAATTTAGTAAATCTTTTTGTTTAATTTGTATATATTTTTCCCCGTTTTTTAGTTCATTTAACTAACGTACGTAAAAAATTATTAGAGTAAAGGAAACTTTCCCGAAACATAATATTTCCATGAACTAAAATAAAGTTAAATTGGCGTTAGTGAAATAGAGAGTTCACTTTTTTTTGAGTGAAGAAATCATATATAACCCTTTCCGACCGTGTACGCACAGTTGTGCGAGTAAGTTTAAGTCTCTATAATTTCTTTAATATATGACGTACTGCGAAAAGAGCGGCAAAAAAAATAATTGTGTATGCTCTCTCTTTGTCTAAGAATGTGAAGAACCGTTATAAATATTTGTTTTTCATATTAATTTTGTAGTTTCAGCAGTGTACTTTGCGCATTTGTAAAAATGAGTGGAAGTGGTAAGTTTGCAAATAAATTTAAATTATTTAAATTGTGGAATATTTCATCAAACAATAAGAAAACATATTAAATATTATATGCAAACAGTAACATCGTGATTATTTTGTGTTTTTTTTTTTTGATATTTTTACGTCAAATTTGTTTGAAGTGCTACAATTGTGCGTGTTAGGCCTTTATTCTAAAAATAAATTAAAATTTATTGTTCTTTTTCTAAGGTGAACTAACTGCCCTGCCAGCATTTCAAAGTTCCATTTCATCCTCATCGCTACCACAGACTCGTAAATGTCACCACAACCATCGCGAACTGTGATGGGGAAGCATATCAAAAAGTACAAAATGTACATGAAAGTATTTTGCCATCACTACTGTTAGAAGAGCCATTTTATTTTTTGTGAAACGCCAAGCGCAACCAGCTTGTTATATTTTATTTAAATAAAAACGAAAATAAAGTTCTGAAAACATAGATATTACGCTTAAAATTGTGAAAGGTATATGGTGAACAATTTTCGACTTTCCAAATAGAATAAAGTGATCGTTTTTCAAATATTTTTCCAGGCACGCTGTCTCCATCGAAAATAAATAAACTGGCTGATAGACGCTGCAATATGTAACTTGCTACATAAAACTCAACATCATTCTTTTATTAATGCAAAAAATTATGTTAAATGTGATGAGATAAACCGAAAAATGTTATATTTATAAGAAATTGTAAATGTTTAATCAAATCAAAAAAGATCTACACAATCGTGTTTTACTCAACCACAATGATTCTTCTACAATTACCTTAAAATGCACTTTTTCTGATAGTTTGCAGGGGTTCTTATTGGCGTCCTTCGAAATTGATCTAAATAGGCACCTAATAATTGCACTGATGAGAAACTTTTTCGTAGTAACTTGGCGTGGTACAACTTCTCAATAGTGACGGCGCTTTTCCGACGAGTTTTTGATTTCGTATATGATTGTTTTCGACGTAGTGGGGATTCTCAGAAGTGCCCCCAAATTCAAAAAATGTTGGCAGGGTGAAGACGCTATCTTAGCTGAAATTCGGATTTCGAAGACTTTAGTAGTGATGATGAGTGTGCGGATGCCACTTGGGAGTTACCCGTTGCAACAAATAATTTGGCAGACCAGGAAAGCGACAATGAAGACGAGGTAAATGCTGTTTTAGAGACACCAGCAGATGAAGGTCACACTACCAATCTACGTGTTATTTGGAGAAAAAGACCGTTTGAGATTCTGTTGGAAAGCAGCTCTTGTGAAACTGTGGACACAAACACACCTATAAAGATCCCTTATGATTATTTTTCCGTATATTTCAATGATGAGTTTTTTGAAAAAGTAACGGAGTACACAAACAGGTACCATCTTGCCGAGATGGGGAGCATTAAAGTGCTGGGAGCATCAGTAGGTGAAATGAAAATTTTTTTTGGTATCGTCCTTGCGATGGGCTTTATCAAGGCAAGACTACACCACTTCCATGCACGAATTTAGGCATAGGACCAGGCTTTGGTTTGCTTTTGGCTGAAACACTTCCTGAAGGTTCCAAACTGGTTTGTGACCGTTATTTTACGACAATACCACTACTAAAAGCTCTGTTGGAACGTGGAATCTATGCTAATGGAACAATAATGAGGAATAGAATAAAAAACGTTGCATTTCACGAATGAGAAACACATGAAAAGAGGTGACATGGAGGAATTTTGTCATAGTGAAGACAATATTGTCTTGGTGCAGTGGAAGGATGCAAAGTCGGTAATTCTTGCATCTTCAGTTTACGGGTGTGGCCCAGTTGAACAAGTGAAACGTTGGAAAAAAAAAGAGAAAAGGTAGTTATGTGGAAGTTCCAGCTCCAAGGATAGTCAGGGAATACAACAAGTCTATGGGCGGCGTTTATGATTGCGATCACTTAATGGAATCATACAGGTCATTTTTTAAAACTCGAAAATGGACTTTAAAAGTTTTTATATATTTCATTGATCGTTGCAAAATAAATTCCCAACCTCGAAAAAATACTCATGACTTGTTGAGTTTTAAAATGGCACTAGCTAAACAACTAGTATGTATATAAAAAAAAAAAACAAAATATTGAATATGAAGACGAAGATGAAGATGAAGACGGAGAACCCCAGAATGGTACAAAAAAATATCGTCCATCCGAACAACCACGCCAAGACAAAAGACTTGATGGATACAAACACTGGCCTCTTGAGCATGATTTGTCTTCAGCAAGATGCTGCCGACTTGTCGGATGTAAATCAAGAACGCGTACATATTGTTCAAAATGTAAAGTATATTTATGTCTAAGTAAAAAACAAAATAGTTTCGTAAAATACCACACTGAAAAATATGAATAATATATGAATATCAATTGTTTCAAAAAGATTGCTTTTTTTATTTGGGAATTAAACCGGACTGCAACAATTGTGCGTATCCTGAAAAAACAGGATACAGGATCAAACTGAACGAACTTAATAATTCAAAATGTTCTATGTACACATAAATAACAGAATTCAAAAATTTAGGAATTCTATCACGTGGATCGGCTATAGGTCGGAAAGGGTTAAATTAACTGAGATGATGAATCTTTGGATTTAAGACTAAGGCTATGGTCACACTAGGCAAATATTTGCCCAAAATGAGTGTCAATCATTTTTCTAGAACCATTTTCCAAATATCTGAATACGGTTATTGGAAAATAATCCTACCATGATGTTATATATCCAATATGAGCTAAATATGTTTTCTGGTTCGGTTGTGGCGACGGATTCTTTTTTGATTTCTGTCAAATATTTGCCCAGTGGGACCATATTATAAGGCTTGTTTTGAGGTTTTTGCATATTTGATTTAAAGTTATGTTTGAAATTAAGAAAAAAATTGTTGTCCTCAAGTATCTGTTACAAATTTGGTTTTTAAACTGACATTTATTTTTACGAGAAAATATTCGTTAATATAATGCAAAAAGAGAACAAATATTAGATAAATTAAATATACCTATATCCCAATTTGAATTTTATAAAGCGTAAACTTAAAGCTAAATAGGCCCCTGCAAAATGTCTTCATTTTAAAGAAGCAGCTTCTTTGGCTCGGAATCAATACCAAAATCCTTAAGGTGAACATATTTGAACCAAGTAAACTTTATTTTTGTGTCCGTTTATGACTTTCCCTCCAAAAATGCAATTTTTTTATTTTTACAATCTCAGAATTAGATAATATTTGGTGTGGTACGTTCACATATTGCTCTCAGTTTTTTATTCGGTGTTATTCAATTTGTTCCATATTATATTTATTACAAATCGAATCATTGCGAATTTAATTGCAAGGTGTAGACGTTTCCACTGTGGTAGAACAGGTCTTATAGAATTTATGGCCAATTCTAAAATGGTTCAAAAAAAAATTACTATTAATGTCTTCTATTAAATGTGTATTTGCTATTGTTCACGTACCTGTTTTTGACCATATTCCAAACATTACGTTTCAACACAAATAACTTAAAAATTAATGGCGCCTCCAGTGATAGAAAAATATATTTGAATAAAATGTAGTATTTGATATTTTTGAAAAATACCAATAGAAAAAATAATATCCTTGGAATACCCATCATGAAAAATATACTCAAAATAATGGTTGCACTGAAAAATTTGGATAATAATCCAGAATAAATATTAATGTCAAAAACTCATATAACTAAGATACTCACGTTTCTGTTGCCAGATTTTCATCCTGTCTCGCTTTGGCCACATTAAAACGAGTTTTACAGATTTTATATGTCAAATTCATGAAAGTGAAACAGCTAAAAAACAAAATTATGACAACTGGTGCCAATGACCAAATCTTACCTGTAAATTAATAAGACAAAAAAAAAATGGTTTAAAATAATAACTAATAATAATGCAGATGAAAAAAATACATGGAATTGCAGTCACCTCAAACATGTTTCAAACTCATAATGTTACTTTTCACGGGAAAGGTGCTTCTCACAAAAATATTGTTTTCTCACCAAACATGTACAGGCTCACCGATATACAAGAAAATAAAAAGCCTGTGACAAATATGTTACATGTTCCCCATAAAAAAGTAACATTATGAGTTTGAAACATGTTTGAGGTGATCATGTGCCTTTTGTTGCGTGCAGATTCAATAGCGTTTGTGATTGCGCAAAACAAAAAATGGTAAGTTAATTATTTATTTTATTATTTATTATGTTATATTATTATACCCTCCGCCATAGGATGGGGGGTATATTAACTTTGTCATTCCATTTGTAACACATCGAAATATTGCTCTAAGACCCCATAAAGTATATATATTCTGGGTCGTGGTGAAATTCTGAGTCGATCTGAGCATGTCCGTCCGTCCGTCAGTCCGTCTGTTGAAATCACGCTAACTTCCGAACGAAACAAGCTATCGACTTGAAACCTGGCACAAGTAGTTGTTATTGATGTAGGTCGGATGGTATTGCAAATGGGCCATATCGGTCCACTTTTACGTATAGCCCCCATATAAACGGACCCCCAAAATGTGGCTTGCGAGGCCTCTAAGAGAAGCAAATTTCATCCGATCCGGCTGAAATTTGGTACATGGTGTTAGTATATGGTCTCTAACAACCGCGTAAAAATTGGTCTATATCGATCCACGGAGCCACCGTGGTGCAATGGTTAGCATGTCCGCCTTGCATACACAAGGTCGTGGGTTCGATTCCTGCTTCGACCGAACACCAAAAAGTTTTTCAGCGGTGGATTATCCCACCTCAGTAATGCAGGTGACATTTCTGAGGGTTTCAAAGCTCCTCTAAGTGGTTTCACTGCAATGTGAAACGCCGTTCGGACTCGGCTATAAAAAGGAGGTCCCTTGTCATTGAGCTTAACATGGAATCGGGCAGCACTCAGTGATAAGAGAGAAGTTCACCAATGTGGTATCACAATGGACTGAATAGTCTAAGTGAGCCTGAAATATCAGGCTGCCACCTAACCTAACCTATCGGTCCATAATTATATATAGCCCCCATATAAACCGATCCCCCGATTTGGCTTGCGGAGCCTTTAAGAACAGCAATTTTCATCCGATCCGGCTGAAATTTGGTACATGATGTAGGTATATGGTCTCTAACAACCATGCGAAAATTGGTCCATATCGGTCCATAATTATATATAGCCCTCATATAAACCGATCACCCGATTTGGCTTGCGGAGCCTCTAAGAGAAGCAAATTTCATCCGATCCGGCTGAAATTTGGTACATGGTGTTAGTATATAGTCTCTAACAACCATGCGAAAATTGGTCCATATCGGTCCATAATTATATATAGCCCCCATATAAACCGACCACCAGATTTGACCTCCGGAGCCTCTTGGAAGACCAAAATTTATCTGATTCTGTTGAAATTTGGTACATGGTGTAAGTATATGGTATCTAACAACCATGCAAAAATTGGTCCACATCGGTCTATAATTATATATAGCCCCCATATAAACCGATCCCTCGATTTGGCTTGCGGAGCCTCTAAGAGAAGCAAATTTCATCCGATCCGGCTGAAATTTGGTACATGGTGTTAGTATATGGTCTCTAACAACCATGCAAAAATTGGTCCATATCGGTCCATAATTATATGTAGCCCCCATATAAACCGACCACCAGATTTGACCTCCGGAGCCTCTTGGAAGACCAAAATTTATCTGATTCTGTTGAAATTTGGTACGTGATGTTAATATATGGCCTCAAACACCCATGCAAAAATTGGTCGATATCGGTCCATAATTATATATAGGCCCCATATAAACCGATCCCCAGATTTGACCTCCGGAGCACCTTGGAAGAGCAAAATTCTTCCCATTCGGTTGAAATTTGGTACGTGATGTAAGTATAGGTATCCAACAACCATGCAGGAATTGGTTCCTATCAGTCCATAATAATATATAGCTCCCATATAAACCAATCCCCAGATTTGACCTCCGCTGCCTTTTGGAGAAGCAAAATTCATCCGATCTGGTTGAAATTTGGTACGTGGTGGTAGTATTTGATACTTAACAACCCTGTGAGTTAAAATTTGTGGATGACAGTCTTTCGTAGAAGTTTCCACGCAATCCATGGTGGAGGGTACATAAGATTCGGCCTGGCCGAACTTACGGCCGTATATACTTGTTATTTATTTATTTTTTTAACCAAACTAAAACCCAACAACACTTACTTTGTGTTAAAATGTACAACACATAAAATGGTATTGGTGTACTCCAAACGTATATGGCATAAATTGTATAACGCGTTTTGTCACAACTCAAGGACTCGACAGAATGCAATCCATTGAATGTTATCCAAATTTCGAAGAAAATTACGCTCATCCATAGAAATGTAACCATAAGAAAGTAGGAGCAGAAGAAAACTAATACAATTTCAATTTAAAGTAATTTAGATTTTTTTTATATAAAATTAAACCATATTTATACTTACCAATAATATATGATAGCATTTTAAATGTGTCATATGAATTCCAAATAATATTGACATAGGTTATCATTGAAGTGTGTCCCACAACCAATGATGTTAGATACCATATAAATATTTTCAAACGCATATTGTCTCTAAGGTCCTTTATGGCAAAATATATGAATATAGTTGCAATTAGAAGTAAAAATGAGATGGTTAAACCTGAGAAGAAAAAAAGTGGTGTGCTTAAATTTAAATGTAACCCTAAATTCTCCTTACCTGTTATTATTAAATATCTAGAGAAAATGTGCCATGTATGTTGAGTATCGCAATTCAAAGGAAGCATTCTATGTTGATCCGAGGTATTTTTGTAGTCATTGGAAAAACAATATTCGGGGATGCTAAATGTGGACTTAAAAAAAAAAACAAGTATAAACGGTCGTAAGTTCGGCCAGGTCGAATCTTATGTACCCTCCACCATGGATTGTGTAGAAACTTCTACGAAAGACTATCATATACAATCGAATTACTTGGGTTGTGTTATCTTAAAACTTCTTAACATCGTTAGTTAGTCCATACGTGGTATATTAGACCAAAAAGGTATGTATAGGTAAGTCTACAAATAATTACGAATCGATATGGACTTTTGCACGGTACGTAGAGAGCCAGAATTGAAATATGGGGCTCGCTTATATGGGGGCTATATACAATTATGAACTTGATATCGACCAATTTTTGTGTGATTGGGGATCTATTTATCTGAGGGCTATATATAACTATAGACCGATATGCACCTAATTAGGCATGGTTGTTAACGTCCATATACTAGCACAATGTACCAAATTTCAACTGACTCGGATGAAATTTGCTCTTCCAAGTGGCTCCAAAACCAAATCTAGGGATCGGTTTATATGGGGGCTATATATGATTATGGACCACTTTTGGCATGGTTGTTAAATATCATATACTACCACCACGTACCAAATTTCAATCAGATCGGATGAATTTTGCTTCTCCAAAAGGCACCGGATGTCAAATCTGGGGATCGGTTTATATGGAGGATATATATAATTATGGACTGATATGAACCAATTCCTGCATGGTCGTTGGATACTATATACTAACATCATGTACCAAATTTCAACCAAATCGGTTGAATTTTGCTCTTCCAAGGGGTTCCGGAGGTCAAATCTGAGGATCGGTTATATGGGGGCTATATATAATTATGGACCGATTTCGACCAATTTTTGCATTCGCGTTTGAAGCCATATATTAACACCACGTACCAAATTTCAACTGAATCAGATGAATTTTGGTCTTCCAAGAGGCTCCGCAGGTCAAATCTGGTGATCGGTTTATATGGGGGCTATATATAATTATTGACCGATGTGGATCAATTTTTGCATAGTTGCTAGAGACCATGTACCAAATTTCAGCCCGATCGGATAAAGTTTGCTTCTCTTAGAGGCTCCGCAAACCAAATCGGAGGATCGGTTTATATAGGGGCTACATATAATTATGGACATATGTGGACCACTTTTTGCATGATTGTTAGAGATCATATGCTGACACCATGTCCTAAATTTCAGTCGGATCCGATGAAAATTGCTTCTCTTAAAGGATCCCCAAGCCAAATTTGGGGGTCCGTTTATATGGGGGCTATACGTAAAAGTGGACCGATATGGCCAATTTGCAATACCATCTGACCTATATCAATAACAACTACTTGTGCCAAGTTTCAAGTCGATAGCTTGTTTCGTTCGGAAGTTAGCGTGATTTCAACAGACGGACGGACATTCTCAGATCGACTCAGAATTTCACCACGACCCAGAATATATATACTTTATGGGGTCTTAGAGCAATATTTCGATGTGTTACAAACGGAATGACAAAGTTAATATACCCACATCCTATGGTGGAGGGTATAATAAAGCCTGATGGTCTGCGTCTTCTTATTCCCTTTGTAGAATTAATAAAATCGGAAAGATATTAGTCTTCAATATACAATTTTATCGACGAATTTATCACTTAAGTGACATCTTTTGGCAAAAAAAAATCTCCCAATAAATTTCCTTATCCATAAGAACACGCAGAGAAGGAATATGATCACCTCAAACATGCTTCAGAGCAAAATGTTATTTTTGTATGATGACCATGTAACATGTTTGTCACTAAAATGTTATTTTCTCGTCAAATATAACCTTTCTTGCCGAAATCAGATACATGATTTCCGAGAAAATAACATGGTTGCTAAAACCATGTTACATGGTCACCACCCAAAAATAACATTTTGCTCTTAAATATGTTTGAGGTGATCATATTCCTTCTCTGGGTGAACAGTGTGTAAAAATTTCGTGTTATATATCTTTGTAGTTGGCAAAATAGTGGTTAAGAAAAATTTTGCGAATTCGGAAAACATGGGGGCATGTTTTATTAAAAACTTTTGGATTAAACTTAAGTTATTCACATTTTAAAAACGAAAGCGAAATGAAACTGCAAGATCATTTTCTTAGGACCTAATAGACCGTTTAAAACCGGTTAGATTGGTAACCTCAAACGGAAGTTGGGTCTTCTTCAAATATTTTACATAAATCTGCGGCTGCGATATGAACGCGATTTAACCCATAAGCCTTATTGTATTTCTCTTTTACACCAAATTTATAACAAATTTAATACTATGTGATTGAAGGTGGAAATATCCCCAGAAAAATCGTTATCCCCAGCCAAATCCCTAGATCCCCAAAGTGAAAAAAATATCCCCAACCACGAGAAAAAATCCTCAGTTTGTTTTGGAAAAAACAAAACTATCCAAATTAATGTCTACAATCTTTGAAAGTTTTTTCTTCAGAAAGTTATACTATGTTTTATTGAAACCATTTAGAAGAATATAGCGTAATTTTTTTAACAAAAGCGAAATGAAACTACAAGAAAACCAGCTACTTTTGGCGTTTCAGTGGAATAAAAGCGTTCGTTTCGGATAAGAAAAATTGCCTATAACGTATGAAGTTGTGATGTCAGAAAGCGATTTAGACAAAAAAAAAATTGCGTCTTATTGTTCGTCACTCTTCCACTTTCTAGAACAAATTTAATACGTACTTTGTGATTGAAGAAAAATCCCCAAATTACTACTTTATCCCCATCTAAATCCTTTGTCCGCAAAATAAAAAACAACCCCCTAATCTGAACAATGGTCACGAGTTTCGAAGCTCCGCGATCGTACCTTTAGAGCATTTCTTCCGACTCAATCGACACGAGTCTTTTTTTTTTTTGAGTGATTGACAAATTGTGTGAAATCCAACGTGAATAGATGTTTTTTGACAGTCTAATGTTCATGCAATATTGAATGTATGTTGGTCCCGTTAATGATTTAGGTTGTCTCGCGACGATCTTGCAATATCACTTGACCAACAGCATCAATGGTTTGCGCAACAAGAACTGATTTTGGACGACTTTCACGAAATTCGTCTAGGAGTGAATAAACACAGGTCTTTGACGGAGCTTCATCGCAAGAAAGTTGAATTAAGCTCATCGATGTACTGTTAATGAGTTAATCCACATCGAAAGTTGTAAAAAATAATCGCACAAAAATATTTACGATATCAGTTGCAGGTTGTAACACTAGTTTTGCCCAATCTCGAACTATAAAAAAGCAACACTTGTACCTCAGTTTGATGTGGTGTAAATTCCTCCAGTGATCATTCTTTTGAGATCTGACAGCAGTAAATAGCCTTGTAGCGGTTAGTGAGACAGAGGGAGATGCTTATAGAGAACGGACAGGAGCCACCGTGGTGTAATTGTTAGCACGTCGGCCTTGCATGCAAAGGGTTATGGGTTCAATTCCCTCTCAGTAATGCTGGTGACATTTCTGAGTGCTTCAAAGTGGTTTCACCTCAATATGAAACGCCGTTCGGACTCGACTATAAAAAGAAGGTAATGGGCTGCCACTATACGTAACCTTATTGGCGGTTAGCGAGACCGAGGGAGATGCTTATAGAGATCAGACAGGAGAAACCGTGCTGTAATTGTTAGCAAAGGGTTATGGGTTCAATTCCCTCTCCGCAATGCTGGTGACATTTCTGAGTGTTTCACAGTGGTTTCACCTCAATCGGAAACGCCGTTCTGACTCGGCTATAAAATGAGGTAACGGTTTGCCACTACACGTAACCAATGTTTAACGGACGGATCAGAGCCCATTTCGAGCATACCGCTCATTTGCATAACAGCCATCATTTAAAAGCCTTCTCAGTCCCCTCAGTACTCTATTAAACATACTGATCTATATTCTGTTCTTGATGAGAAGGCATAATGCTGTCTGGGCTTATATTTAGAGAGGTACATATTGCACAGATATCAAAATGTAAGAAGTCGAATGGAATTGAATCATTGATTTTATTTGGATCGAAACCGAACGTTTCTTAGATTGTAAACTCATTACGTCATGAATATATCAAACCCATCATTAATCACGTTTCAGTTATCGTAAAACTCACTTCTGTGCCATTAAATTTATTTGTAACTCGCCAAGATATTTCCAAATCATTTGATTTCAAACATGGTACATTAACGTCATGCCAAAACTTCACCATAAGTTTCATATATCGGTGGTTGCCATTAAATCGAGTCAATTTTGAATCAAGCGACAGATTAAAGTATTTCCATATCAGTTGACATTTTGCCGGATTTATGCGATGGAAATCTGTTGAATTGCAACATGACTGGATGCATTGAGCTTCTTCGGTGTTGCATGTTTGTCTTGTGGATGATATGAGATTAGCATAGAAAATTAACATGAGATACACTGGCCAACGAATCATAGCTTAGGAATTACTGTCCTAAAACCCGATATAGATATTGTTCAATGATTGAAGAAACTGACGAGAATGTGAATAAAGATATTTTATTTGTTTGCTACAATATTTACTGGCGATCTGCCTTTATGCGTTTATTAAAGATATAAAACCGCGTTGACCGCAATCATATGTAAATATTTTTTAATAATTAACAAACGATATGAAATACCCAGTCTAAGATAAGACTGGGAAAGCAGGCAGGCACTAAAGTATTTTAGGACTTAAAACAATAAGAGATGAATAAGTATTCAAAAGTTGTCGGATTTTTTCGCATCAGCTGGAATTTTGAAATCAATCTATGATTGATCTGAAAGACAATCTAACCTGCCAACGGATTTAATAATTGGTGCAAGGGTTGAATTCTCCCAGGGATCTCTTCTTATAAACTCCACCCAGAACTCTGAAATGTTGGACGTGTTGAAAAAGCATGATAATAATTTTGGACATTGCCATGCCCACTTGCTGATATAGGTTAGGTTAAAGTGGCAGCCCGATTACGATTCAGGCTCACTTAGACTATTCAGTCCATTGTGATGATCTTGCTGATATAAGGTTTACTAATACGAAATATAACAAGTATATATGGCCGTAAGTTCGGCCAGGCCGAATCTTATGTACCCTCCACCATGGATTGCGTAGAAACTTCTACGAAAGACTGTCATCCACAATCGAATTACTTGGGTTGTGGTATCTTAAATCGTTTTCTAAATTGTGAGTTAGTCTATACGTGGTATATATTAGACAAAAAAGGTATGTATAGGTAAGTCTACAAATAATTACGAATCGATATGGACTTTTGCACGGTACGTAGGGAGTCACAATTGAAATATGGGGGTCGCTTATATGGGGGCTATATACAATTATGAACTTGATATGGATCAATTTTTGTTTGATTGTGGATCAATTTATGTGAGGGCTATATATAACTACAGACCGATATGGACCCAGTTAGGCATGGTTGTTAACGGCCATATACTAGCACAATGTACCAAATTTCAACTGACTCGGATGAAATATGCTTCTTCAAGAGGCTCCAAAACCAAATCTCGGGATCGGTTTATATGGGGCTATATATTATTATGGACTGATATGGACCACTTTTGGCATCGTTGTTAAATATCATATACTAACATCACGTACCAAATTTCAACCGAATCAGATGAATTTTGGTCTTCCAAGAGGCTCCGAAGGGCAAATCTGGTGATCGGTTTATATGGGGCTATATATAATTATGGACCGATGTGGACCAATTTTTGCATGGTTGTTAGAGACCATATACTAACACCATGTACCAAAATTCAGCCGGATCGGATGAAATTTGCTTCTCTTAGAGGCTCCGCAAGCCAAATCGGGGGATCGGTTTATATGGGGGATATATATAATTATTGACCGATGTGGACCAATTTTTGTATGGTTGTTAGAGACCATATACTAACACCATGTACCAAATTTCAGGCGGATCGGATGAAATTTTCTTCTCTTAAAGTCTCCGCAAGCCAAATCTGGGAATCGGTTTATATGGGGGCTATATATAATTATGGACAGATGTGGACCAATTTTTGCATGGTTGTTGGAGACCCTATACTAACACCATGTACCAAATTTCAGCCGGATCGGATGATATTTGCTTCTCTTAGAGGCTCCGAAAGCTAAATCGGGGGATCGGTTTATATGGGGGCTATATATAATTGTGAACCGATAAGGACCAATTTTTGCATGGTTGTTAGAGACCATATACTAACACCATGTACCAAATTTCAGCCGGATCGGATGAAATTTGCTTCTCTTAGAGGGTCTGCAAGCCAAATTTGGGGGTCCGTTTATATGGGGGCTATACGTAAAAGTGGACCGATAAGGCCCATTTGCAATACCATCCGACCTACATTAATAACAACTACTTGTGCCGAGTTTCAAGTCGATAGCTTGTTTCGTTCGGAAGTTAGCGTGATTTCAACAGACGGACGGACATGCTCAGATGACTCAGAATTTCACCACGACCCAGAATATATATACTTTATGGGGTCTTAGAGAAATATTTCGATGTGTTACAAACGGAATGACAAAGTTAATATACCCCCATCAATTTTGAATCAAGCGACAGATTAAAGTACTTCCATATCAGTTGACATTTTGCCGGATTTATGCGATGGAAATCCTATGGTGGAGGGTATAAAAATATCGAATTTTAGTAATAAAGGGAACCTGTTGAAAATCTCTATAAAATCTGATGAATATGTGACTTAAACTTGATCGCTACCTTAGAGTGGAGAGTTCTAGTCGCTCTTCAAAGACAAATCCACTCTGTGTATTTATATAGTATTTTTACCACCAATAACGCCACCTTTTATATGCCAACTGACAGTACAGAAAATAATTTTTTACAACTTTATTTTTTTACAGCTTTCGATGTGGACTAACTCAATGGGAGTGCATCGATAAACTTAATTAAATTTTTGGCGATGAAACTCCGTCAAAGAATTCAACCGACGTCATAATTCACTTCAAGACAAATTACGTGAAAGTCGTCCAAAACCAGTTGTTGTTTCTGAACTTATTGATGCGGTGTGCCAACTGATATTGCAAGATCGTCATGTGACCTATAGTGAGATTGAGACAACTTTAAGCATTAGTGGGACCAGCATATATCCAATACTGTATGAATAATTGCCCATCAAAAAATTTGTTCGCGTTGGATCCCACACAATTTGTCAATCGCTCAAAAAAGGCTCGTGTCGATCGGTCGAAAGATATGATCAAAATATACGATCGCTCTGCTGCGAAACACATCTATGACATGTGATGAATCGTGGATTTACGCGTATGAGCTCGGGCAACCAACCCCTCAATGACGGAGTATTCTTTACCACGGCTATGCGAGCTCTAAATAAGCGATTGATGCATTCGGAATGTTTGTTTTGGAGATACCTCAATCAGTGTGGAAAAATGCATCGACAATCAGTTCGAACGCATGCAAAAGTGTATATAAAGGGTGATACGGTCAAAATGGTCAATATAAACTTGTCGTATTTCTTTTAATTTTGCATTTAAAGAACCTGAACACCCATCATTTTGAAGGTGTGTGTGTGTAGAATATTGCTCCTATTTTGATTTTGGAATTCACTCTTCAGTTGTCAAAATGCCGTCCAAGCAAGAAGAGCAGCGTATCAACATTTTGCTCGCGCATCGCGAAAATCCGAGCTACTCGCACGCAAAGCTGGCAAAATCGCTAAAAGTTGCCAAATCAACCGTTACAAATGTAACTAAAGTGTTTGGGGAACGTTTGTCGACAGCCAAGAAGTCTGGATCGGGGGGAAATCGAAAACCGGAAGCCGTTGAGACGACAAAGAGAGTTGCCGGTAGTTTCAAGCGAAACCCTAACCTCTCTCTCCGAGATGCCGCAAATAAGCTGGGTGTATCATCTACAACCGTGCATCGAGCCAAAAAACGAGCCGGACTATCGACTTACAAGAAGGTAGTGACTCCAAATCGCGATGATAAACAAAATACGACGGCCAAAGCGCGATCCCGGAGGCTGTACACGACGATGCTGACGAAGTTTGACTGCGTGGTAATGGACGACGAAACCTACGTCAAAGCCGACTACAAGCAGCTTCCGGGACAGGAGTTTTATACGGCAAAAGGAAGGGGAAAGGTATCAGATATTTTCAAGCACATAAAACTGTCAAAGTTCGCAAAGAAATATCTGGTTTGGCAAGCTATCTGTACCTGTGGCTTGAAAAGCAGCATTTTCATAGCTTCCGGGACTGTCAACCAAGAAATTTACGTGAAAGAGTGTTTGAATAAACGTCTGCTGCCTTTCCTGAAGAAACACGGTTGTTCCGTACTGTTTTGGCCGGATTTGGCATCTTGCCATTACGGTAAAAAGGCCATGGAGTGGTACGCCGCCAACAACGTGCAGGTGGTTCCCAAGGACAAGAACCCTCCCAACACGCCAGAGCTCCGCCCAATTGAGAAATACTGGGCTATTGTCAAGCGGAACCTAAAGAAGATCAAAAAAACTGCTAAGGACGAGCAGCAGTTCAAGGCAAAATGGCTTTCTGCGGCGAAGAAGGTGGACAAGGTGGCTGTACAAAATCTGATGGCAGGTGTCAAGCGTGAGGCCCGGTAATTCGGATTTGGAAAAGCGAAAGCCTAACTGAATATTTTTCCTGAATTTTATACTAATTGAACTTGAAAAAGAAATTTAATTTGATTTTTTAAATAAACGATTTCACCGATTTACACGTGTTTTCCCTTGACCAAATTTTGACCGTATCACCCTTTATCTTAAGCCCTAAATGATTTAAAAAGCCCTAAAATGATTTTCAATGATTAATATTTGTTTTTGCTCTCTAACCCCGAAATATAAAAGGCAACCCTAGTATTAGTATTATTTTAATGATTTATGTGTGATAGACAAATAGCTTGTTCACAGTCATTTGTATTTTGACGGATATGTCAGCGTGAACTTGGTAAATCTGTTTTTAGGACGTAATCGTGATCATTTGTTTATATGTTGTATAGTGTAATCACTACGTTCAACTCGTTCAGCATTTCATGTGGGTTGGAAATTTTAAAACACCATATTACATTCATATTTTATCGTTTTAATTGGACGCTAAGCAGCTTTGGAATAATTTTTCAATATAAAAGCATAACTTAATATTTATTACAATTGTTTCATTTCACAATTTAATTAATGTTACCGCATATGCATTTCTTTGTTTTAATATATTGATATCACAAAAAAATCTTACCCGTCAATATTAAATAATCGATTATACGAGTTTAACATCAAGCTTTCTATACTCACTACCATAGAATGGGGGTATACTAACGTTGTTAATCTGTTTGTAACGAAATATAAATATTGGATTGAGACACCGTAAACTATATACAGTCTTGTTCTTGGAAGTCGAGGTCCGTCTGCCTGTCATGAAATCACGCTACACTAATAGAAACAAAAATGGCATACCAAAATGTTGAAAGGATGGTAACGAAATCCAGCATCATATAAATCGATTCTCAGATTTGACTTCCTGTAGATTTGTTTTGATATATAGATTATATAGTCCCATTAAAAGCGTTCTTCAAATCTCTCATTTTATGTCGATAGTAAAAAAAAATCTGATCAATATCAATGTATAAAGATATACCGCCATATAAATGTAGTGAAGCGGTTGCCAACATCGTAATCCATGGTGTTGGGTACATAAGATTCGGCCCGGTCTATCTTTCGCCTTTTATAAATTCTTGTTTCTGTCTAGTTAGAGAAAATATTTAATAGTTGAAGCTTAATTTAGGTAGAGCTTTTGTATATTTAAGCGTTCGTTAAAAGTTTAAAAGTTAAGTCGTTTTCTGATCACTTCCAAAAGCTTTGATCTAACAAGTATCGTGAACATAGTCTTATCAATACTGGTCGAAAGCGTTTTATAATAACCGTTTCAATTTGAACTAATACTTTAAAGATAATGACAAATAAAATAGGTGGATTTAAAGGAAAAAAATCTGGAGGCATTTTAACTATTTTATAATATTGTAATTACTGAATTACAGGTTAATTTAATGAAATTAATTTATTTTACAGTTTATAAATTATGAATTGCTTAAATGAGAATTTTTTCTCGTCAGAAAAGCACGGTTGAGTAAAATATAATCTACACCAAAAAAATGTCCGTAACATTTAACTTATTTTTATTGCAAACGAGTAAGGAAAGTCTAAAGTCGGGCGGGGCCGACTATATTATACCCTGCACCAATTTGTAGATTTCGATACCATATCACATCCGTTAAATGTGTTGGGGGCTATATATAAAGGTTTGTCCCAAATACATACATTTAAATGTCACTCGGGCGGGGCCGACTATATTATACCCTGCACCACTTTGTAGATCTAAATTTTCGATACCATATCACATCCGTCAAATGTGTTGTGGGCTATATATAAAGGTTTGTCCCAAATACATACATTTAAATATCACTCGATATGGGCAGAATTTGATAGACTTCTACAAAGTCTATAGACTCAAAATTTAAGTCGGCTAATGCACTAGGGTGGAACACAACACCCAGAAAAAAGTGCCTTCGAAACTAAAGGAAAAAAATTTCATCAATATAGTTTATCCATTTTATTTCCATTAAGGTAAATTTTTGTGAAAAATAATAAAATTTACTCGTTTCAGTAAAAAAAATCCTAAACTGTAAGCAGTTAGGAATAGTTCATTAACTAGAATAAGGCATGGAATTTTACTCATACTATTTTCTTCGCTGGGTATAAGAATTTACTACTGAAAAAGAAAATTTTATTCACCGATAACAAAGCATTCGTAAAAATAAACAAAAACCGAACTAAAACCAAGTTTCCTCAAAATTAGTAAAATTTCTTATAAAATGATAATTGCGACTTCCTTTATAATAGAAAGTTTTTCATACATACGAACAACACTTGGCATAGAAAAATATTTTAGTTCATTCGTACTAAGAAGTATGCAATCCTTTCAAAACTTAAGGAAACACACTTGTTAGAATATAGGAAATTTTCCTAAATTTCTATTGTCTACCTGTAATCGATACCTGTCATCGTAATTGATGTGTTTGCGCGTGGGTGTAATCGATATATTTGCGCGTCGGTTGTTTTTTTAGTTGGAATCGCGTTGTTTTGGTATACGGAGAGATTGTTAAAAAATAATATGGTAAAATAATATAATAAATAACAAATAAAATATATAAAATATTTGTTATTTTAAATTAGTGAGAAAAATTTTCGTTTTTTTTTTTAAATAAATCTATCAATGTTCGTGATAGTGTATAAAGAAAGAAAACACAAGCAGAATAACAACCCTTTCATTTGTCTTCATTTTGGAATCTTCAATTATCAGGTAATATTCAGTGACGCTAACCTTTTGCAACAAAAATGTTTTAAGGTTTTTTTATATTTGTAGGTATTGAAATTGTAAAAGGAGGACAAAATCGTTAGGCAGCAACTTATTAAAAGTGAAAAGTACAAGAAGAAGAAAAAGTGCGTTTTACAGTTGATAATATCACACGGAAATTGGAATTAGTGGAATAATAAACTAATATTTCAAAGAGATTCGATGCTGTTGATTCTTAATAAATATATTCAATATATTAATAAAACATGTCTTTTATTGAAGATAAAATTGCTTATAGAAATAAATAAAATTGTATTTAAAAACGAAGGTAAGCAGTTCTAATTACGAAGTAAAAGTTTTACCACAAGTGTGTAAGATTTGTCGAAATGAATGAAAAAATTTCAATAAAATCATTCCATATATGAATTCAAATTAGTTAAATTTTTTCATTCTGTAGTATAGTGGTATATAAATATAGGAAAATGTTAACTAATATATGGAATGCATTATTCCTAATTTCTACGAAAATCACATCGTTCAAACAAATAAAAATGTCTTTGGCGCTATACGAAGTTCAACTTTCTTCACAATGAGTTCATTTTAACTTAAAGAAGGGGTCACTTTTTTCTGGGTGAATGTTAGTAAAAAAATATGGGAAACATTTAAATCTGAAGCAATTTTAAGGAAACTTCGCAAAGGTTTATTTATGATTTATCGCCCGATATATATGTATTAGAAGTTTAGGAAAATTAGAGTCATTTTTACAATTTTCGACTAAGCAGTGGCGATTTTACAAGGAAAATGTTGGTATTTTGACCATTTTTGTCGAAATCAGAAAAACATATATATGGGAGCTATATCTAAATCTGAACCGATTTCAACCAAATGTAGCACGCATAGCAACACTGCTAATTCTACTCCCTGTGCAAAATTTCAACTAAATCGGAGTTAAAAATTGGCCTCTGTGGTCATATGAGTGTAAATCGGGCGAAAGCTATATATGGGAGATATATCTAAATCTGAACCGATTTCAACCAAATTTGGCACGCATAACTACAATGCTAATTCTACTCCCTGTGCTAAATTTCAATTAAATCGGAGTAAAAGATTGGCCACTGTGGTCATATGAGTGTAAATCGGGCGAACGATATATATGGGAGATATATCTAAATCTGAACCGATTTTAATAAAATTTGGCACACTTGACTACACTACTAATTTTACTCCTAGTGCAAAATTTCAACCAAATTGGGGTAAAACTCTGGCTTCTGGGACCGTATTAGTCCATATCGGGCGAAAGATATATATGGGAGCTATATCTATATCTGAACCGATTTCAAATCCATAGCTACAATGCTAGTTCTACTCCCTGTGCAAAATTTCAACTAAATCGGAGCAAAAAATTGGCCTCTGTGGTCATATGAGTGTAAATCGGGCGAAGCTATATATGGGAGCTATATCTAAATCTGAACCGATTTCAACCAAATTTGGCACGCATAACTACAATGCTAATTCTACTCCCTGTGCTAAATTTCAATTAAATCGGAGTAAAAGATTGGCCACTGTGGTCATATGAGTGTAAATCGGGCGAACGATATATATGGGAGATATATCTAAATCTGAACCGATTTTAATAAAATTTGGCACACTTGACTACACTACTAATTTTACTCCTAGTGCAAAATTTCAACCAAATTGGGGTAAAACTCTGGCTTCTGGGACCGTATTAGTCCATATCGGGCGAAAGATATATATGGGAGCTATATCTAAATCTGAACCGATTTCAATAAAATGTGACACACTTGACTATAGTACTAATTGTTCTTCTTGTGCAAAATTTTAAGCAAATTAGGGTAAAACTCTGGCTTCAGGGGCCATATAAGTCCATATCGGGCGAAATATATATATGGGAGCTATATCTAAATCTGAACCGATTTCTTCCAAAATCAATAGGGATCTATTCTGAGCCAAAACACATACTTGTGCCAAATTTGAAGTCGATTGGACTAAAACTGCGACCTAGACTTTGATTACAAAAATGTGTTCACTGACAGAAGGACATCGCTATATCGACTCAAGAGCCCACCCTGAGCATTTTTGCCAAAGACACCATGTGTCTATCTCGTCTCCTTCTGGGTGTTGCAAACATATGTACTAACTTATAATACCCTGTTCCACAGTGTGGCGCAGGGTATAAAAATTATTTGTTTGTAGTTAAATTTTTATTTTTTATACCCTGATCCACACTGTGGAACAGGGTATTATAAGTTAGTATATATGTTTGCAACACCCAGAAGGAGACGAGATAGACACATGGTGTCTTTGGCAAAAATGCTCAGGGTGGGCTCTTGAGTCGATATAGCGATGTCCGTCTGTCCGTGAACACATTTTTGTAATCAAAGTCTAGGTCGCAGTTTTAGTCCAATCGACTTTAAATTTGGCACAAGTATGTGTTTTGGCTCAGAATAGATCCCTATTGATTTTGGAAGAAATCGGTTCAGATTTAGATATAGCTCCCATATATATATTTCGCCCGATATGGACTTATATGGCCCCAGAAGCCAGAGTTTTACCCTAATGTGCTTAAAATTTTGCACAAGAAGAACAATTAGTACTATAATCAAGTGTGCAAAATTTTGTTGAAATCGGTTCAGATTTAGATATAGCTCCCATATATATCTTTCGCCCGATATGGACTAATACGGTCCCAGAAGCCAGAGTTTTACCCCAATTTGGTTGACATTTTGCACAGGGAGTAGAATTAGTATTATAGCTATGCGTGCCAAATTTGGTTGAAATCGGTTCAGATTTAGATATAGCTCCAATATATAGCTTTCGGCCGATTTACACTCATATGACCATAGAGGCCAGTTTTTTGCTCCGATTTAGTTGAAATTATGCACAGGGAGTAGAATTAGCATTGTAGCTATGTGTGCCAAATTTGGTTGAAATCGGTTCAGATTTAGATATAGCTCCAATATATAGCTTTCGGCCGATTTACACTCATATGACCAAAGAGGCCAATATTTTGCTCCGATTTACTTGAAATTTTGCACAGGGAGTAGAATTAGCATTGTAGCTATGCGTGCCAAATTTGGTTGAAATCGGTTCAGATTTAGATATAGCTCCCATATATAGCTTTCGCCCGATTTACACTCATTTGCCCACAGAGGCCAATTTTTTGCTCCGATTTAGTTGAAAATTTGCACAGGGAGTAGTATTAGCATTTTAGCTATGCGTGTCAAATTTGGTTGAAATCGGTTCAGATTTAGATATAGCTCCCATATATAGCTTTCGCCTGATTTACACTCATATGACCACAGAGGCCAATTTTTAACTCCGATTTAGTTGAAATTTTGCACAGGGAGTAGAATTAGCATTGTAGCTGTACGTGCCAAATTTGGTTGAAATCGGTTCAGATTTAGATATATCTCCCATATATAGCTTTCGCCCGATTTACACTCATATGACCACAGAGGCCAATTTTTAACTCCGATTTAGTTGACATTTTGCACAGGGAGTAGAATTAGCATTGTAGCTGTACGTGCAAATTTGGTTGACATCAGTTCAGATTTAGATTTAGCTCCCATACATATGTTTTTCTGATTTCGACCAACATTTTCCTTGTAAAATCGCCACTGCTTAGTCGAAAAGTTGTAAAAATGACTCTAATTTTCTTAAACTTCTAATACATATATATCGAGCGATAAATCATAAATAAACTTTTGCGAAGTTTCCTTATAATTGCTTCAGATTTAAATGTTTCCCATATTTTTTTACTAACATTGTGTTCCACCCTAGTGCATTAACCAACTTAAATTTTGAGTCTATAGATTTTGTAGAAGTCTATCAAATTCTGTCCAAATCGAGTGATATTTAAATGTATGTATTTGGGACAAACCTTTATATATAGCCCCCAACACATTTGACGGATGTGATATGGTATCGAAAATTTTGATCTACAAAGTGGTGCAGGGTATAATATAGTCGGCCCCGCCCGACTTTAGACTTTCCTTACTTGTTTTTTTATAAAATTTTCCACAGCCCAATGATTTTTTTTTTAATTTTTAAGCATGTCTTAAACATTTTATGAACGTGGGTATAAAGTTCAATAACCGTATGCATAAGTTCAATATGAACTAAAGAAAATTATAATTTTCGTATGATTCCCAAAAATTGTAAGAATGAAAAATAGTAACCCAGCAAAAACAAGTATATACGGCCGTAAGTTCGGCCAGGCCGAATCTTTTGTACCCTCCACCATGGATTGCGTAGAAACTTCTACGAAAGACTGTCATTCACAATACTTGGGTTGTGGTATCTTAAAACTTCTTAACACCGTTTTCTAAATTGTGAGTTAGTCCATACGTGTTATATATCAAAGTTATGTATAGGTAAGTCTACAAATAATTACGAATCGACATGGACTTTTGCACGGTACGTAGAGACCCAGAATTGAAATATGGGGGTCGCTTATATGGGGGCTATATGGAATTATGAACTTGATATGGACCAATTTTTGTGTGATTGGGGATCGATTTATCTGAGGGCTATATAACTCATATGGACCTAGTTAGGCATGGTTGTTAACGGCCATATACTAGCACAATGTACCAAATTTCAACTGGCTCGAATGAAATTTGCTCCTCCAAGAGGCTCCAAAACCAAAACTCGGGATCGGTTTATATGGGGGCTATAGTGATTATGGACTGATATGGACCATGGTTGTTAAATATCATATACTACCACCACGTACCAAATTTCAACCAGATCGGATGAATTTTGCTTCTCCAAAAGGCACCGGAGGTCAAATCTGGGGATCGGTTTATATGTGAGCTATATATAATTATGGACTGATAGAAACCAATTCCTGCATGGTTGTTGGATACCATATACTAACATCACGTACCAAATTTCAACCAAATCGGATGAATTTTGCTCTTCCAAGGGGCTCCGGAGGTCAAATCTGGGGATCGGTTTATATCGGGCCTATATATAATTATTGACCGATTTCGACCAATTTTTTCATGGGTGTTTGAGGCCATATATTAACTCTACGTACCAAATTTGAACTGAATCAGATGATTTTTGGTCTTCCAAGAGGCTCCTGAGGACAAATCTGGTAATCGGTTTATATGGGGTCTATACATAATTATGGACCGATTTCGACCAATTTTTGCATGGTCATTAGAGACCATATACTAACACCATATACCAAATTTGAAATTTGCTTCTCTTAGAGGCTCCGCAAGCCAAATCGGAGGATCGGATGAATTTTGCTTCTCCAAAAGGCACCGGAGCTCAAATCTGGGGATCGGTTTATATGGGGGCTATATATAATTATGGACCGATGTGGAACAATTTTTGCATGGTTGTTAAGACCATATACTAACACCTAATACCAAACTTCAGCCGGATCGGATGAAATTTGCTTCTCTTAGGGCAATCGCAAGCCAAATCTGGGGATCGGTTTATATGGGGGCTATACGTAAAAGTGGACCGATATGGCCCATTTGCAATACCATCCGACCTACATCAATAACAACTACTTGTGCCAAGTTTCAAGTCGATAGCTTGTTTCGTTCGGAAGTTAGCGTGATTTCAACAGACGAACGGACGGACATGATCTGATCGACTCAGAATTTCACCACGACCCAGAATATATATACTTTATGGGGTCTTAGAGCAATATTTCGATGTGTTACAAACGGAATGACAATGTTAATATACCCCCATCCTATGGTGGAGGGTATAAAAATAATGACATATTTGCTATTTTCAGTTGAATTATCAATTTTTTCGTAGTAGAGCGAACTGTTTGGTAATTCTTAGGGCTATATACTCGTACATATCTACACACAGAGAAGGAATACGATCTCCTCAAACATGTTTCAAGAGCAAAATGTTATTGTTGTATGGTGACCATGTAACATGTTTGTTACTAAAATGTTATTTTGTCGTCAAATATAACCGGCTTGCCGAAATCAGATACATGATTTCCGAGAAAACCATGTTACATGGTCACCACCCAAAACTAACATTTTGCTTTTAAAACATGTTTGAGGTGATCATATTCCTTCTCTGGGTGTACTTTTAAGAATTTATGGTAAACATCAAGAATTCTTCTTTATGTATTTTGTTAGTAGACGGAACTGTTGTCTGTGTAATTTTGTTATAATTTACCATGGGGCTTTAGAATAAAGTACGAATATGAAAATATAATATGTGGAAGCCCCCATATGTTTTTCAATAACATTTAAAATATAATACAAATATATTTTAACATAAAATTCTACTCTTAAATAAGATCGAATAACATTTCTATTGTCTCGCTCGCTCTCCCTCTCTCTTTAAAACGATTGTATGTTAAAAATCTCTCTTAAGGCAAAAAGATTCTACCACAAAAATTATATTGTATTTTATCTTTTATATTATCAAAAATTGAATACCGGTTCCTATATCACATCAACAATTAATTAAATGGCCAATACGGCTATGACTTCTAAATTGATACTACTATCAGTCAGAGAGGGGCAATATTAATGAAGCCATGATGAGTTATTGAAGACAGTCAACGATTTTTCAAATGACTTCTTTTGGATTTGAAATTCCATCATCTGAATGCGTTGTTGATTCACACTTCAATTTTTATTTTAGCTTTTTTGCCTTATTTATGACATATTGACCGTGTTCGTTGAATTGGATAAATCCTCATAAAAATCGTGACGACTGGCATTTCCTATTAAGAAAAAAAAAAAACACGAGAGAATGAATTATGTTAAAATTTCAAATAAAATATAATTTTAACGAGGCGTTGTTTTTAAGTGGGCTTTGTATTTTAAAATGCGGCATCATCTCATAAAGTTGGTGTTCATGTTTCCATTGATGAATTGTAATTTTTGTATTTTTGTTTCAAGTTTGCATCTTAATTTTCAACAAATTTCAGTGGAAAACAGGTCAAGGTGGGGTCAATTGATTTATATTGCCATAAAAGGTTTTGTTTCATGCTCCAGTTCTTAATGCGATCTAAACAGGAAATATATAAATGGTCTATGTTATACCTCTTTTTCACTTGATATTTTAAAAATTAATAGAAAAAAAATCAGTTTGTAGAATTTAAAAGTTGAGCATAAAGAGAAATATTGATTATTCATAGATCACGGATGACATCTTGTAAAGTTGTCATTTAGTAGCGATCCAAAAGGTCAATGACTTCATATTGACTTCTAAAACTACAGGAAGACTTTATTAAAATTACTAAACAAACATTTTGAAGCTTCATTGTTTAAAGATTGCAAATTTTTATGAACTGGTTTGTTTCATGGTATAAAAATCAATACAATATCATTGATTGTGTATCTTTGTTTAGAACAGTTTACAATCGAATTTGGTGTGGGCTGTGGGCAATAATTTGGAGGTGTTAATTTATCTACCAAATAAGATGCAATTTTTCATATGTGGAAGAATATAATATTTTTTTCAGTTTCAAATAAAAAATATATTAATACAGAAATTGTGTATACAAAATAGATCGTTTGTGTAACCCGATTCTTCATGGCACAGTGGTACAAAATCGAATAAATATTTCGAAATATTTCTGAAGTATAGAGATTATATTTGCAGCGTATGTTTCTTTATATTTGGTATCCTTTTTAAATACCATTTAAAAGAAAAAAATGAACTAAATATAAACAAGTATATACGGCCGTAAGTTCGGCCAGGCCGAATCTTATGAACCATGGATTGCGTAGAAACCTCAAATAAAGACTGTCAGTTACTGTGAGTTAGTCCATACGTGGTATATATCAAAGTTATGTATAGGTAAGTCTACAAATAATTACGAATCGATATGGACTTTTTGCACGATACGTAGAGAGCCAGAATTGAAATGTAGGGATCGCTTATATGGGGGCTATATACAATTATGAACTTGATATGGACCAATTTTTGTGTGATTGGGGATCGATGTATCAGCGGGCTATATATAACTATAGACCGATATGGACCTAGTTAGGCATGGTTGTTAACGGCTATATACTAGCACAATGTACCAAATTTCAACTGACTCGGATGAAATTTGCTCCTCCAAGAGGCTCCAAAACCAAATCTCGGGATCGGTTTATAAGGGGGCTATATATGAGTATGGACTGATATGGACCACTTTTGGCATGGTTGTTAAATATCATATACTACCACCACGTACCAAATTTCATCCAGATCGGATGAATTTTGCTTCTCCAAAAGGCACCGGAGGTCAAATCTGGGGATCGGTTTTTGCATGGTTGTTAGAGCCCATATAATAACACCACGTACCAAATTTCAGCCGGATCGGATGAAATTTGCTTCTCTTAGAGTTTCCGCAAGCCAAATCTGGGGATCGGTTTATATGGGGGCTATATATAATTATGGACCGATGTGGACCAATTTTTGCATGGTTGTTGGAGACCCTATACTAACACCATGTACCAAATTTCAGCCGGATCGGATGAAATTTGCTTCTCTTAGAGTCTCCGCAAGCCAAATCGGGGGATCGGTTTATATGGGGGCTATATATAATTATGGACCGATTTCGACCAATTTGCATGGACATTAGAGACCAAATACTAACACCATGTACCAAATTTCAGCCGGATCGGATAAAATATATCCCATAAATAAAGAAATGATTAAGATCATTCCCCATCATATTGATCTACCACATACTTTTATTATTTGTGTATTTTTTGAAGTAAATTTTCATTCATAAATACAAGGTGACCGAACCCCTATGTCACCAGTGTTGCCAGTATTTTTCTGGCTCTTGTCCCCAAATTTGGACGCTTTGTCTGCAAAAATCCCCAATTCAAATTAAAATTCCTCAGAAAAATTTTCAAAAAAATTTGCAAAATTTTTATGAAAAAAAAAATAAAGAAATAGGCTCGGTTGAAAATCAGTAATAAAATTGAAAACATAAGATAAAATGTTTGTCATACCAGCTTGCGGAACACAACAAACTGGAGATCTGTGATCGTTTTTTAAATATGAATTCGGTCACCATGTATTTATGAACGTTACTTCTTAATTAAAAACTTTAGAGTAGTTGTTATCTTGCCAACTTGCCTCAAAAATGCCTTAAAGGCGCTGAGGCTATAAAATGTATTGTTATGTTTTTAATTGAAAATTTAAATAAAAAAAAAATAAAAAAAAAAAAAAAAAAAAATGTGTTTCTATTGTTTCAAGTAATAAAACTGGGTGGTAGATCAATATGTATTTGAACCATCTCATCATTTCTATGTTTGAGGGATATATTGGCCATGCCAGTGATGCCCTCTAGTGTGGAGGCAACATTTAGGCCCAAGTGCTCACGAAATGATTTCACAATTGTAGAAAAATATCTTGGCCAAGCTGAGTAAAATATAAATTAGCGATTGAGTCCCTATAATAAAATCGGTTTCCAGTCCAAATTCTCCGAAGTTTTCTTTTCAAAATTTTGACGATTCTTTTTTAATAATGTAGTATGCTTTTTTATAATGTAGAAATAAAAATTTCATATAAACCAATATTGTAAACCTGATTTATTGTACTGAAGCGAATTCGAAAAAAAATCCCCACAAAAATTCCCAAATTTATTAAAATTCCCCACTAAATCCCCAAGTCCCCAACTTAAAAATTTCGTCATCCACGAAAAAATATCCCCAATACTGGCAACACTGATTGTCACTTTTCAAGCATTTGCAAGAATTTTATATTTTTTTGAAAATTTTTAAAGTATTACTGATTTTCTACAGGAGAGCCTATTTTTTAATTTTTATACCCTCCACCATAGGATGGGGGTATATTAACTTTGTCATTCCGTTTGTAACACATCGAAATATTGCTCTAAGACCCCATAAAGTACATATATTCTGGGTAGTGGTGAAATTCTGAGTCGATCTAAGCATGTCCGTCCGTCTGTCCGTCTGTCCGGCTGTCCGTCCGTCTGTGGAAATCACGCTAACTTCCGAACGAAACTAGCTATCGACTTGAAACTTGGCACAAGTAGTTGTTATTGATGTAGGTCGGATGGTATTGAAAATGGGCCATATCGGCCCACGTTTACGTATAGCCCCCATATAAACCGATCCCCATATTTGGCTTGCAAAGCCTTCCGGAGCAGCAAAATTCATCCGATCCGGTAAGTATACGGTCTCTAACAACCATGCAAAAATTGGTCCATATCGGTCCATAATTATATATAGCCCCCATATTAACCGATCCCCAGATTTGACCTCCGGAGCCTCTTGGAGGGGCAAAATTCATCCGATCCGGTTGAAATTTGGTACCTGATGTTAGTATACGGTCTCTAACAACCATGCAAAAATTGGTCCATATCGGTCCATAAATATATATAGCTCCCATATAAACCGATCCCCAGATTTGACCTCCGGAGCCTCTTGGAGGAGCAAACTTCATCCTACCCGATTGAAATTTGGTACGTGGTGTTAGTATATGGTCTCTAACAACCATGCAAAAACTGGTCCATATCGGTCCATAATTATATATAGCTCCCATATAAACCGATCCCCAAATTTGACCTCCGAAGCCTCTTGGAGGGGCAAAATTCATCCGATCCGTTTGAAATTTGGTACCTGATGTTAGTATACAAGTGTGCAAAAATTGGTCCATAAATATATATAGCTCCCATATAAACCGATCCCCAGATTTGACCTCCGGAGCCTCTTGGAGGAGCAAACTTCATCCTACCCGATTGAAATTTGGTACGTGGTGTTAGTATATGGTCTCTAACAACCATGCAAAAACTGGTCCATATCGGTCCATAATTATATATAGCTCCCATATAAACCGATCCCCAGATTTGACCTCCGGAGCCTCTTGGAGGAGCAAAAGTCATCCGATGCGGTTGAAATTTGGTACATTATATGGCCTCTAACAGCCATGTAAAAATTGTCAAATTTTATTACTATAAAAAGTTTTGTCAAAATTTCATTTCTATAGAAAGTTTTGTAAAAAGTTTATTTCTATAGCAATGTTTGTCAACATTTTATTTCCATAGAAAATTTTGTCAAAATTTTATTTCTATGGAAAATTTTGTAAAAAATTTATTTCTGTAGAAAATTTTGTCAACATTTTATTTCTATAGACAATTTTGTCAACATTTTATTTCTATAGAACATTTTGTCAACATATAATTTCTATAGAAAATTTTGTCAACATTTTATTTCTATAGAAAATTTTGTCAAAATTTTATTGCTATACAAAATTTTGTCAACATTTTACTTCCATAGAAAATTTTGTCAACATTTTATTTCTATAGAAAATTTTGTCAAGTTTTTATTTCTATAGAAAATTTTGTCAAACTGAATTATATACGTATTTAAACGGCCTTTTTTTGTTTAATATATACCCCTTATGGACTAACTGACAATTTAGAAGACAGTGTTAAAAAGTTTTACGATACCTTGCCATCGGCAAGTGTTATCGCAACCCAAGTAATTCGATTGTGGATGACAGCCTTTAGTAGAAGTTCCTACGCAATCCATGGTGGAGGGTACATAAGATTCGGCCTGGCCGAACTTACGGCCGTATATACTTGTTTTATCATAAAAACGAACCAAACATTAATGGGGAATTTTTGTGATGAATGGTGTTCTAGGTCCACAAATAGGTGTAGTGAAGTGGTGTGTATCGACCAATGTTTAGGTATAGCCCCTATATAGACTGATCTCCCGATTTGACCATGAACCTTTGTATGCAAGGCGGTCATGCCAATCATTGCACTAACGTGGCTTCCAACTATAAGCAGCATTTGCCGATTTTGCTTTATGTTCACTCGAGTACTGGGGGTAAAAATTTACAGAAATTAGATCTCAAATAAAATTGCACACTTAAACATTCACGAAACATTCAAACGAAAAATTTTCTCATAAATTCATAATCTGATATAGCCTCCATATGTAGAAACTTTTAATTTACCTTTTGGGAAGCGTACCATTTTAACCAAAATTCGTGACCCTCTAATGCCCCAATTTTTTGCCAGCTGATTAAATGTTCAATGTTAACGACACAAAAGCAAGAAAACTAAACAAGAAAAATCTATACGGTAAAATTCAGCATATGCTGCAAAGCCTCTTGAACAGTTTAAACTAATGGCGATTTCGATTGGGGAAAAATGTGCAACATTCTCGAAATTGATTGCCAAATGTGAAGGACATTATCATAGATTTTGGATCATGTATCCCTCACAACATTATGAATTAACAATAACATTGGAATGACACTTTAATTTCAGGGAAAATACAATGAGGAAAAAAGTAGTGTAACACCAAGGCAACATATTTTTTGCGAAACGAAAACGCCCTAAGTTTTCTTTTTATTTTACCATTTTTGTTGTCTTAAGGTGTGTTTTACTAAAAGCTTCCCTATTAAATGAAGCCCGCCTAAAGGCGGGATTGGGCATTAGAGGGTTAAGTTATTATGTCTTGAATTTCTATATATTTTCAAGTAACCCGCTACAAGAGGGTGTTTTCAGGGGGTATTTAGTTTTGACACAGGAACTAAAAAAGGAAAAAATAGCAAAACAAATGAAGCGAAAACTTTTACTAAATACAAATTTCACACAAAGTACTTCCAAAAATATGTATATTAGATCAAACAAATTGTTCACATTGAACTTCTTATGTTTTTATGTTTATGTTTTTTCTTAATGTCGTTTGTTTAAAAACTTTAGAAAACAAAACTAATTATGTCAAGTAAATTGAATTCATCGAAAAATATTTAAATATTTTTGACATACAAGACTTTTTATTATACCATAGTTAAGTTAAATATTTCTAAAAGCAACCCATATTTTATTGCCTGGTGATTTCACTTTCTTTAAGTGTACCACATGATCAAAAGACAGAAAAACGAATAAATTAAAATTCCAGTATCAATTATGCAAACCCCAAATTAAAACAAAGGATTGCCTCTTAAATTCATCTTCAGTGCTCGGCTTCTTCAGAATCACTATCAATACCAAACAAGTAAAAAAAAGTCTAAAGTCGGGCGGGGCCGACTATATTAAACCCTGCACCACTTTGTAGATCTAAATTTTCGATACCATATCACATCCGTCAAATGTGTTGGGGGCTATATATAAAGGTTTGTCCCAAATACATACATTTAAATATCACTCGATCTGGGCAGAATTTGATAGATTTCTACAATTTTAAGGAAACTTCGCAAACGTTTATTTATGATTTATCGCTTGATATATATGTATTACAAGTTTAGCAAAATTAGAGTCATTTTTACAACTTTTCGACTAAGCTGTGGCGATTTTAGAAGGAAAATTTTGGTATTTTGACCATTTTTGTCGAAATCAGAAAAACATATATATGGGAGCTATATGTAAATCTGAACCGATTTCAACCAAATTTGCCACGCATAGCTACAATGCTAAAATGTCAACTAAATCGGAGTTAAAAATTGGCCTCTGTGGTCATATGAGTGTAAATCGGGTGAAAGCTATTTATGGGAGATATATCTAAATCCGAACCGATTTCAATAAAATTTGGCTACAATGCTAATTCTACTCCCAGTGCAAAATTTCAACCAAATTGGGGTAAAGCTCTGGCTTCTGGGACCGTGTTAGTCCATATCGGGCGAAAGATATATATGGGAGCTATATCTAAATCTGAACCGATTTCAACAAAATGTTGCACACATGACTATAGTACTAATTGTTCTTCTTGTGCAAAATTTAAAGCAATATATAAGTCCATATCGGGCGAAATATATATAACAAACACACATATTTGTGCCAAAGTCGATTGATCTAAAACTGCGACTTTGACTTTGATTACAAAAATGTGTTCACGGACAGGCGGACAGACGGACATGGCTATATTGACTCAGGAGCCCACCCTGCATTTGTGCCAAAGACACCATGTGTCTATCTCGTCTCCTTCTGGGTGTTGCAAACATATGCACTAACTTATAATATCCTGTTCCACAGTGTGGCGCAGGGTATAAAAAGTGAACCCTCCAGGATACTAAAGCCAATTTAACTCTATTATTGTTCATGGCAATTATTATTTTTTAGTTAACAATTTTTCAATTTGAAATAATTTCCTTGAATTTCATAATTTTTTGTGTACGTTAATTAAATAAACTTAAAGCATAGAGATTTACCTAATTCGAATTTTCCACAAAATAGTTGCGAATTTCTTAAAATTTGTAAATTTTACCACAATTGCAACCATCTTGAATTTCGTATGGCATTAAGGACATTTTTGCAATTTTGAACTCCATTTTTTTCAATCTACGAAATTTTTTTTAACAAGTAAAAAAAAAATTATTTATGTGTAGAAATTTTTGAGTTTATTCGATCTTTCTTTTATCGAATAGATTTTAGTTTCTATTATTTATGTCGAATATATCATCATACATTTTTCGAAACATATTTACTTATTTATGTGATATTGGCGTTTGCAATAAAGTTTAGTTAGAAATGTCTACAATTTACCAACATTTCTCTTTCAGGTGGGTTTACTATTTTTGAGTGTACTGAGTAAATCTCTGAGACAGACCAAGCGTTTTTCCATTGTAAACAGACAAGATGAATTTTACTTACGAATATCTCCTGCGCCATAAAGTATTCTCCTCAAAAGCAAATAAATCCGAATTTGTGCCTTAATAAAAAATTTTAGTGTTAAAATGAAATTTCTTTTGTCTAAAAGTTCGTGCATCAGAAAAGAAAATTCTTCTTTCAGTATAAATTAAAAAAAAAATGGTGGCCAACCCAAGTCATTGCGTATCCTGATTATTCATGAAATTTTCAGCTTACCCTGAAAGAAGAGTTTCCTTTTCCGAGGAACTAAATTGTATATTTCTTTTAACGGTAAAAATTGTTTTGAACACAAATAAACGAGTTTAAAACAAGTATATACGGCCGTAAGTTCGGCCAGGCCGAAGCTTATGTACCCTCCATCATGGATTGCGTAGAAACTTCATCTAAACACAGCCATCCACAATCGAATTACTTAAGTTGCGGTAACGCTTGCCGATGGCAAGGTATCTTAAAACCTCCTAACACAATCTTCTAAATTGTATGTAAGTCCATACGTGGTATATATTAAATCAAAAAAGATCGATCCATTACGTATATAATTCAGTTTGACAAAGTAGACATAAAATTTTGACAAAATTTTCTACAGAAATAAAATTTTAACATTATTTTCTATAGAAATAATATTTTCACAAAATTTTCTATAGAAATAAAAATTTTGACAAAATTTTCAATAGAAATAAAATTTTGACAAAATTTTCTATAGAAATAAAATTTTGACAATGATGAAAATTTTATTATGAACCGAATAAAATTTTAACAAAATTTTCTCTAGAAATAAAATTTTGACAAAATTTTCTATAGAAATAAAATTTTGGTAGATTATTTTTGGCTCTAGTGGCAACCATGATTATGAACCGATATGGACCAATTTTTGTGTGATTGGACCAATTTTGGTATGGTTCTTATATACTAACACCACGTGCCTAATTTGAACCGGATCGGGTGAATTTTGCTCCTCCAAGAGGCTCCGGAGGTCAAATCTGGAGAATGTTTTATATGGGGGCTATATATAATTATGGACCGATATGTACCATGGACCGATATGCACGGTTGTTAAAGATCATATACTAACACCATGTTCCAAATTACAACCGGATTGGATGAAATTTGCTTCTCTTGGAGACTTCGCAAGCCAAATCTGGGGATCGGTTTATATGTGGGCTATATATAATTATGAACCGATGTGGACCAATTTTTGCATGGTTGTTAGAGACCATATACCAACATCATGTACCAAATTTCAGCCGGATCGGATGAAATTTGCTTCTCTTTGAGGCTCTGCAAGCCAAATCTGGGGATCGGTTTATATGGGGGCTATATATAATTATGGACCGATGTGAACCAATTTTTGCATGGTTGTTAGAGACCATATACCAACACCATGTACCAAATTTCAGCCGGATCGGATGAAATTTGCTTCTCTTTTAGGCTCCGAAAGCCAAATCTGGGGATCGGTTTATATGGGGGCTATATATAATTATGGACCGATGTGGACCAATTTTTGCATGGTTGTTGGAGACCATATACCAACACCAGATACCAAATTTCAGCCGGATCGGATGAAATAGGCTTCTGTTAGAGGCTCCACAAACCAAATCTGAGGGTCCCTTTATATGGGGGCTATACGTAAAAGTGGACCGATATGGACCATTTTCAATACCGTCCGACCTACATCGATAACAACTACTTGTGCCAAGTTTCAAGTCGATAGCTTGTTTCGTTCGGAAGTTAGCGTGATTTCAACAGACGGACGGACGGACATGCTTAGATCGACTCAGAATTTCACCACGACCCAGAATATATATACTTTATGGGGTCTTAGAACAATATTTCGATGTGTTACAAACGGAATGACAAAGTTAATATACCCCCATCCTATGATGGAGGGTATAAAAACGGTTTAAATCATTGGGCATAAAATCGTTGATAATTGTTCCCAAAGAGAAAGTGTAATTTCGTTTGTCTAAAATTTCGTTCCGAAGGAAAGTATTTTTTCTTTGGATGCATTTAGTTCATAAAAGCGTTCATTTCATTGTAAAATTTCAAACATTGCAAAATCTAAAAGAGAATATATATTTTTTCAATTAGAATAAAATCATTATAGCATAAATAATTAATACGATGTTTTTTTTTTTTCTTTGTTAAAATGCTATTACCGCATAGCCTCAGGATTCCACTCCACAGGTGAAGGTTGTTGCCCGAGCCAAACTCATTGATATTCACAATTCCACAAAAAATGATTATTAAACTTTTCTTCTGTTTTGTTTTTTAATTGACTATAAATAATTTATTCTCGCATAAAATACTGATCACTTAACATAGCAAAAAACATAATAATCATCAATATTTTTTTTTCAACAATTAAAAGGAACTTAATTAAAGCATAAAAACTATTCACTTAACGGGGAAAACATTAATCACTAAATGATGAATGATGAAACAATTATGGCGCAATATTTTCTCATACACTCCATTTGCTACGTTTCTGTTTCGAATGGGTTTTGATATATTCAAGTGATCGCAGGATATAATCGGGGATAGGTGGAGGGCGAGGTAGATGACGTCCAACAGCATGGAAACCCAATTCATCGGCTATATAACGAACTTCAATGGGTACTCCTTCCGGTGATGTATAACTATAGATTCCTATGGACTCTAAAGGACTGCCCGCAGCCTGAATTTCAATGCCATTACTGGTGGCAAAGGCATATTTGAAAACACCTTGATCATCAGCAGGTGCTACGCGAAAATCTGTGATTTGGGCTTCCCGCTCAGTTTGGGGCACGGCAAAGATTGATGCAAGCAGGACCATATATATTATCACTAAACTATTTAACTACAAGGATACAAAGGATATGTTACTCGCACTATCACACAAGGGTCATTGAACTTACGTTTGAAAGAGGCGACATTACTTCTATTTTATCAGTCTTTTTAGGATTTCACAAAACAAAAAAGTTAACTGTATAACAAGTTTTAAATATGCTTTTTTATGTTTGCAAGTCCAGTTTGAATTTGATCATTTGTCACAATATTTGGTTTTAATTAAACACAATTTTTTTTTCAATATCCAAATAGCTTAGTTTTTTCTCTCAAACTTTGATAGTAATTCACACTGTGTCCCGTATTATGCTCCCGATCCTTTTCCACTGGCGTTGTATCGTCTTCTGGCGTTTTTGTTGAAATGTTTCTGAATTTTCTTAAATATGGCTATAATATTTCCGATTATTTGCATATTTTTTGGGCTTAAAGCTTTTCTAAAAGCAGAATATATTGCCAATGCTTGATACTATGCCGATGTTGCTCATGATGATTATGATGATGTTGGGCCATTGTTTAATCAACAAAAGTTTTTTTATGGGATTTTTGGTTGTTTTATTTTGTTCAAAACTCTATCGCACGGATGGACGGACGAATGAACAGATTTTTACTTTTTTTTCATCGATCTCCCCATCATTGATTATGCATTGTTTTCTTTTCTCTCGTTTGGCCGGTGATTTGCTTAAAATTTTATGGCTTGTTTGTTAGTTGTTTTGTGCTTTAGTATACGTTCGGTTCGGCTCTGTCTAATTTTCATACTAGAACAACAATAACTCCTCCCAACTTACTATGGGATTATTTTTCTCTTTGCCACAGGTGGACTAACCCGTTTTAACACTTAGCACCCAATTTTTTTTGGACACGCGTAACAGGACCGGCCAGTCAAAAATGGCCGTTAGAAGTTGAGATCGGTTCGGTAGTCTCCACTAATTTTCAAATTTACATAGAAATATTTTCAACGATGGATTAATGGAATATAATATGAACTGGTTTTTGCCATTCATTCAAGAGTCGTCATCAGCAGTCAATGTCAAAACATAATCAATTAGAAGAATGCCGAAAATTAAAATATTGCACTTTAAAGTAATATAATTAATTGGTGACACCCAACAGGATCGGCCAGTCAAAAAAGGCCCTTAGAAGTTGAGATTTTCAACAGTCTACACTAATTTTCAAATTAACATAGAAATATTTTCAATGACCGTTAGAAATTGAGTTCTCAACAGTCTACACTAATTTTCTAATTAACATAGAAATATTTTCAATGATGGATTAATGGAATTTGATATGAACTGGTTTTTGGCTTTGGTCATTCACTAGCCGTCATCAGCAGTCAATGTCAAAACACTATCAATTAGAAGAATGCCGAAAATTAAAATGTTGCGGTTTAAAGTGATACAATTAATTGGGAACACCCTAGAAAACACCTGTTGCCTATAATTTTGGGTGTGTTTGATATTTTACTGCTGATCGGAAATACCCTTCATGCATTCTTGTTTTGACACACCGTGTCAAAATTAATAAAATCAATATATTTTAATCTAAAAGTGTGAGGTTTACAACTGGTATGGAAACAACTAAGAACGTAAAGATATTTTGTACAAAATCAATTTGTCATAGCCCAAACAAACCCGTTCGTGAAACGGTAATAAGAACAAAGTTTTCTTTATAAATTCCTAGTCGAACAAAAGCCCTCATTACGGATATGAGAAATGGACCGTTAAACTGTTTGAATACACCTGTTATAACTGAAATTACGATATAAGTTAAATGTTACTTATAAAATGTTACTTAACTAAAACTTACGTGAAAAAGAGCTAACACAAGATAGATATGATTATGCACTGAAAAAAATCACATCCGGTTCCAAAGATTTTGTCTTTAACAATTTTGGTATTGATTCCGAGCCAAAAAAGCGGAGAATACAAATAAGGATACTTTTAAACCAAAATTCTCTTTTAAAGTTGGGTTTTGTGTAATTGCTTCTAGGAAGCAAATTTTCATTTTTCGTTTTTATACCCTCCACCATAGGATGGGGAGTATATTAAATTTGTCATTCCGTTTGTCACGCATCGAAATATTGCTCTAAGACCCCATATATTCTGGGTCGTGGTGAAATTCTGAGTCGATCTGAAATTCTGAGTCGTCTGTTGAAATCACGCTAACTTCCAAACGAAACAAGTATCGACTTGAAACTTGGCACAAGTAGTTGTTATTGATGTAGGTCGGATGCTATTGCAAATGGGCCATATCGGTCCACTTTTACGTATAGCCCCCATATAAACGGACCCCCAAATTTGGCTTGCGAATCCTCTAAGAGAAACCAATTTCATCCGATCTGGCTGAAATTTGGTACATGGTGTTGGTATGTGGTCTCTAACAACCATGTACCAATTGGTCCACATCGGTCCATAATTATATATAGCCTCCATATAAACCGATCCCCAGATTTGGCTTGCGGAGCCTCATAAAGAAGCAAATTTCATCCGATTCGGCTGAAATTTGGTACATGGTGTTAGTATATAGTCTCTAATGACCATGCAAAAATTGGTCCACATAGGTCCATAATTATATATAGCCCCCATATAAACCGATCACCAGATTTGATCTCCGGAGCCTCTAAGAGAATCAAATTTCATCCGATCCGGCTGAAATTGGTACATGGTGTAAGTATATCGTCTCTAATGACCATGCAAAAATTGGTCCACATCGGCCTATAATTATATATAGCCCCCATATAAACCGATCCCCCGATTTGGCTTTCGGAGCCTCTTGGAAGACCAAAATGCATCTGATTCAGTTCAAACTTGGTACGTGGTGTTAATATATGGCCTCAAACACCCATGCAAAAATTGGTCGAAATCGGTCCATAATTATATAGACCCTATATAAACCCATCCCCAGATTTGACCTCCGGAGCCCCTTGGAAGAGCAAAATTCATCCGATTCGGTTGAAATTTGGTACGTCGTGTTAGTATATGGTATCCACCAACCATGCAGGAGTTGGTTCATATCAGTCCATAATTATATATATCCCCCATATAAACCGATCCCCAGAGTTGTGCCTTTTGGAGAAGCAAAATTCATCCGATCTGGTTGAAATTTGGTACGTGGTGGTAGTATATGATATTTAACAACCAAAAGTGGTCCATATTAGTCCATAATCATATATAGCCCCCATATAAACCGATCCCGAGATTTGGTTTTGGAGCCTCTTGGAGGAGCAAATTTCATCCGAGTCAGTTGAAATTTGGTACATTGTGCTAGTATATGGCCGTTAACAACCATGCCTAACTAGGTCCATATCGGTCTATAGTTGTATATAGCCCTCAGATAAATCGATCCCCAATCACACAGAAATTGGACCATATCAAGTTCATAATTTTAAATAGCCCCCAATATAAGCGACCCCCATATTTCAATTCTGGCTCTCTACGTACGGTGCAAAAGTCCACGATGTTAAGGAGTTTTAAGATACCACAACCCAAGTAATTCGATTGTGGATGACAGTCTTTCATAGAAGTTTCTACGCAATCAATGGTGGAGGGTTTCGGCCTGGTCGAACTTACGGTCGTATATACTTGTTTTTTTATTAATTTAAAAAATATATTAATTAAACTAAAAAAACATTTCTATTTAAGAATTTTGTTCGGAAATAAGTTATTTTTATATACATACTATTCATTGATTCATAAAATTTTGACTCGAATCCAAAGAAATATCCAACAACAATTGTTATAAGACTAGTTTACAAAAAAAAATTTTTTTTCATGTACATTTCATGAGATGTAACTTTTCTTATATATTTTTATCTGTTGAATTCTGAAAAAAAAAATTTTACAAAAATGTTTATGGAACATTTTTTTAGATATCCCATTATTTTTAGTTTTTCGCGTTTTTTTCACTGAACAAATTATATCTCGAGTTAGAAATGTCCGATTATATTGTTGTTGGTACTTAAATGAAAGGTATTTACGAATAATCGCGTATAATTGGATCTGTGATAAGTTAAGTGGTTCAAAAAATATCGATGCAAAAAGAGCAAATTAAAAAAAATGTGTCTTACAATTACTATTTGTCGCCAGAAAAGTATAAACCATTTTTTTCCACAGATCAAAATACATATGAAAAGTCACCTCTCATCAAATGTATATTTTCAGTGTAAACCAGGGCTGTGGAGTCGTAGTCTGCACTGAAAAAAATATTGTCGTGAGGTCAAAGATTTCATGTCTTTAAAATACGAATACAAATTTTGCTTAGCATAGAAGACGCATTTCTCTAAAATAAAGTTATTTTCCTTGTCCAAAAGTCGATAAACTTTTCAATGAAGTCGTATTGTCCTTATAATTAAGTGATTTGACTTAAAAATGGGTATCTTAACATGAAAGAAAAAATTTATAGGCTAAGGTCAACTTGACTTTAATAATTTAGAAAAATTCTTTAAATTTAATGAAATTGTCTTTAAATTTGTTGTCTTTTTGCATCTTGACTACAAAGCAAAAAATCGTTCAAATATAGGACATGTTTTTCAAAACTTTATTTTAAAGAAGTTTTTTACTTCAAACATAGCATAATTTCTACTGGAAGTCGAGTCCTAATTTGGAAAATAAAGTTAAACTTTATTTTAAAGAAGTTTTTTACTTCAAACATAGCATAATTTCTACTGGAAGTCGAGTCCTAATTTGGAAAATAAAGTTGCCGTTAACTCGTTTTTAAAGGACTTTGATAGCATATGAAGAAAAAAAGCGGAGAAAGCGAAAAATTAAAATTTGCTTCCTAGAAGCAAGTACACAAAACCTAAATTTAAAAGAGAATTGTGTCTTAAAAGTATCCTTACTTGTATTCTTTGCTTCTTTGGCTCGGAATCAATACCAAATTTTTTAAAGTAGAGACAAAATCTTTGGAACCGAGTATGCTTTTTTTCAGTGTGAAGATTTTGCTGGAGTCGAAGTCGTAAAAATTTTGCTCGACTCCTAAACTAAATTTTTTAAAACACTTCACATTTTTGTAACTAAAAAAGTTTTTACGCAAATTAGTTTCCATTGCGTTATACATTCGATCTATGTACGGATGACTGACTGTAAATGGAAAGCAACTTCCAATTACGGAATGTAATTGGAAATTTCCTAGAATGTTAGACTAGAATCGATACATTTTAATGCCCTCCACCATAAAAATTTATTTAAAATATTTCGAACAAACGATTTTATTTTTTTAATTTTATTTTAAAACCATATACCTATATATATGTATTGACAGAAAATTCTTTCAAAAATTTATTTCTATAGGAAATTTTGTCAAAATTTTATTTCTATAGAAAATTTAGTCAAAATTTTATTTCTATAAAAAATTTAGTCAAAATTTTATTTGTATAGAAAAAGTTGTCAAAATGTTGGTTTTATAAACAATTTTGTCAAAATTTTATTTCTATAAACAAAATTTTATTTCAATAGAAAATTTCGTCAAAATTTTATTCCTACAGAAAATTTTCTCAAAATTTTATTTCTATAGCAAATTTTCTCAAAAATAAAATTTAAAAATTTTATTTCTACAGCAAATTTTCTCAATTTTATTTCATACCGATACTTACTGCTAAGACGAAAACTTGTAAAAAGGACTAAAATTTTCCTATACCACTAATTCAAATTTATCGACTGATGAATCATAAATGCATTTTTGAAAAATTATTAATATTATAAATATTTTCCATATTTATACCCTGCGCCACACTGTGCCCAAGGCATTAGCTGTGCCCAAGATTTTGTAGAAGTCTGACAATTGAATGGGCCGAAGAAATTAATTTTTAAATCAAGTATATTTGTATTTCTAATTAATTCTTGGATTCATACATTCGTTTTTAAGATTGAGGCAAATTCAAATAAAAATTATTTGGATCACTTAATTTCATCATAGAACCAAAAATTTGTTTTCTGAGTAGCTATTAGATTATACCACTAGACTCACTTTTGCAGTGTACTTTGAATACACATTATAAATCATTTACGATGTTTTCCAAATTCTGACATTTAAGAGCATTTTTCACAATTAGTTAATTAAGCCATTTTTGTATATGTTACCTCAAGGGGTGAGCTTAATAGTTTGATTATTTGTTTACATGGAAATATACACGAGATGTGGGGATAATCTTCCAAAATGGGAATTCTTTGCATTGTATAAACTAAATGTTTTTCTTTTGCCATTTTGGCATCTATAAATGTACCGGTTTTTTATTAAATACGATGAGTAAAAATTAACGCATTGTAGCAGTTAAAACCAAATCAAATGCCACCATCGTCAATCATCATCAATGTCAAAATATTCTTGTTTAATATGTATCAATATACTAATTGATGACTAAGAAACGATGAACGATTTCCGCTTCTTTTTATGGTTAAATGAATATATGAAATATGTCTCTATTTCGATGTTTGTTTATCGTATGGTGGCAGTACACAAAAAGAAAAAATACTTTCCTCCGGAACGAAATTTTAGACAATAGAAATTCCCCTTTCTTACGAAGTATTTTCTTTCTAATCAAATTTACTTTACTTTTGTGACGAATGATTTAGCGATTGTCGCAAATTAATTTTTTTTGCTTATAAAAAATTATTTATGGATAAAGGTTTGTTTAAAATTTTGTTCCTGAGAAAACAAATCTTTCTCGTAAGCATAGACAAAAATATACCGCTAAAATTTCCTTAATAAAAATTTTAATACAATTAAAAAAAATGTTTAATTAAAACTTTAATTAATTCACTTAAAAATTAATTTCGTGATTGAATCCAAAAAAAAAAATATTTTTTTTTGTGTAAATGAAGAACAACGAATTCAATGTTAATACTCAGTATCACAATTGTTGAACAGCGTATTATAAGCTACAAATCGACATCAACCTTTGGAAAATTTTGAAAATGACTTTTAAACCTTTAAATACTTTACGGAATTTTGAAAAAGTGGACTTGTCGAGATTTTCTGAATTTGGAAACGTCGAGTTTTTGGCTTCTCGACATTTTTAACATATATACATACACGCAAAAAAATAATTCGCTCGTCCCAAATGAAACAACCATCGTTTACCATTTGCTCTTCGCTGTAAGAAAATTTATTTAGAAAAGAAGTATATACTTTTCGTGAGGAACGGTGATTCTTTTTCAGAAAGTGAACACTATTGCACAAAGACTTACGCAATTTTTTTATTTTCTGGCTAATTGTATATAAACCGACCCGAAGATATAGCTTGCGGAGTATCTTAGAGAAGCAAATTTCATTCGATCCTGTTGAAATTTGGTACGTGATGTCAATATATGGCCTCTTGTTGTCTTGTTTTAGATTAAGATTTTCATTATTCTAGATGTAAGTTTTCTTTTACCCTCCACCATAGGATGGGGGTATATTAACTTTGTCATTCCGTTTGTAACACATCGAAATATTGCTCTAAGACCCCATAAAGTATATATATTCTGGGTTGTGGTGAAATTCTGAGTCGATCTGAGCATGTCCGTCCGTCCGTCTGTTGAAATCACGCTAACTACCGAACGAAACAAGCTATCGACTTGAAACTTGGCACAAGTAGTTGTTATTGATGTAGGTCGGATGGTGTTGCAAATGGCCATATCGGTCCACTTTTACGTATAGCTCCCATATAAACGGACCCCCAAATTTGGTTTGCGATTGCTCTAAGAGAAGCAAATTTCATCCGATCCGGCTGAAATTTGGTACATGGTGTTAGTATATGGTCTCTAACATGGTGTTAGTATATGGTTCACATCGGTCCATAACTACATATAGCCCCCATATAAACCGATCCCCCGATTTGGCTTGCAGAGCCTCTAAGAGAAGAGAATTTCTTCCGATCTGGCTGAAATTTGGTACATGGTGTTAGTATATGGTCTCTAACAACTATGCAAAAATTGGTCCACATCGGTCAATAATTATATATAGCCCCCATATAAACCGATCCCCCGATTTGGCTTGCGGAGCCTCTGAGAGAAGCAAATTTCATCCAATACGGCTGAAATTTGGTACATGGTGTTAACATAGTATATGGCCTCAAACACCCATGCAAGAATTGGTCCACATCGGTCCATAATTATATATAGACCCCATTTGGTTTTCGGAGCCTCTAAGAGAAGCAAATTACATCCGATCCGGCTGAAATTTGGTATATGGTGTTAGTATATGGTCTCTAACAACCATGCAAAAATTGGTCCACATTGGTTCATAATTATATATTACACCCATATAAACCGATCCCCAGATTTGACCTCCGGAGCCTCATGGATGACCAAAATTCATCCGAGTCAGTTGAAATTTAACAACCATGCAAAAATTGGTCCACATCGGTCAATAATTATATATAGCCCCCATATAAACCGACCGCGAGATTTGGCTTTCGGAGCCTTTAAGAGAAGAGAATTTCATCCGATCTGGCTGAAATTTGGTACATGGTGTTAGTATATGGTCTCTAACAACTATGCAAAAATTGGTCCACATCGGTCAATAATTATATATAGCCCCCATATAAACCGATCCCCCGATTTGGCTTGCGGAGCCTCTGAGAGAAGCAAATTTCATCCGATCCGGAAATTTGGTACATGGTGTTAGTGTATGGCCTCAAACACCCATGCAGAAATTGGTCGAAATCGGTCCATAATTATATATATCCCCCATATAAACCGATTCCCAGATTTGGTTTGCGGATCCTCTAAGAGAAGCAAATTTCATCCGATCCGGCTGAAATTTGGTACATGGTATTAGGTTAGGTTAGGTTAGGTCGCAGCCCGATGTATCAGGCTCACTTAGACTATTCAGTCCATTGTGATACCACATTGGTGAACTTCTCTCTTATCACTGAGTGCTGCCCGATTCCATGTTAAGGTCAATGACAAGGGACCTCCTTTTTATAGCCGAGTCCGAACGGCGTTCCACATTGCAGTGAAACCACTTAGAGAAGCTTTGAAACCCTCAGAAATGTCACCAGCATTACTGAGGTGGGATAATCCACCGCTGCAAAACTTTTTGGTGTTCGGTCGAAGCAGGAATCGAACCCACGACCTTGTGTATGCAAGGCGGGCATGCTAACCATTGCACCACGGTGGATCCCAATGGTATTAGTATATAGTCTCTAAGAACCATTCAAAAATTGGTCCATATCAGTCCATAATTATAAATAGCCCCTATATAAACCGATCCCCAGATTTTAACTCCAGAGCCACTTGGACTAGCAAAATTCATCCGATCCGGTTGAAATTTGCAACGTGGTGTTAATATATGGTCGCTAATAACCATGCCAAAATTGGTCCATATCGGTCTATAGTTATATATAGCCGATCCCCAATCACACAAAAATTGGTCCATATCGGTTCATAATCATGTTTGCCACTCTTGCAAAAATAATCTAGCAAAATTTTATTTCTATGGAAAATTTTGTCGAAATTTTATTCCTATAGAAAATTTTGTCAAATTTTATTTCTATAGAATTTTGTAAATTTTTTATTTCTATAGAAAATTTTGTCAAAATATTATTTCTATAGAAAATTTTGTTAAAATCGTATTTCTATAGAAAATTTTGTCCAAATTTTACTTCTACAAAAAATGTTGTCAAAATTTTATTTCTATAGAAAATTTTGTCAAACTTAATTATATACGTATTTAATCGGCCATTTTAAGTTTAATATATATCACGTATAGACTACGGTGTAAATATTACGGTATTAGGAAGTTTTAAGATACCTTGTCATCGGCAAAAGTTACCGCAACCCAAGTAATTCGAGTGTGGATGACAGTCTTCAGTAGAAGTTTCTATGCAATCCATGGTGGAGGGTACATAAGCTTCGGCCTGGCCGAACTTACGGCCGTATATACTTGTTTAAGTATATGGTTATAAGGAGAGCGTAGAATGTGTATCATTTTTTATTTCAGACTTTATATTTACGATATTCTAAAACAATTTTTGTTATTAATATTGCCTTTAAATTGCTACAAAACGAATATTTAAAAAATGTTAAGTATTTTGCACCCTCTATTTTGACACTCACTGTATATATATATGAATAAATAACATCAAATTATAGAACTTAGTGCACTATTTGCAACTTAATATATTTTTAGGATCTTTGGATATTTTTTGTCGTAACCCACTGCCATAACGACAATAACTAGAATTATTGTTAGAGTATGCCTTTTTTTTGGAATGAGCTCAAGACGAACGTCTAATACATTTGTTTAGAAAGTAGTCTTTCTACATTTGAAGAATTCGTAAAAACCTAAAATATATCCATGTCACTGTATTAGGATATCATTAAGTGGTGTAGGTACTATTAAAGGAGAATATTTATGCATTGTATATTTAGAACAAAATGCTCCATTAACGAATTTGAAAACATGTTGGAGTATATTTTTTTGTTTTAGGTTTATGTTGGATGCATTTCAGTTGAGATTAAGACAAAGCGATAACAAATGTTTTCTTTTTCTTGAATGTCATTTTAATTCTTTAGAGCTTGTATTGTGTTTTGCCACTATATAAGTGGTAATTAATTAGATTTAGTATGTAAATCACATTTGTTTTCAGATTTTAACTTCCATATATGTATTCACTTTGGTTTTATTGTTTGGTCTTTCATATCATCATAATACAGTTAATTTTCATTCATATCAACAACATTTTCGACAGCGATATATTCAACCATTAAATATTTCGAGAAACCCTGGTTTGATTCATAATTGTTGGTCTAACATACTTGAGGTTTGTAATATCTAATTCTGAAATTTAATACGAATGTTCAATGATGTTATATATGCAAAAGTAAGATATGATGACAAAAGATATGGAAATATCGCATTGAATACACACAGAAAAAATTTTCCGTCGATAAACTAACGCTAAATTTAACTTATTTGTATTGGAAAAAAATTATTTGCTTGTATAGGGTGAAACGGTTAAAATGTGGTCAATATAAACTTTCTTTCAATTTTGCATTTAAAAAACCTGAACAGCCCTCATTTTGAAGGTGTGTGTGTGTGTGTAGAATGTTGCTCCTATTTTGATTTTGGAATTCACTCTTCGGTTGTCAAAATGCCGTCCAAGCAAGAAGAGCAGCGTATCAAAATTTTGCTCGCGCATCGCGAAAATCCGAGCTACTCGCACGCAAAGCTGGAAAAATCGCTAAAAGTTGCCAAATCAACCGTTACAAATGTAATTAAAGTGTTTGGGGAACGTTTGTCGACAGCCAGGAAGTCTGGATCGGGGGAAATCGAAAACCGGAAGCTGCTGAGACGACAAAGAGAGTTGCCGGTATTTTCAAGCGAAACCCTAACCTCTCTCTCCGAGATGCCGCAAATAAGCTGGGTGTATCGTCTACAACCGTGCATCGAGCCAAAAAACGAGCCGGACTATCGACTTACAAGAATGTAGTGACTCCAAATCGCGATGATAAACAAAATACGACGGCCAAAGCGCGATCCCGGAGGCTGTACACGACGATGCTGACGAAGTTTGACTGCGTGGTAATGACGAAGTTTGACTGCGACGACACCTACGTCAAAGCCGACTACAAGCAGCTTCCGAGACAGGAGTTTTATACGGCAAAAGGAAGGGGAAAGGTAGCAGATATTTTCAAGCACATAAAACTGTCAAAGTTCGCAAAGAAATATCTGGTTTGGCAAGCCATCTGTACCTGTGGCATGAAAAGCAGCATTTTCATAGCTTCCGGGACTGTCAACCAAGAAATTTACGTGAAAGAGTGTTTGAATAAACGTCTGCTGCTTTTCCTGAAGAAACACGGTTGTTCCGTACTGTTTTGCCCGGATTTGGCATCTTGCCATTACGGTAAAAAGGCCATGGAGTGGTACGCCGCCAACAACGTGCAGGTGGTTCCCAAGAACATGAACCCTCCCAACACGCCAGAGCTTCGCCCAATTGAGAAATACTGGGCTATTGTCAAGCGGAACCTAAAGAAGACCAAAAAACTGCTAAGGACGAGCAGCAGTTCAAGGCAAACTGGCTTTCTGCGGCGAAGAAGGTGGACAAGGTGGCTGTACAAAATCTGATGGCAGGTGTCAAGCGTGAGGCTCGGCAATTCGGATTTGGAAAAGCGAAAGCCTAACTGAATATTTTTCCTGAATTTTATACTAATTGAACTTGAAAAAGAAATTTAATTTGATTTTTTAAATAAACGATTTCACCGATTTACACGCGTTTTCCCTTGACCAAATTTTGACCGTATCACCCTTTAGTTAAATTTTATTATTTTTATCGAAATTTTCCACAGCTTAATGAAATCTTAGTTTTTTTAAGTATGTCTCAAAAATTTTATAAATTAAACGTGAGTATAAATTTCATTGACCGTACACATAAGTTCAATATGAGCTAAAACAAATGAACTCTTTCGTACGATTCCCAAAAATAGTACACCCAGAGAAGGAATATGATCACCTCAAACATGTTTTAAGAGCAAAATGTTATTTTTCGGTGGTGACCATGTAGCAACCATGTTATTTTCTCGGAAATCATGTATCGGATTATATTTGACGAGAAAATAACATTTTAGTGACAAACATGTTATATGGTCACCATATAAAAATAACATTTTGCTCTTGAAACATGTTTGAGGTGATCATATGCCCATATACTGTATGGTTAAAATGGTCATGATTTGGCGCCAATGATTTTCTTCTTTACTTTTAGTTAATTTTTTCTTTTGTGAGATGATGTAATTTCGTGAATTGCAGTTAAAAAGTACAACAGGGCATTAAAATTTCCTTTTTTTAACAACGCTTTGTGGAAATCTCAAAATGTGGAGTAAAATTTAGTTCAATTTTCGTGCGTGGTAGTTCGTTCTTCCTATATAACAGTTCACTTTTTTTCGGTGTAGTATATAGATGATGAATTATGTAGCAATGAATGGAAACGGAGACCAACGAATAAATGGATGGATAAGAGCAATTACGAAATTTTTAATACAAAATGTTCAGTATATTATTACACCCAAAAAAAAAGTGAACCAACCATGATTATTTTAGAAAATATTAATTAATTGTTTTTGTTTTCCTAATTGCTACATGATACAATAAATACTTTTTGTTAAATTGAAGAAAATTTATTAAAAATAATAATATCGTTTTTGTTCTTTTATTTAAGAAAATTGAATATTTTGAAATACCACTATACGAAATTCAAGACCTGAGAATGAAGCCGACCCATTTGCTTGATGGCTAAGGCAATATAAATTTGTCCATTCGACGGCGAAAAATTATCCATTATGATATTAACTTGAAGTTTTTCATATGATAATGAGATTAGTTGTACAACCAATCTTACAATCAAATTTACATTTCTTTCAAATTTTGTGAGGTATATTTTTCCAAAATTATTACGAGTATAGCAGCTTGAAAATGATTGATTGTGGGTGGAAGGTTCAAAATTTTGGAAAAATTACGACAATTATAAATACATTCTACTGATTTAAATCGAATTATACTCCTAAACGTTCTTGAGGATTTCCGCCCAATTTCCATTCTTCCGGTTCTTTCGGAGGTTTTTGAATACATTTTGAAGGACCATATTTTATAATATACACAGAAAAAAATATCACCAAATTTTTTCCAATTAAAAAGTTAATTGAAGTTGAAAATTTTTTCAATTAATAAATTAATTGATACAATTAACTTTTTAATCATGATAGAAACATTAAGTTAATTAAGTCAATGATTGAAAATTTTAAAATTTTCAATTAAAAAATTAATTGATACAATTAACTTTTTAATCAAATTCGGAAGACTAATTCAGTTAAAATAAGTGCTTATTTTTTTCAATTTTTAATTAAAAATGTATTTCAAACAATCATTTGTTAATCGAAATAAAAACTCTAAGCCAATTCAGAAAGTAATTACAAGTAGTTACCTTTTTTAATTAATAAATTAATTGAGTTTTGCAATCAACATCAATTAAATTTTTAATTGAATCGATTAAAAAATTAATTGAAATTTGCTGAAAAAATCAATTAATTTTTTAATCAAGAATTTTTTCTATGCCCAATTAAAACTGTAATTGATACTATCATTTTCGTGATTGAAGACATTTCAATTAAAAAATTAATTGGATCAATTAATTTGGTGATTGAATCAGAAAAAAAAATTTTTTGTGTGTACTAGGGATAAACTCTTTGAACCACAATATGCTTTTCATTGTGGTCATAGTCAGAGCTGTGGAGTCGAGTCATTTTTGCTCGTCTCCGGCTCCGACTCCGACTCCAGCATTTCCTATTAGCCTCGACTCCGACTCCGGAGTCGACTCCAGGTGGTGTACCTAAATTTCATTTTAACAGTATTTCAATTGTAAGTTTAAGGTGTAGTGTTCCAAAAATAGTATTCTATTTTGCCATATGTGTTTATAACATACACAGTCTCACACAAGTTTACATACGAATAAATAATTTATATTTTCATAAAATAATCAAATTTTAAAAAAATATGCATATATATCATTTCGTTTTAGTAAATTAATTTGAAAATCAAAGTAATTGTTAATAAAAGATTTTTTTGGTATGGGTTATAAACAACAACAAGAAACACGTTTAGTTAAGAGGTAAAAAACTCAGGGGTATGTAAACTTATGTGAGACTGTGTATGTCCTAAAGAACCCTAATTTTAAATTTTGATACGACTCGACAACAAAGAACTCTACATTTTAATGTCAGCCCTATAAATTAAAATACGACACAAGACTATATAGAGACCACATCAAAATATGTGTAGATACCAAGAATCTCCAGAATATGTATTTATAACAAGTAAGGAAAGTCTAAAGTCGGGCGGGGCCGACTATATTATACCCTGCACCACTTTGTCGACCTAATTTTTGATACCATATCACATCCGTCAAATGTGTTGGGTGCTATATAGAAAGGTTTGTCCCAAATACATACATTTAAATATCACTCGATCTGGACAGAATTTGATAGACTTCTACAAATTCAATAGGCTCAAAATTTAAGTCGGCTAATGCTCTAGAGTGGAACACATTGTTAGTGGGAAACATTTAACTCTGAAGCAATTTTAAGGAAACTTCGCAAAAGTTTATTTATGATTTATCGCTCGATATATATGTATTAGAAGTTTAGGAAAATTATCATTTTTACAACTTTTCGACTAAGCAGTGGCGATTTTACAAGGAAAATGTTGGTATGACCATTTTTGTCGAAATCAGAAAAACATATATATGGGAGCTATATCTAAATCTGAACCGATTTCAACCAAATTTGGCACGCATAGCTACAATGCTAATTATACTCCCTGTGCAAAATTTCAACTAAATCGGAGTTAAAAATTGGCCTCTGTGGTCATATGAGTGTAAATCGGCCGAAAGCTATATATGGGATCTATATCTAAATCTGAAGATTTGGCACACTTGACTACACTACTAATTGTGCTCCCTGTGTTTTGGCTCAGAATAGAACCCTATTGATTTTGGAAGAAATCGGTTCAGATTTAGATATAGCTCCCATATATATCTTTCGCCCGATATGGACTAATACGGCCCCAGAAGCCAGAGTTTTACCCTAATTTGGTTGAGATTTTGCACTAAGAGTACAATTAGTAGTGTAGTCAAGTGTGCCAAATTTTATTGAAATCGGTTCAGATTTAGATATAGCTCCCATATATATCGTTCGCCCGATTTACACTCATATGACCACAGTGACCGATTCAATTGAAATTTTGCACAGGGAGTAGAATTAGCATTGTAGCTATGCGTGCCAAATTTGGTTCAAATCGGTTCAGATTTAAATATAGCTCCCATATATAGCTTTCGCCCGATTTACACTCATATGACCACAGAGATCAATGTTTTGCTCCGATTTAGTTGAAATTTTGCAAAGGGAGTAGAATTAGCATTGTAGCTATGCGTGCCAAATTTGGTTGAAATCGGTTCAGATTTAGATATATCTCCCATATATAGCTTTCGCCCGATTTACACTCACATGACCACAGAGATCAATTTTTTGCTCCGATTTAGTTGAAATTTTGCACAGGGAGTAGAATTAGCATTGTAGCTATGCATGCCAAATTTGGTTTTAATCGGTTCAGATTTAGATATAGCTCCCATATATATGTTTTTCTGATTTCGACAAAAATGGTCAAAATACCAACATTTTCCTTGTAAAATCGCGACTGCTTAGTCGAAAAGTTGTAAGAATGACTCTAATTTCTAATACATATATATCGAGCGATAAATCATAAATAAACTTTTGCGAAGTTTCCTTAAAATTGCTTCAGATTTAAATGTTTCCCATATATTTTTACTAGCATTGTGTTCCACCCTAGTGCATTAGCCGACTTAAATTTTGAGTCTATAGATTTTGTAGAATTCTATCAAATTCTGTCCAGATCGAGTGATATTTAAATGTATGTATTTGGGACAAACCTTTCTATATAGCACCCAACACATTTGACGGATGTGATATGGTATCGAAAATTTAGATCTACGAAGTGGTGCAGGGTATAATATAGTCGGCCCCGCCCGACTTTAGACTTTCCTTACTTGTTTAGTAATGGACTCAATATTAGTGGCATACTAACATAACTCTTGTGGTGCAAAATAAACTATAGCTCCTAATATTAGACATTTCTGTTCAGATTGTGACAAGACACCCATAAACATGTACCCCCCTTTATATTCTCCTAAACCTATACTAATAATGGTACTCCGAAACCTATACCAATGATACCCCACAAATGCTGATGTTTACTAATTCAGTAGGGGTGGTTTAGGGTATGATATAGTCGGCCCGCCCGACTTCCTATTTTACTCACTTGTTATAGTTAGTATTGAACCAACGTACAAATTCGTTAACACAACTATTTGGTTTCGTAACGTAATTTTCATCAACACCAAACATTAATATTAATTAATTAGTAGTCTTTTCTGAGTGTATCAATTAATTGGCCTATTGCTGTAGAAATAAGAAATAGTTTTGGCGAACACCAACATAACATTGATTTTCATCTACATGTGTGGTTTTGTGAACATTACCAATCTGACACTGAAGACACTTCATCTTTTTGGTGAAGACCATCAATATTGACGTATGATTAGATATAGGCAAAAAGCCGAGCACCATTGAGCACCGATAAATAAGAGCAACAAAAAAATGGGACAATTTTTATTAATGAGGGTACATTTCTTGTATCTATTGAAATTCCACAATAAATTAAATTCACATGCAGATTGAATTTACATTTGTTTACACATGCTACTCATATCACATATATATCGAAGATGTATTAACAGGTTTCCCATGGTTTGTTTTTAGTTTTTCTATAAAATTCACTTCAAACCAAATTTACCGCCTCACAAATTTGATTTATCACGACTACTAATTCACACTTGTTTGAAGACGTTTGAAACGTCCTTTAATTTGGCCCATTCTGCATGGTCATTTGTAGCATTTGAATTGATTTATGAACACGATAAAAGATAAAACAAGAACAGAATCAAGAAAAGAGCGATATAGTTGTTTGTTCTTTTAAAGGTCTCTTTAAAAGAATATAAAGGAAATTTTCAACCAAGAAAGCATATATGAGCCAGGTAAGTTCAAAAAGTTGCTAATTTATAAAAAGTGGATGAGATCTGTGTGTATTAAAACCAAGTTGTGTTTATTTGTATGGTATAATCCGGGTAAATATGGAACGCCTGGAACAATTTGATATATACTAATGTGTGAACTAAGTTATCTAAACTGAAATAAGTTATCATTTTAGATACGAGTTTGGGTGGATAATTCTTCCAACTTCGTCAAAAATCAACTATGTTCTCTGAACAGATGTTTATTGAATTTTTCACTTCATTTTGATAGCAGATGGAGATCTTCACTCTTTCTCACATTAACTTTCTAATCAAACTAGAAATATTAAGTATTAATTAATATTAAGTTAATTAAGTCAATGGCAGAAAAATATTAAATTTTTAATTAAAAAATTAATTGATACAATTGACTTTTTAATCAAACTCTATGGACAAAATCTGTCAAAAAATAATTGGAAATATTTTAATTTTCAATTAAAAATTAATGGAACCAATCAATTTTTTAATCAAAGTAAAGAAGTCAGTTAAGAAAGTGATTGGAAATGAATTGAATCAATTAAATATTTAATCGAAATTTGTTAATGAAACCAATTATTTTTTTAATTAAGCACTTTTGTATGTCCAGTTATTGATACAATCATTTCATAATTGAAGACATTACAATTGAAAAATTAATTAATTTCGTGATTGAATCTGATTTTTTTATACCCTCCACCATAGGATGGGGGTATATTAACTTTGTCATTCCGTTTGTAACACATCGAAATATTGCTCTAAGACCCCATAAAGTATATATATTCTGGGTCGTGGTGAAATTCTGAGTCGAGCTGAGCATGTCCATCCGTCCGTTCGTCTGTTGAAATCACGCTAACTTCTGAACGAAACAAGCTATCGACTTGAAACTTGGCACAAGTAGTTTCTATTGATGTAGGTCGCATGGTATTGCAAATAGGCCATATCGGTCCACATTTACATATAGCCCCCATATAAACGGACCACCAAATTTGGCTTGCGATTGCTCTAAGAGAAGCAAATTTCATCCGATCCGGCTGAAATTTGGTACATGGTGTTAGTATATGGTCTCTAACAACCATGCAAAAATTGGTTCACATCGGTCTATAATTACATATAGCCCCCATATAAACCGATCCCCCGATTTGGATTGCAGAGCCTCTAAGAGAAGCAAATTTCATCCGATCCGACTGAAATTTGGTATATGGTGTTGGTATATGGTCTCTAATGACCATGCGAAAATTGGTCCACATCGGTCCATAATTATATATAGCCCCCATATATACCGATTACCAGATTTGTCCTCCGGAGCCTCTTGGAAGACCAAAATTCATCTGATTCAGTTGAAATTTGGTACGTGGTGTTAATATATGGCCACAAACACCCATGCCAAAATTGGTCGAAATCGGTCAATAATTATATATAGGCCCGATATAAACCGATCTCCAGAATTGACCTCCGGAGCCCCTTGGAAGAGCAAAACTCATCCGATTTGGTTGAAATTTGGTACGTGATATTAGTATGTGGTCTCTAACAACCATGCAAAAATTGGTCCACATCGGTCCATAATTATATATAGCCCCCATATAAACCGATCCCGAGATTTGACCTCCGGTGCCTTTTGGAGAAGCAAAATTCATCTGATCTGGTTGAAATTTGGTACGTGGTTATAGTATATGGTATTTAACAACCATGTCAAAAGTGGTCCATATCAGTCCATAATCATATATAGCCCCCATATAAACCGATCCCGATATTAGGTTTTGGAGCCTCTTGGAGCAGCAAATTTCATCCGAGTCAGTTGAAATTTGGTACATTGTGCTAGTATATGGCCGTTAACAACCATGCATAACTAGGTCCATATCAGTTATATATAGCCCTCAGATAAATCGATCTTCAATCACACAAAAATTAGTCCATATCAAGTTCATAATTCTATATAGTCCCCATATAAGCGACCCCCATATTTCAATTCTGCGTCTCTACACACAAAAAATTATCACCAACATTTTTTCAATTAAACACTTAATTGAATTTGGAAACGGATTCAATTAATATGTTAATTGATTCAATTAAATATTTAATCAAATCCGAATAAAAACCAATTAAAAAAATGATTGATATTTGTTACGTTTCCAATTAAAATATTAATTGATTCAATCAATTTGTTAATCAATTCGGAAATAATTTTCAATTACAAACGTGATTGAAAATTTTTCCGTTTCCAATTACACATGTGATTGATCCAATCATCTTTGTGATTGAAATTGAATAATTTTGAGCTATGGAAAGAGCGAAAAGAGAACAAGAGAATGGGTATTTATTCACATTGTTGAATGATGGAGAGATCAGTCTGTGGAAGTAACTCGTAGCGAACGGTTGGGTTTTTCTTTTTCGCGTAAATTGAAAAACAGGATTGGCGACATTCTGTCTGCTGCGTGCGAAATGTGTGCATAAATGCAACAACAAATCATAGCAAAGTGTTGAAATAAATAAAGTGTGCAACAACAAATAGCCACGTGGTAAAGGTTTGAAAAAATATATGGCAGAACGCATTTGAAATTACCTGTGTGGTATTGTAAAAATGGAAAACAATCTACGGTTATTGAAGGTAAGCAATTGTGAAATGTGAATACCATTTTCCATTTAAGCCTGTTTACATTAAACGGACTAAAATAATATATTTTTATTCATTTCTTTTAACATAGTAAGCAATTTTATTTCGTGAAATTGACCAATCAACTCCATCGTTTTATCAAGTATGTACGAATATAAGAATATGTTTGCAATCAAAGGAACTTTTAAAGTTGTAAATTTTTTTTCACTCCTAGTTTTTTAAAACCAAGAGCGGTATGGGTTTGTTGGAAGATTCACCTTGATGTTTCGAAGTAGCGTTTGGATTAAATTGCAGTTTTGTTTTACCTGCCTTTTTCAGTTTGTACCCAAGTAGAGAACAGTATATATAAACTAATGAGCTCAATTATATAATGGTAAAAAGTTCTCTTTTGGATTTAAAAATATGAAAAATATCCGAAAATAATAAAAATAAAATACATATTTATATTTTTTTCTATTTCAAGAATTTCAAAGTATCATCAATATAATACCAAATATTACATTGCTTTCCTATTATTTTTGTCTTTGATTGATTCAAATTTTAATAGACGATTTCAATATGTGGACATTTTGCAAAGGAATTGTTACTAAAATTAAATTACCGAGCTCCTTAATACACGTTTTTATGCTAAAAGACTACAACTGCAAAGGAAGATTATAAATCTGCAACCTGGAACTAAGAATTGAACTTGATATTCTATGCAGGTAATGTTAAACAAAATTAACTTTTAATTGAACAAAATTAAATTCGAATTATTCTGTTTACTTTCAGAAAAACTAATTTAGCTTACAGGCTGCTGATTTATTGCGCATCTAAATATGTTATTAGAAGGAACATTCTGACATGGTTATTATGATAAGGAAGATAATGATTTATATATTTTATTTTTTCACCCTTTAGTTGTATTGATAGTAATTGTATGTGTTATGTTAGAACAAAACACACAAATGACAAGAACCAAATTTATTTATCTATTGCATAATTCAAAAAATAATAAAATATTGAATATGTTTTATAGGAAACGCATATTTTTTTTATTTCAAATAAAACTAAATACGATTTTGGGGGCGTAATATAAATTTTTTGATTGAAATTTATAGCCAATTTCAATTAATTATTTAATTGAATGAATCAAATAGTTGATTGATTTTTCTCGCGAAATTAATTAAAATTTTAATTGATTCAATTAAAACTGTGATTGAATTTTATGTTAAAAATCAACCACGTTTTTAATTGATTCAATCACACATTTAATTGATTCCGTGACAAAAGTCAATTAAATTTTTAATTGAAAATCGTTTTGGTTTTCAATCAAAATGGGTGATTGATACTATCATTTTCGTGATTGAAGACATTTCAATTAAAAAAATGATTGAATCCGCGATTTTCGTGATTGAAATCAAAAAATTTTTTTTTGTGTGTACGTACGGTGCAAAAGTCCATGTCGATTCGTAATTATATGTAGACTTACCTACACCCAAAAAAAAGTGACCTCTTCTTTAAGTTAAAATGAACTTATTTTGAAGAAAATTGAACTTCGTATAGCGCCAAAGACATTTTTATTTGTTTGAACGATTACGTAGAAAATTAGGTAGAATGCATTACATACATTAGTTAACATCTTCCTATATTTATGTACCACTATACTACAGAATGAAAAAATTTAACTGAATTGAATTCATATATGGAATGATTTTATTGAACATTTTTCATTCATTTGGATAAATCTTACATATTTCTGGTAAACCTTTTACTTCAAAATTAGAACTGCTTATCTTCGTTTTTAAATAGAATTTTATTTATTTATATAGGCAATTTTTTCTTCAATAAAATACATGTTTTATTAATATATTAAATATATTTATTTAGAATCAAGAGCATCGACTGGCCTTGAAATATTAAAACACATTTTTTTCTTCTTCTAGTACCTTTCACTTTGAATAAGTTGCTGCTAGCAATTTTGTCCACCTTTTACAATTTCAATACCTACAAATATAAACAAAAAATCTTAAACCAATTTTTTCACAAAAGGGTAGCGTCACTGAATATTACCTGATAATCGAAGATTCCAAAATGAAGTCGAATGAAGGGGTTGTTATTCTGCTGGTGTTTTCTTTTTTTGTAAACCAATTTTCAAAAAACGAAAATTTTTCTCACTAATTTAAAATAACAAATATTTTATATATTTTATTTGTTTTTTTATTATATTATATTATATTTATTTTTTTAACAATCTCTCCGTATACCATAACAACGCGATTCCAACTAAAAAACAACCCACGCGCAAACATATCGATGACAGGTATCGATTACAGGTAGATAAAAGAAATGTAGGAAATTTTCCTATATTCTAATAAGTGTGTTTCCTTAAGTTTTGAAAGGATTGAATACTTCATAGTAGGAATATAAATAAATAAAATAAATAAATAAATGTATCATTTTATAAGAAACTTTACTAAATTTGAAGAAACTTGGTTTTAGTTCGCTTTTTGTTTATTTTTACGAATGCTTTGTTATCAGTGAATAAAATTTTCTTGTTCAGTAGTAAATTCTTATACCCAGCGAACAAGTAAATTTTATTATTTGACACAAAAATTTAACTGAATTGAAATAAAATGGCTAAACTAAATTGATGAACATTTTTTCCTTTAATTTCGAAGACGCTTTTTTCTGGGTGTATACATAATTTTTTGTCTAATAAATATATACCACGTATGGACTAACTCACAATTTAGAAAACGATGTTCGATTGTGGAGTCTTTCGTAGAAGTTTCTACGCAATCCATGGTGGAGGGTACATAAGATTCGGCCTGGCCGAACTTACGGCCGTATATACTTGTTTCTGTCTACTCTGATTTCTTTCAAACTTTCAACGCTCGTTGTGGGAGATCATTCGATAAAATTAAGAACTTAGCGTAATATGACTTACCCCTTGTTCTAGGTCAGCGCTTCCCAAATGGAGCACCACTTTCGGCTGAGCTGGTTTTGTATCATTAAAATTGTTAACACAACAAAAAATTTTTAAGTTCAATGAAACATCAATAATGAACTACAAAAGAACGTACCAAACATTTCGAAATGTTCCGCGACTTGGCATTTTTTTATAAATTTGGCCGGCTACCTCAGCCCGAAATTTATAGCCCATTCTATAAAAAATATAACATCTTAAAAGTTAGAATAAAAACATATCGGACCATTGCAATACAGCCCCAATCAAACCGATTTCCTTATTTGACTTCTTGAGGGCTTAATTAAGCTCAACTGAGGGTAGCCACTGCGGTGCAGTGGTTAGGGTCGCGGGTTCAACCCCAGTTTCGACCGAACACAAAAAAGTTTTTCAGCGGTCAATTATATTTTCTGGTGAAATTTCTGAGTATTTCAAAGCCTCTCTAATAGAGGTGTGCACGTGAATAATAGTTTACTCACGCTAACGCACACTCATGACTGAAAAATCATACTCACGCACGATATTTTGTGGTAGGACTCACGCTCACGCACACTCACGAAATGAAAATTTGTACTCAAGCACACTCACGCACGAAAACGTCGTGACTCACGAAAAATACCGTGACTCACGAAAAATATCGTGACTCACGAATAATTTTATGATTAATTTACCTTACCGAAGTGTCTGAAAACATGAGCATTATTAAAATCGAGGGTGTTATTAAACTCTTAACATCCCAGGTGTCACTAAAATTGTAATTGAATTTAACTCTTAAGCGTCTTATATTGGTGAGCAGGAATATTTTCGTGAGTGTAATTACACTCGCGTACACTCGCGAAGATATTATTTTCGTGACTCACGCTCACGCACGACATTTTGGTTTGTTAATCACGCTCACGCACACTCACGCTGTTGGCATGAGCGTGACTCACGCACGAATCATGAAAATTTTCGTGAGTCACGACAATTTCGTGTCACGTTCACACCTCTTCTCTCTAAGTGGTTTCACCGCAATGTGGAATGTCGTTCGGACTCGGCTATAAAAAGTAGGTCCCTTGTTATTGTAGCTCAACATAGAATCGGACAGCACTCATTGGTAAGAGAAAAGTTCACCACTGCGGTATCACAATGGACTGAATAGTCTAAGTGAGTCTGAAATATTGGGCTACCGCTATACCTAAGTTCAATTGATACCTGAAACAGGTTTGACTTTTTATTTTATTATTCGAATATTTGCTTTCTCTCAGTTGCAGATATATAACCATTCAAACCAATTTAAAATAAGTCAATGTTTTTTAGCAAAATTTCCATAAATTTTGTTGTTGTTTCTAGGCAACTAAATAGAATTAATTGATTAATCGGACGCTACTACATCACATATAAATATCTTATTTGCTGTATATTTGAAAATTAATTCTAAAATATTCTATTTTTAGGGAATGATTTGGAAGCTCTACCATAAACGGTAACTGTAAACCAGCCCTTTTATTTAAATATGAAATTTCAAACATACAAGCGAAACCTTTGTCCCTTAGTATTCTTCAAAGTTGATACATTAATCATAGAATATGTTGCTATAGAGTTGTTCTTAAATGCTAAACTTTACGCCTTACAGCCATCTATATTAGAGTCAAGACATTATAATTTATTAGCAATATGGCATAAAAGCTTTTTTCTTGCGTGGAGTGGTGATGGTGGATGCCGCCGAAAAGAAAGATTAAAGGTTCGATGACGTGTTTAGAAATTTTGTTTACATTATAACCGGTCGCCTAGGTGGTCGCACAGAATCCCATAATCATTCATTGCAATCGTTTTTAAAAAGTTTGTTGCTTAAATCTTTTGTTTACCTTAAATATGGTCAGAGTGAAGTTCGCTTTTTAAGTCTTTTGCATTTTTTTCAGTATGTGAAATGTTTTTAGTATTAAAATCCAATTTGAATTCATCTAAAATTATTTCATCTTCGTTTAATGCAGTTGTTGATCTGCTTAGATTCTTTACTAAAAATTCAACATTAATGCAATGTGGGAAATCCCATTTGTTCAGTATATCAATTGTTTAGTGTTTGTGTTTTTTCATTTTTGATAATTTATTCATGGAAAAGTATTTTGAGTTATCTTAATTGAATGTGATTTTCGTAAAATTGAACTAGTTTAACAACCCGGCAATTATCTATGGTCGGCATTTAGTAGAGTTTTGTTTAAATTTGGATATAAATGAATTTACATATAACCTTAACTGTGATGGAGATATTAACATTGAAATGAATTAAGAAACTACACTGGAACCAAAAATCTTGACCAAAGCTTTTGACTTTACACTAATGATTTTCAAATTGATTCCAAGCCATTGAATCGGAGTATAGCATTAAGCATGCATTTAAGATGCAGTTTTTATACCCTCCACCATAGGATGGTGGTATATTAACTTTGTCATTCCGTTTGTAACACATCGAAATATTGCTCTAAGACCCCATAAAGTATATATATTCTGGGTCGTGGTGAAATTCTGAGTCGATCTGAGCATGTCCGTCCGTCCGTCCGTCTATTGAAATCACGCTAACTTCCGAACGAAACAAGCTATCGACTTGAAACTTGGCACAAGTAGTTGTTATTGATGTAGATCGGATGGTATTGCAAATGGGCCATATCGGTCAACTTTTACGTATAGCCCCCATATAAACGGACCCCCAAATTTGGCTTGCGACTGCTCTAAAAGAAGCAAATTTCATCCGATCAGGCTGAAATTTGGTACATGATGTTGGTATATAGTCTCTAACAATCATGCAAAAATTGGTCCACATCGGTCCATAATTATATATAGCCCCCATATAAACCGATCCCCAGATTTGACCTCCGGAGCCTCGTGGAAGAGCAAAATTCAACTGATTCGGTTGAAATTTGGTACGTGATGTTAGTATATGATATTTAACAACCTTGCCAAAAGTGGTCCATATCAGTCCATAATCATATATAGCCCCCATATAAACCGATCCCGAGATTTGGTTTTGGAGCCACTTGGAGGAGCAAATTTCATCCGAGTCAGTTGAAATTTGGTACATTGTGCTAGTATATGGCCGTTAACAACCATGTCTAACTAGGTCCATATCGGTCTATAGTTATATATAGCCCTCAGATAAATATATCCCCAATCACACAAAAATTGGTCCATATCAAGTTCATAATTGTATATAACCCACATATAAGCGACCCCCATATTTTAATTCTGGCTCTCTACGTTCCGTGCAAAAGTCCATATCGATTCGTAATTATTTGTAGACTTACCTATACATACCTTTTTTGTCTAATATATACCACGTATGGACTAACTCACAATTTAGAAAACGATGTTAAGAAGTTTTAAGGTACCACAACCCAATTAATTCGATTGTGGGTAACAGTTTTTCGTAGAAGTTTCTACGCAATCCATGGTGGAGGGTACATAAGATTCGGCCTGGTCGAACTTACGGCCGTATATACTTGTTTTTGTGTAACTTTTTGGTGGAAAATAAATTTGAATTAATTGGTTTTTTAAACTTTTTCATCCTTAATAGCACATTAAAGTCCTTTAAAAATGTGTTACATTTCCAAAATTCAGACTAGACTTCCAGTAAAAATTATGTTATGTATCAAATATCAAATAAAGATAATCTTTTAAATAAAGTTTTGAATGGCATCTCCTATTTTAAATACGTTTTAGGTTTACACCAAAGATTCAAAACGTCATTCAATTTAAAAATGATTTCGATAATATTGAAAGTCGAATCTAAACTCTAAAGATACACATACTTCATTTAAAAATGTATCAAATTTTTGTCAAGAGAAAAAAAAAACTTTGTATGAGTTTTTTACACCCAGAGAATGAATAAGATCACTTCAAAGGGCATAATGTTATTTGGTCGGTGTAACATGTTTGTTGTTTTGGTGAAAAATATACATTTCTGACAAAAATCTTGTCCTTGTCTAAAAATAACATTATGCTCTTGAAACATGCTTGAGGTAATCATATTCCTTCTCCGCGTGCATGTTAAGCAAAACTCGCATTCGTATTTCAAGATATCTTTGTTCTCAAAACAATATTTTTTCAATGTACATTTTCGATTTTCTACAAAATTAAAAATGCCAAACAATGTATTGCAAGAGTCGGTAATAAATAATGAGATTTTCGCATTAAAAAATATTTTAATATAAAATTAAAAATATTAATATTCCCGTTTTTATTCGACCTTTTGAAGTTTACATTAAAAGTCGATTATGCGATTTCGGTTAACATCAAAAGTCGATTTTCCAAAATAGTCGATTAATCGTTTTTGAAGATTACAAAAAGTCGACTTCGACCTTTCGACTTATTGGACAAAAAGTAGATTTTGGCTTTGTATCCATAATGACTGAAAATTAGTACCAAAAGTGGCATTATTCCAATTAAAATTTTGTTAGGTCAAACAATTACCTGAGATAAATAAAATGCAGTAATGTGCTTAATCCTTTATAAACTATTTATTTGATAAACTGTCAATCCATTAATATGGCAATGTATTCAAACATTTCTTCCTTTGCTCACAATCGTTAAATACGTTTTGCCACATGGTTGTTTTGTATTTTTGTTTATTATTTCTGGCCGAAATATAAATAAAGTTTCGTTTTCTATTCCGATTCGATTTCAGTCATCCATATTCATGGGTCCATTTGTGTGATGAAGAGATATTAAGCTGCACATTAATTTCTTATTAATATTTTTTTAATACATTCACAAATATTGTTTGTTGTTTTAATTTTCAATAAATTAATGTTCAATGAATTTATGATGTCTTTAAAATACAAAATTATAAACCGCATGGAAGTCCATTTAAAATGAGGCGCGATTAATATTTATTAGAGTTAGGTTTGTAGCCAAAAATATTGATCGATTTCCCTGCTATAATTTATTTGAATTTTGACAATTGCTTGAACCACTTCTAGAGGTCCCAATAGTAAAAGTGGTTACACATAAGCCAATTATCTAAATAAAGGTGTAATCTGGTATGTCGTTGTAAATGACTTCAGATGTGTTCAGTTTTTTTAAATCAATTTTTATATATTTTTATACTAACCAAACCGTGTGTTGTAGAGTTTCATCGCACCCAAAAGGTGGACGAAAAAGAACCAGAATTTGTCTGAAAAGTGAAGGCCAGATTTGACCAAATCCACGCCGCCGTGGTAGAAAACTTGATAGTGAGCTGAACATATCGCGAGAACGCATGCAACACATGTTGAAAAATTTACTCGGACTAAAGCCATTGAAGTACAAACAAAAGTGCGAGATATCGCGATGCACAAAAAAGTTAGTTAGTTTGCACGAAAGTGGCCAATAACCGATTTTTTTCTACGATGAGATGGATGGATTTACTTGCCTAACAGGTCAATTGAACATTTACACCAGATCTTAAACTAAATATCCGGAGCCACCGTGGTGCAATGGTTAGCATGCCCGTCTTGCATACACAAGGTCGTGGGTTCGATTCCTGCTTCGACCGAACACCAAAAAGTTTTTAGCGGTGCATTATCCCACCTCAGTAATGCTGGTGATAATTCTAAGGGTTTCACAGCTTCTCTAAGTGGTTTCACTGCAATGTGGAACGCCGTTCGGACTCTGCGATAAAAAGGAGGTCCCTTGTCATTGAGCTTAACATGGAATCGGGCAGCACTCAGTGATAAGAGAGAAGTTCACCAATGTGGTATCACAATGGACTGAATAGTCTAAGTGAGCCTGATGCATCGGGCTGCCACCTAACCTAACCTAACTTAACCTAACCTAAATATCCGGAAAATGTCCTAAAGACAGGACTTAGCACCTTCCCACTCAGCATGCGTCAAAAAACAAAGGCCTAAAATGGAGGATACTCGCTTCATTTCTACCACATAATGGCCACCAAAATCTCCGAATCTGAACCCATTGTACTTTTGCACCTGAGGTATTTTGGATAGTAAGACGGCGCTTCGCAGGTAATGGTGCAGCGTGTGATGGCTTTGTCTGCACTAAAAAAAAATATTGTTGTGTGTCCAACGATTTCGTGTCCTTAAAATACGAATGGAAATTTTGCTTAACATAGAAGACGCATTTCTCTAATATAAAGTTTTTTTTTCTTTGTCCAAAAGCCGATAAACTTTTCAATGAAGTTGTATTGTCCTTATACACTCAAAAAAAGTGAACTCTCTATTTCACTAAAGCCAATTTAACTTTATTTTAGTTCATGGAATTATTATGTTTGGAGAAAGTTTCCTTGAGTTTTATAATTTTTTGCTTACGTTAGTTAAATGAACTAAAAAACGGGGAAAAATATACACAAATTAAGCAAAAAGATTTACTAAATTCGTACTTCTCATAACATAGTTCATTATTTCTTTAAATTTGTAAATTTTACCAAAAATACGTCCATCATGAACTTCGTATGTCACTAAAGACATTCTTGCATTTTTTAACTCCATTTATTTCCTTCAAACTACAAAATTTTCTTTAACAAGTGAAAAAAACGTCTAATAAATTTTCTTTAATTTGTCGAAAAATATTTACTTATTTTTGTGATATCGGCGTGATGCTAGCGATTGTAATACTGTTTAGTTAAAATTTTCTAAAAATATTCATAATTTTCTAAAATTAACAAAAATTTTTCTTCCTGATGGGTTCACTGTTTTTTCAGTGTACGATTTGACTTCAAAATGGGTATCATAACATGAAAGGAAAAAATTTTGGGCTAATGTCAACATGACTTTAATAATTCATAAAATTTCTTTAAAATTAATGAAATTGTTTTTAAGTTTAATTAATGAACAAAAAAAATCGTTCATAAAATTGGACATGTTTTTCAACACTTTATTTTAAAGACGTTTTTTACTTGAAACATTGTATAATATCTACTGGAAGTCGAGTCTGAATTTGCAAAATAAAGTTGTCTTTAACTCGTTTCTAAAGGACTTTGGTAGAATATGAAGAAAAAAAGCTGAAAAAAAAAATACGAAAAATTAAAATTTGCTTCCTAAAAGCAAGTACACCCAGAGAAGGAATATGATCACCTCAAACATGTTTTAAGAGCAAAATGTTATTTTTGGGTGGTGACCAAGTAACATGGTTTTCGCAACCATGTTATTTTCTCGGAAATCATGTATCTGATTTCGGCAAGCAGGTTATATTTGACGAGAAAATAACATTTTAGTGACAAACATGTTACATGGTCACCATACAAAAATAACATTTTGCTCTTGAAACATGTTTGAGGTGATCATATTCCTTCTCTGCGTGTACACAAAACCCAAATTTAGAAAAGAATTGTGTCTTAAAAGTATCCTTACTTGTATTCTCCGCTTCTGTGGTTCGGAATCAATAGCAAAATTGTTAAAGTAAAGACAAAGTTTTGAAGGCCATAATTCGTGACAAGGTAGCCAATTCGAACAAATCTATACTGATTCTAAAATTTGATTGTTGCATTACTTATCATTTTACATAATTTGAAGTAAAGTAAAGTATCGAATGAAAGATATATATGGGAGTTATAGCTAAATCTGAACTGATTAGAAAAATATGTTTTTCATATGTTCCGATATAAACAAAATGTGTTTCGGGCACAATTTTGAAACACAATATATTTAAGTGCGAACATGTAATGTTCCTAAACTAACACTAAATGTTTGGGACATCTATGTTAATATGTTAGAATATATTATGTTTGGGGCATGAATGTTTCATAAAAATCATATGTGTGAATGCAAACATATATAAATTTACAAATTTCGACTAAACATACATATGTTGTGATATTTTATTCAAAGCGACAGAGAGAGTATAGAGAAAGAAATAGAGATGGAAACCGGGAGAGTTGTCGAAAGATATCAACATAACCCAACAAAAGAATCAAAAGAGAACAATTTCTGTGAAACCGCTTGTATGTTGTTTCGGAAAACAGTTTTATGATAAGGCCAAAAATTGTATATGCTTACCAGTTTTTTGTTACAAAATTGTTAGTTTTGCAATAAGAAATAATATTTTATCCAAAAATCAGTCAATTTCGTTTATATCAAGCACTGTTACTGACTATAAATCTTTAATAACCCACATTTCGAAGTTTCATTATAAAAATTTAATATAGTATAAATATACCTGTGTAAATAAAAAAAAAAAAGTTTCGGTCGGAGCAGGGATTGAACCCACGACCCTTTGTATATAAGGCAGACATGCTAACTTCTGCTCCACGTGACAAACAATTGTATGTTTCTGTTAAATAATGTTATGTTTGCATGGGCTCGTGGGCGCTGCAAACTATGCTATATAAATGTAACTTATAACTATAATTATCTAATGGTGACTATAACAGCTACGTAGCCCAGTGGATAGTGTGTTGGCTTACAATCGGTATGGTCCTCGGTTCGATTCTCCGTGCAGGCGAAAGGTGAAATTTAAAAAAAAATTATAAAAGTGAATAATTTCTTCAACATAATTTGTATTACAGAAGAAGGTGCCAAGAACTAAAATATTTCGTGGAAGTGAAAATTACGAGTATGTTAGGGAATGAGCACAATCGTCTTTGGGACAAATTCTTCCAAGCATATAATATTTTTGGGCTCAAAATGCTTCCAAACATATAATATGTTCACATAAAACAAACATATTAATGTTTCGGCAGTATCCAATAATATATGTGCTTCCTGCAAAATATGTTTGGAACATATGTTAAAGAAGCGATTTTTTTTTGAGGGTGTACCAAAGTCAATAGAGATTGATTTCGACTGGCATTAATGTGACACAACGATAACTCTGGTCTACAGATGGACAGATGGATAGAAAAACATCGCTAAATCGACTCAGGAAGTGGTCGGGAGCACATTTGCCTATTCGTTTTTTGTCGGGTGTTGCAAATACATGGTGTAGGGTATTAATAAGATTGGCCTTGATCTATATTTTTCCTATTATTTGCTAAAAGTCTGATTGTTCGTTGAAAGTCGCAATTTCTATATCAATATTGCTTGACAGTTTTTATGTAAGTTCTTACGTACGCTACGTTTTCCCCCAGTACTCGATATAAAGTTTATAGTGAGGTGGTTTAATAAATAACAGGTTGGCTGATAAGTCCCCGGTCTGACACATAGATGGCGTCGATAGTATTAAATGCATATTATTTTTGTATAGTACCAACCTTCAAATGATTCGTGCCAAAATTTGACGTCTGTAAGTCAATTAGTTTGTGAGATAGAGCGTCTTTTGTGAAGCAACTTTTGTTATTGTGAAAAAAAAAATGGAAAAAAGGAATTTCGTGTTTTGATAAAATACTGTTTTCTGAAGGGGAAAAATACAGTGGAAGCAAAAACTTGGCTTGATAATGAGTTTCCGGACTCTGCCCCAGGGAAATCAACAATTGATTGGTATGCAAAATTCAAGCGTGGTGAAATGAGCATGGAGGACGGTGAACGCAGTGGACGCCCGAAAGAGGTGGTTACCGACGAAAACATAAAAAAACCACAAAACGATTTTTTTTTGAATTTTGAATGACCGTAAAATTAAGTTGATCGAGATAGCACAGGCCTTAAAGATATCAAAGGAACCTTTTGGTCATATCATTCATCAATATTTGGATATGCGGAAGCTCTGTGCAAAATGGGTACCACGCGAGCTCACATTTTACCAAAAACAACAACGTGTTGATGATGCTGAGCGTCGTTTACAGCTGTTAACTCGTAATACACCCGAGTTTTTCTGTCGATATGTGACAATGGATGAAACATGGCTCCATCACTACACTCCTGAGTCCAATCGACAGTCGGCTGAGTGGACAGCGACCGGTGAACCGTCTCCGAAGTGTCGAAAGACTCAAAAGTCCGCTGGCAAAGTAATGGCCTCTGTTTTTTGGGATGCGCATGGAATAATTTTTATCTATTATCTTGAGAAGGGAAAAACCATCATCAAAATTAAGTTGATCGAGATAGCACAGGCCTTAAAGATATCAAAGGAACCTTTTGGTCATATCATTCATCAATATTTGGATATGCGGAAGCTCTGTGCAAAATGGGTACCACGCGAGCTCACATTTTACCAAAAACAACAACGTGTTGATGATGCTGAGCGTCGTTTACAGCTGTTAACTCGTAATACACCCGAGTTTTTCTGTCGATATGTGACAATGGATGAAACATGGCTCCATCACTACACTCCTGAGTCCAATCGACAGTCGGCTGAGTGGACAGCGACCGGTGAACCGTCTCCGAAGTGTCGAATGACTCAAAAGTCCGCTGGCAAAGTAATGGCCTCTGTTTTTTGGGATGCGCATGGAATAATTTTTATCTATTATCTTGAGAAGGGAAAAACCATCAACAGTGACTATTATATGGCGTTATTGGAGCGTTTGAAGGTCGTAATGGCGGCAAAACGGCCCCATATGAAGAAGAAAAAAGTGTTGTTCCACCAAGACAACGCACCGTGCTACACGTCATTGAGAACGATGGCAAAAATTCATGAATAGGGCTTCGAATTGCTTCCCCACCCACCATATTCTCCAGATCTGGCCCCCCAGCGACTTTTTCTTGTTCTCAGACCTCAAAAGGATGCTCGCATGGAAAATATTTGGCTGCAATGAATAGGTGATCGCCGAAACTGAGGCCTATTTTGAGGCAAAACCGAAGGAGTACTATCAAAATGGTATCAAAAAATTGGAAGGTCGTTATAATCGTTGTATCGCTCTTGAGGGGAAATATGTTGAATAATAAAAACGAATTTTGACAAAAAAAATGTGTTTTTCCTTATTAGACCGGGGACTTATCAGCCAACCTGTTATTCTCTGGTATTAAAAAAATATCATAAATATATAATTCGTTTTCCTCGTATATTATTCGATAATTAAGTATTTGAAATTCAAAGTTCTTAACCTTCGAACCCAGTTGGACAATCTGAGAAAAATTAACTCTATGAAATATTTTCATAAATAGATCGATGATTATTTTAATATTAATGAGAATCTCTTTATGTGCGCAAATATTTAAAGAATCTTATTATATTTTATTACCCACCGTTTTTTTATTTTCTAATCCAATTATTATTTGATTCTTAATGAATATATTTTCCATGTTCTAGAAAAAACGTGGATTGTTTTTTATTAGAACGCGCTGTGGATGAATATTCTCATAACATAATTTTTGTATTTGTTATTCTTTTATTCTAATATAGGATGTTTATTGCTTAGAAGAAGAACAAAAACAAAATAGAACTAAGCCATATTTACGTCTGTTTCCTATGTCATAATAAATTTTTGACTAACCAGAGAGGCAGAGGAAGAAAATAAACGTGGCACCCAGAAAAATAAAACATTTTGGCTAACAAAATTTAAATAAAATACGGAAGAGATTCTGAAGACTTCACCCAATTATATAATATTTCGTGGTGGTAATAAATGGAACGATTTATGTCAAAATAAAAATATGTGATATCGAAATGTTTGCTTTATATAGAACATAACATATTCCATATTTGCATTGTATACAATGATCAATCATTTGGTTTTGGGATGAAATGCATACAACATTTCCCGCACCCATCGTTTTGTTTTGGGAAAGAGGTCATCTTACTATTTGTATATGAATATATTTATAGGTTATTGAACGTTTACGAAATGTTCTATTCATCCATGTATTTTGTATCATGTCATATTTTTATAGCTTTGGCTTCTTTGGTTCGAAGTTCGAACACCCCCCAAAGCAGCATGCAATGTTTGTGCTTTTTAACCGGTTTTTTTAATCCATTTATCTATCAATATTTACATAATTTTTTATTGGATTAGTTTTAGTGTTTTATTTTTCTTCTTCTTTTTATAGACATCGTAAAATTTGAAAAAAAAATATTATTTTTTGCTTAAATTTAATACGATTGACATAAAATTGGTACGAGAAATGAACGCACATGGTGCAATGTGCTCTCATAGTCTGGGGAAGAAACTACACGCCGAAAATGTCTTCTATATAGAAAGTCAATTCTGGGAAATCGAATGAAAAGCTATATCCGAAATTTGAATATCAGGGTGGCTGATATGTATTGTAACCAACTTTAGGTTGTTATAATTTCTAAACCACTCGTCTGACAGATTTACTCCAACACATGTTGAAAACTGATCTTGGGCTAAAACTTGAAGTTCCAAAAAGTACTTCACGAGACACAAAAAAAATTATACTGAAAAAAGACAACGGGTTGCTTCGCTTACACGAAAGTGGCTAGTTACCAAATTTGAGCTTATCCAATGCGAAGCCTTCCAAATTGAGCATCTTGTGAACGAAATGATCGAGTTTACTTACCAAATAGGTCAGTTGCAAATGTACACATTCGATTGGTCACTAAGAATCAAGCGCTGCCGATGGTAATCGTGTGGCCACCCACTGTAACGGCCGATGTTCAATCTTCGCCCAATATTATCGGGAAAATGTCCTAAAGAAAAAACTACCAAAATCGTCTCAAGACGATTTTTCGCCTGGAGTGGGCTAGAATAACGCAGAGCCACTTGAAGGCCATAATTCGGTGTCAAAGGTACACAGGAAAAAAAATAGGAAGAGGAAGTACCGCGTGCAAGAATGTAACTAAATTTTACCCTACATTTTTATACCCTCCGCCATAGAATGGGGGGGTATATTAACTTTGTCATTCCGTTTGTAACACATCGAAATATTGCTCTAAGACCCCATATAGGATATATATTCTGGGACGTGGTGAAATTCTGAGTCGATCTGAGCATGTCCGTCCGTCCGTCTGTTGAAATCACGCTAACTTCCGAACGAAACAAACTATCGACTTGAAACTTTGCACAAGTAGTTGCTATTGATGTAGGTCGTATGTTATTGCAAATGGGCCATATCGGTCCACTTTTACGTATAGCCCCCATATAAACGGACCCCCAAATTTGGCTTGGGAATCCTCTAAGAGAAGCAAATTTCATCCGATCCGGCTGAAATTTGGTACATGGTGTAAGTATATGGTCTCTAACAACCATGCAAAAATTGGTCCACATCGGTCCATTATTATATATAGCCCACATATAAACCGATCCCCCGATTTGGCTTGCGAAGCCTCTAAGAGAAGCCAATTTCATCCGATCCGGCTGAAATTTGGTACATGGTGCTATTATATGGTCTCTAATGACCATGCAAAAATTGGTCCACATCGGTCCATAATTATATATAGCCCCCATATAAATCGATCACTAGATTTGACCTCCGGAGCACCTTGGAAGAGCAAAATTCTTCCCATTCGGTTGAAATTTGGTACGTGGTGTTAATATATGGCCTCAAATACCCATGAAAAAATTGGCCGAAATCGGTCCATAATTATATATAGCCCCATATAAACCCATCCCCAGATTTGACCTCCGGAGCCTCTTGGAGGAGCAAAATTCATCCGATTCTGTTGAAATTTGGTACCTGAAGTTAGTATATGGTATCCAACAACAATGCAGGAATTGGTTCATATCAGTCCATAATTATATATAGCCCCATATAAACCGATCCCCAGATTTTACCTCCGGTGCCTTTTGGAGAAGCAAAAGTCATCCGATCTGGTTGATGGTTTGGTACGTGGTGGTAGTATATTATATTTAACAACTATGCCAAAAGTGGTCCATATCAGTCCATAATCATGTATAGTCCATAATCATATAAACCGATCCCGAGATTTGGTTTTGGAGCCTCTTGGAGGAGCAAATTTTATACGAGTCAGTTGAAATTTGGTACATTGTGCTAGTATATGGCCGTTAACAACCATGCCTAACTAGGTCCATATCGGTCTATAGTTATATATAGCCATCAGATCCCCAATCACACAAAAATTGGTCCATATCAATTTCATAATTGTATATAGCCCCCATATAAGCGACCCCCATATTTCAATTCTGGCTCTCTACGTATTGTCTAATACGTACCACGTATGGACTAACTCACAATTTAGAAAACGATGTTAAGAAGTTTTAAGATACCACAACCCAAGTAATTCAATTGTCGATGACAGTCTTTCGTAGAAGTTTCTACGCAATCCATGGTGGAGGGTACATAAAATTCGGCCTGACCGAACTTACGGCCGTATATACTTGTTTCAAAATGCGTTGCTAAAACCAGAAAATTGAATTACCTGGCGTACTTTTTAAATCCAAGTACACGTCTCATAGAAGAGAAATTGATCAAAAAGTAACTAAAAAACGGGAAAAAATTATACACAAATGAAGCATAAAGATTTGCTAAATTCGTACTTACCGTTCATAGTTTCTCTAAATTTGTAAATTTTTCTACAAATGCGCCCATCATGGACTAAAGATATTCTTGCAAGATTGAACTGCAATGTTTTCCTTTAAGCTACAAAATTTTCTTTAACGAGTGCAAAAATTACTTATGTTTAATAAATTTTCTTGAATTTGTCAAAAATATTTAATTATTTTTAATCATTGTTGTTGTTTTTTTTTTTTTATTTCAGCTTAAAACCATGCATTGACTAAACTACAAGTGTAGCTTAACCAAAAGAGGGAAAGAATTTTTATCAAATTTATTTGGGCAAAGCCCTATCGACTGCAAGATGGTTGGATGGACGCATGTTTCGGAATTACCACATTCCTCATCAGCATCCTCTACTTGCAGCAAAACTATAAACTAATTATCAGAATAAATTCAGGCAGTTCACTAAACCCAAAAGTAAACCACACTTGAACCTTCCGAAAAAAAGATTTTCCATGATAGCCGGCTTATGCCGAAATAAATTCGTACAAACATATCTCTTTTCCTATGCCACTGTCAAATCATCGATTTGAGTGCAGTTGGCTGGTTTTATTTTGAGCGTGCTTCCTCTTTTTTTCATTCGTTTTGTTTTGTTCTTATTTTACTTTTTGCGAAATTTTCCACAGCCCAATGAAATTTTCATTTTGTTAAGAATGCCTCAAATATTTTATGAACTAAACGTGAGTATAAAGTTCGATGACCATACAGATAAGTTCAATATGAACTAAAGCAAATGAAAATTTTCGTACGATTCCCAAAAATAGTAAGAATGAACTACTGTATGATTAAAATGGTCATGATTTGGCGCCAATGATTTTCTTCTTAACTTTTAGTTAATAAAGGGTGATACGGTCAAAATTTGGTCAAGGGAAAACGCGTGTAAATCGGTGAAATCGTTTATTTAAAAAATCAAATTAAATTTCTTTTTCAAGTTCAATTAGTATAAAATTCAGGAAAAATATTCAGTTAGGCTTTCGCTTTTCCAAATCCGAATTGCCGGGCCTCACGCTTGACACCTGCCATCAGATTTTGTACAGCCACCTTCTTCGCCGCAGAAAGCCAGTTTGCCTTGAACTGCTGCTCGTCCTTAGCAGTTTTTTGGTCTTCTTTAGGTTCCGCTTGACAATAGCCCAGTATTTCTCAATTGGGCGGAGTTCTGGCGTGCTGGGAGGGTTCTTGTCCTTGGGAACCACCTGCACGTTGTTGGCGGCGTACCACTCCATGGCTTTTTTACCGTAATGTCAAGATGCCAAATCCGGCCAAAACAGTACGGAACAACCGTGTTTCTTCAGGAAAGGCAGCAGACGTTTATTCAAACACTCTTTCACGTAAATTTCTTGGTTGACAGTCCCGGAAGCTATGAAAATGCTGCTTTTCAAGCCACAGGTACAGATGGCTTGCCAAACCAGATATTTCTTTGCGAACTTTGACAGTTTTGTGTGCTTGCCGTATAAAACTCCTGTCCCGGAAGCTGCTTGTAGTCGGCTTTGACGTAGGTTTCGTCGTCCATTACCACGCAGTCAAACTTCGTCAGCATCGTCGTATACAGCCTCCGGGATCGCGCTTTGGCCGTCGTATTTTGTTTATCATCGCGATTTGGAGTCACTACCTTCTTGTAAGTCGATAGTCCGGCTCGTTTTTTGGCTTGATGCACGGTTGTAGACGATACACCCAGCTTATTTGCGGCATCTCGGAGAGAGGTTAGTGTTTCGCTTGAAACTACCGACAACTCTCTTTGTCGTCTCAGCGGCTTCCGGTTTTTTCGCGATGCGCGAGCAAAATTTTGATACGCTGCTCTTCTTGCTTGGACGGCATTTTGACAACTGAAGAGTGAATTCCAAAATCAAAATAGGAGCAACATTCTACACACACACATTCAAAATGAGGGGTGTTCAGGGTTTTTAAATGCAAAATTGAAAGAAATACGTCAAGTTTATATTGACCAAATTGTGACCGTATCACCCTTTATTTTCTTCTATTAGAGGGTGTAATTTCGTGAACTGTGGTTAAAAAGTACAACAGGGCATTAAATTTTCCTGGTTTTAACAACTTTGAGGAAATCTCAAAATGTGTAGCAAAATTTAGTTCAATTTTCGCATGAGTTAATTTATTCTTCCTATAAAACAGTTTACTTTTTGTTCGGTGTACAAATTTGCTCTGAGTTCTCTGTTTTTCTTTCTTTTCCTTCAAAATACAAAGTTTTCTTTAATAAGTGAAAAATAATAATTTTGTCAAATAAATTTTCTTGAATTTGTTGAAAATTATTTACTTATTTTTGTGGAATCCGCGTGACATCTGCATTTCTATTACAGTTTATTTAAAATTTGCTAAAATGAATCTAATTTTCCAAAACTTTTCTTTCCTGGTGGGTTCATTGTTTTTTTTTTTCAGTGAAGAATATTCTCCATTAAGTTTCCTTCAAGTCAAGTCCCCTGCAATTTCTCTTCCTTCAAATCGATTTTAGCCTTCGTTGTTATTATTTATTAATTATTGTTGTTGTTATTATTAATCACTTATGTATGACAGGTGTTAAAATAGAAAAAAAGAACAGAAATTAATAACCACATAATTCTAACTATGATAGAAAAAAACTAATTGGTTATAATGCAGAACGAAAGACTTAAGCAACATACACATTTCATACATACGCCAATAAACAACACCTGGCACACACACACGAAAAAAAAGCTTCCCCATAACGGCACTTGTTTATTAATTAGATAACATAAAATTAGTAATTTTTTTTGGATATTTATAATCTCAACGAAATCTTCCGAAATTGCACATAAATAGTAATTAAAATGTCATGGTATCAATTTGTGTGAGTTTATGTCGCAAATACTGAATATTTCACGAGGGTAGTTTATCTATATAGGGGAATAATTTTCAGAAATCGAAAATATATCCAAAGATATTTACATTGTATTTAAAACCTATGTTCATTTAATGGTCACAATGAATATACAGCGAATTAATTGGCTAGGTCAGATATAGTGGCAGTTTGTTCTTTTTGGCTCCACTTAGTTTAGTCAGTTCATTGTGATATAACAGGTCGTGTACTTATCTTACTCCTATCAGTGAATGTTGCCAGATTTTATGTTTAGCTCAGTTGAAACGACTAAAGTTGGTTTGCATCCTCAAAACATTTTTATTTTAAAGGAGCCGTGTTAGGCTAATTAAATTTAAAAATAAATTGGCATATATTTTTATTTTTGTTTTCAGAGTTTATGAGGCTAAAGTTGAACTTGTCACATGGCATTATTCAAATAAGTCCATCAAATCTCAAACAAAACCGCATTTAAAACAGAAAAGAAATCAATGTTGATAATGATTGGCAGATATCGAGGAATTTCTTTTGTTTGATCCAATATTGTCGGATGATATCTCTTCTTTGCGCATCACAGCATGCGATGGATGTGTGTCCATTAAAATATTTTAAATGTTGCTACCACCAATCTTGGCCTGATTATGCATGTATATGTTATACATAATTAAATTTATTCCCCATCAAATTGCTTGTGAATGAGTATTTATTGATTTTATACAGAGAAAAAAAATGGAATCATTAATCAGGCTACCTGTTTTCGTTTCTTTTTTCATTTCTTTCTATATTAGCGACAATGAAAGTAGGCAAGGTTAATGTTTTAAATAACCATAGAATTTAAACATTGAATGGTATTTTTTTATATTGGGTAATAAAAATGTGACTAATACATAACAAGGTTTCTAATTAAGTTTCCAGAAAAATAAAAATAAAATGAGCACGGCTCTTCTTTAATGAGATGCATACGTACGACATTTTGTAGCTTTTCGATGTCGAATTTGATCATGGCGACGAGAAAGGCGCATGTATTCGGGACCACTCCCTGTGAATTCTGGAAAATGGTACTCCATAACCTTTAAATCGCTTTCTTTGGAAGACGTTTACTGTGTACTTTTCACTGCATAAGTTACTCCATGTGTTGTTGACAGTCGCAAAACGATGTATACTCAAAAAAAACGAAAGTTGTACTCGTTTCCAATAATTTTGATTTTGGATTTTGGTATTCATTCCGATCCAAAGATGCGGCTTCTCCTTATTTTAAAGAAATTTGTATTTAATATTCTGTAAAGTGCGCCTCCTAAATTTTAGATTGCGTTATCTTTAATATCACGTAAACAAAACAGCATATTTGGCTCGGAATCGATACAAAAATCCTTAAGGCAAAATCTTTGAATCAATCTGCCTGTACGAGATCGTTGATTTTTATAATTTTGGCTTATAAAAAACCACACATCCACACTACAGTGAAACTCATTAAATGAACTTTTAAGGAAGAAGAGCCGCCATTTACGGCACTGACTGTGATTTCGCCATGTTATTTAGTATTCAAAAACCAAAAAAAAAAAAAAACGAATCTCTGACTCTCTGATAATGGTATTTTAAAATTTTTCGTGGGTACTCTGATCTGGATGGTATTGTGACAGTAGCTGTTTACGAGTTTATTACACTCTATAGCAATGTTTCTTAAACTAGGGGTCGTGAAAAAATTATGAGGGGTCGCAAGAAACAGGATTTTATTACTTTTAGACATTGCATGATTCATCGCGAAGCATTGGTGGCCAAGAAGGTATCTTTGGATCTAAACTCGGTTTTACTAGATGCAGTTAGGATCATCAACTTTATTATTTGTCAGATATATTCGAGAAACTGAACGAACTAAATTTGTCTCTTCAGGGGACGTATACAAATATTTTTAATTTGGGCAATAAAATCCAAGCATTTGTGGAAAAAATAAATTTATGGAAAATTTTAATCACAAATGACAGAATTGAAATGTTTTCATACACGAATGATTTTATTACTGAAAATGATTTGAATTGCAATTTTATCAAAACGATTATAATTGATCATTTGGAATCTTTGGAAGAACAATTCAAGAAATATTTTCAGCCAGATTTTGATTGGGTTCAAAAACCACTCGATGAATCAATTCAAAACATCACACATATTCCATTAAAAGCTCGAGAAGAATTCGCGAAACTTTCGAGCGATACAAATTTAAAGCTAGAATTTGCTCAAACAAACTTAAATACTTTTTGGATCAAGGTTAAAGGCAAATTTCCAATACTCTCCGACTTAGCGATCAAAATGCTACTGTCATTTGCTACCACATACTTGTGCGAATCAGTTCTTGCCTTACTAATGTTGAAACAGCCCTGAGAGCTGCGCTATCTGAAATAATCCCGAGATTGGATCTACTCTGTAAATTAATGCAAGCACACCCATCTCACTATTTATATCCTTTTTTATACCTTCCATCATAGGATGGGGGTATATTAACTTTGTCATTCCGTTTGTAACACATCGAAATATTGCTCTAAGACCCCATAAAGTATATATATTCTGGGTCGTGGTGAAATTCTGAGTCGATCTAAGCATGTCCGTCCGTCTGTTGAAATCACGCTTCCGAACTTCCGAACGAAATAAGCTATCGACTTGAAACTTGGCGCAAGTAGTTGTTATCGATGTAGGTCGGATGGTATTGAAAATGGGCCACATCGGTCCACTTGTACGTATAGCCCCCATATAAATGGACCCCCAAATTTGGCTTATGATTGCTCTAAAAGAAGCAAATTTAATCCGATCCGGCTGAAATTTGGTACATTGTGTTAGTATATGGTCTCTAACAACCATGCAAAAATTGGTCCACATCGGTCCATAATTATATATAGCCCCCATATAAACCGATCTCCAGATTTGGCTTGCGGAGCCTAAAAGAGAAGCAAATTTCATCCGATCCGGCTGAAATTTGGTACATGGTGTTGGTATATGGTCTCTAACAATCATACAAAAATTGGTTCACATCGGTCCATAATTATATATAGCCCCCATATAAACCGATCTCCAGATTTGGCTTGCGGAGCCTCAAAGAGAAGAAAATTTCATCCGATCCGGCTGAAATTTGGTACATGATATTGGTATATGGTCTCTAACAACCATGCAAAAATTGGTCCATATCGGTCCTTAATTATATATAGCCCCCATATAAACCGATCCCCAGATTTGGCTTGTGGAGCCTCTAAGAGAAGCATATTTCATCCGATCCGGCTGAAATTTGGTACATGGTGTTGGTATATGGTCTCTATCAATCAAGCGAAAATTGGCCCACATCGGTCCATAATTATATATAGCCCCCATATAAACCGATACCCAGATTTGGCTTGCGGAGTCTCAAAGAGAAGCAAATTTCATCCGATCCGGCTGAAATGTGGTACATGATGTGGGTATATGGTCTCTAACAACCATGCAAAAATTGGTCCACATCGGTCCATAAATATATATAGACCCCATATAAACCGATCTCCAGATATGGCTTGCGAAGCCTCAAAGAGACGCAAATTGCATCCAATCCGGTTGTAATTTGGAACATGGTGTTAGTATATGATCTTTAACAACCGTGCCCGAATTGGTCCATATCGGTCCATAATTATATATAGCCCCCATATAAAACATTCTCCAGATTTGACCTCCGGAGCCTCTTGGAGGAGCAAAATTCATCCGATCCGGTCGCTAACAACCATACCAAAATTGGTCCAATCACACAAAAATTGGTCCATATCGGTTCATAATCATGGTTGCCACTAGATCCAAAAATAATCTACCAAAATTTTATTTCTATAGAAAATTTTGTCAAAATTTTATTTCTATAGAAAATTTTGTTAAAATTTTATTTCTAGAGAAAATTTTGTTAAAATTTTATTCGGTTCATAATAAAATTTTCATCATTGTCAAAATTGTATTTCTATAGAAAATTTTGTCAAAATTTTATTTCTATAGAACATTTTGTTCAAATTTTATTCGGTTCATAATCATGGTTGCCACTCGAGCCAAAAATAATCTACCAAGATTTTATTTCTTTAGAAAATTTTGTCAAAAGTTTATTTCTATAGAAAATTTTGTTAAAATTTTATTTCGGTAGAAATTTTTGTCAAAATTTTACTTCTATAGAAAATTTTGTCAAAATTTTTATTTCTATAGAAAATTTTGTGAAAATTTTATTTCTATAGAAAATTTTGTGAAAATTTTATTTCTATAGAAAATTTTGTCAAAATTTTATGTCTACTTTGTCAAACTAAATTATATACGTATTGGATCGATCTTTTTTGATTTAATATATACCACGTATGGACTTACATACAATTTAGAAGATGGTGTTAGGAGGTTTTAAGATACCTTGCCATCGGCAAGCGTTACCGCAACTTAAGTAATTCGATTGTGGATGGCAGTGTTTAGATGAAGTTTCTACGCAATCCATGATGGAGGGTACATAAGCTTCGGCCTGGCCGAACTTACGGCCGTATATACTTGTTGTTTTTGCTTCTGAATTTTGAATTAATTTTAATTTTTACATGGACATTTATACGCATTTTTCGTTTGGTTTCTGAATTTTGATATTAATTTTAATTTTTTGTAATAATAAATTTATAGTAAATATGTTAATCTATATACATTCTTATTATTTTAAATACATTCTATATAAAATCATTAGAACCTGCATTTTCAAAATTAAATAATACTTTGTTGGGGGTCACTAAAAATTTCGTATTACGAAAATGGGTCACGTAACAAAAAAGTCTAAGAAGCCCTGCTCTATAGCTCCTGTGGCACTCTTGCATAAACTGTGGGGACCATTCTCGTAACTCGATCATTTAAAAATTCAAAATGTCTTTAAATTAATGGATCGCAATGATTACGAATACTATGTTCAAGCTGTTTCAAGTTTTGCTCATCATATAATTGTGTTCATTATGGTTATCATAATAGATTTTACGGACTATGTCTACAGCTGTGTTGAATAAACCATCCTATCCTGTTATTGGATTGAATTTTTTTACGATATTGAAATATTTGTTTTCACACAGGGTGTATAATAATGTGAAGGTTGTTGGATTCATTATGGAATTCGAAAACGGTAACAAAACTTATTCATATAACATAAACTTTCAAAAGCTTTAGATTACTAAAATTGCCAAAAGTTTTCGATCAGTTGATGTTGAAAGCTTTTTTATTTTTAAATGTTTCAATTGTCTATAAATTTGTTGCTATATCATAGTATTATTAAATTTTATCAACATGTGTTGAGTAGAGGTGTGCGCGTGACATGCGTGAATTACGTGGGTCGTGAATAAAATCCAAAACAAATCTCCTGAATGGTACACTCAAAAAAAAGTGAACCCTCTATTTCACTAAAGCCAATTTAACTTTATTTTAGTTCATGGAATTATTATGTTTGGAGAAAGTTTCCTTTACTCTAATAATTTTGTGTGTACGTTAGTTAAATTAACTAAAACCGAGGAAAAAAATATACTCAAATGAAGCATAAAGATTAACTAAATTTCTTTAAATTTGTAAATTTTACCAAAAAATGCGTCCATCATGAACTTTGTATGTCACTAAAGACATTCTTGCAATTTTGAACTCCAAGTTTTTCCTTCAAACTACAAAATTTTCTTTAACAAGTGAAAAAACTTAGCTATGTCTAATAAATATTCTTGAATTTGTCGAAAAATATTTACTTATTTGTATGACATCGGCGCGATGCCAACGTTTGTAATACTGTTTAGTTAAAATTTTCTACAAATATTCAAAATTTTGTAAAATTAACCGAAAGTTTTATTCCTGGTGGGTTCACTGTTTTTTCATTGTACTAAAACAAATATGCTACAACGTGAACGAGAAATATAATCGGTTCGTGAATGAAGATTTTATTCTTTCTCGTATGTTAAATGAAATTAATTTAGTTGTCAAACTATGTTCTATTTTTGAGTCTCGTGAATTTGTCGTGAATCGGGCGTTAGTCTTTAAAAGTGTTTTGTGCGTGAGTGTGTTTTATTTGTTCGTCCCGGAAAAATTTAGGTTTTGCTTTATACTGAAGCTTAAGTCTGATTATACTGATGGCTTAAGTGTTTGGGAATATGATATAGATGCTTGTGAACTCCACACTAGAGAGGAATTTGCGTGAGTGAAAATTCTTTTACGAAGCAAAATGTTTTTCACGCACGATACACTGAAAAAAATGATTGCCCGTTTCCAAAGATTTTGTCTTTGCTTTAAAAATTTTGGTATTGATTCCGAACCAAAGAAGCGGAGAATACAAGTAAGTATACTATTATAATATAATTTTCTTTTAAATTTGGGTGTAGTGTACTTGCTTCTAGGAAGCAAATTTTAATTTTTCGCTTTTTCGGCTTTCTGTCTTCATACGCTATCAAAGTCCTTTAAAAACAACTTTAACAACAACTTTATTTTCCAAATTAAGATTCGACTTCCAGTACAAATTATGCTATGTTTCAATTAAATAACGTCTTAAAAAAAAAGAGTTGAAAAACATGCACTATATTTGAACGATGTTTTGCTTTGTAGACAACAAATTTAAAGACAATTTCATTAAATTTAAAGAATTTTTTATTTTAATTTTTTGCAGCGAAAAGAATTTTATAAAAACAGTGACCACACCCTCAAAAAAATCGCTTCTGTAACATATACTCCCAAACATATTTTGCTTCAAGCATATAAATTTTTGGGTAATGTCCAAACATTTATATGTTTGATTTCTTCCAATATATAATATGTTTGAAAGCATATTGGTCTAAACAATATAATATGTTTGGGTAGTCTAAGTTCCAAACATTTTGTATTTTTCCATCCAAATTCAATAATGTTGTCTTCCAAAAAACTATATGTTCTTATGTGAACATATAATATGTTTGGAAACATTTTGAACCCAAAAATATTATATGATTAGAAGAATTTTCTCCCAAAGAAGATTGTGCTCAAATTTTTTTTCTGCCTAATTGTATATTCCCTCACATTTTCTCACTTTTTCTGTAATACAAACATTTTAGAAGAAATTATTATATTTTATCATTTTTTTTAATTTTACCTTTTGCCGGACGGGGATTCGAACAGCGGACCACACAGTTTGTAAGCCAGCACACTAACCACTGGCCTACTTAGCTGTTATGGTCATCAAGAGATAATTATCGCTATAAGTTATATTTATATAGCATAGCTTGCGGCGCCCACGAGCCGATGCAAACATAACATTGTTTAACAATATAACATTGTTAAACATACATTTGTTGGCAGCGTGGAGCAGTGGTTGGTCGTCCGCCTTGCGTGACAGGGGACCTGGGTTCGATCCCTGCTTCGACCAACACCATTTTTTTTTAATATATTTTTTAACATATATTCCAGATACGTTCGGAAGTTCCCGAAAAGGTGTTCAGCATTACATACTATTATATTAAATTTTTACTACGAAATTGTAAAGTGTGTTTTATAAAAGACTTAAAGTCAGAAAAGGAAAGTGCTTGATATAAACGAAATGGACTGAGTTCAAATCAAATATTATTTTTTTATTGCAACAATAAAAATTGTGTAACAAATAAAGGTTTTGGTATACAAGTTTAAAATTTTCGAAGAAATTCAAAAACTCTTACAAAAGAAGAACATGAAGTCGAGTATATATAAATATTTTTCCATCGAATCCTAAGGTTACCGATAACCATTCAAAATCACATTATATTTAAATTCTAAACAGTAATTTTAAAACAGCACATACATTTATTTTGGTGTGAACAATTGTTTGCTAGCATGTAACACCATTAATTTAGAAATACAAATAAATATATAAATTTTTATTAACGAATAATTTTGTACTTAATTTAATTCTTAAGGCCGGTATAAATTGGCATTATCACGTTAAAATTGCCATGTTTACCCTTTTACTTTTCTTTAATAATATCTTTTAAAGAAAATAAACTTGTTCAATTGTTGCTTTGGATCTTTCCCCACCATGTTATTATACAATTTACCGGAAGAAGTTGTAATATTATTCTGGTTTTGCCGCTAAAATGAGAAATAATTTTAGCGGCAAAACTGGAACTCAATGCCCACTTTTATTTTCGAAAAAAACTGGTCAACTCCTCTTGGTCTACTCATTAATAAAGAGGAACTAATCTTTGTTTTTATAGATCTTCAAAGGTCGATACTTTCAATGAAGTGTTGTCGTTATAATTAAGTGATTTGACTTAAAAATGGGTATCATAACATGAAAGAACAAATTTTGGACTAAGGTCAACTTGACTTTAATAATTCAGAAAAATTCTTTAAAATTAATGAAACTGTCTTTAAATTTGTTGCATTTTTGCATCTTGACTACAAGACAAAAATCATTCAAAAATAGGATATGTTTTTCAATACTTTATTTTAAAGACATTTTTTACTTGAAACATAGCCTAATTTCTTCTGGAAGTCTTGTTTTTAACGGACATTTTATAGCATATGAAAAAAAGCTGAAAAAGCGCAAAATTGAAATGTGCTTCGTAGAGTCAACTACACAAAACCCCATTTAAAAGAGAATTGTGTCTTAAAAGCATCCTTACTTGTATTCTCCGCTTCTTTGGTTCGGAATCAATATCAAAATTGTTAAAGTGGAGACACAATCTTTGGAACCGGACATGCTTTTTGTTCAGTGTATAGTGCCCTTTCGTTAGTTTTTATGAAGATCCCTTTAATTACCTTTGTTTGAATATTTTGACTTAGTCGTCCTACGTTCCGATTTGTTTTGACGAAACAAAAAAATTGTGGCCGTAATGCGAAAATGATAAACAAAACTCATGCTATTTTTTTTTCAAATATATTTTATCTTGGTTTCGAATGAATTTTCTGTCCGAATACTCATTTTAATATTTTACTTAAGCATATACAATTTTTGGCGAAGTCTTATATCACAACATATATATTTTTACTCATAATATGTAAATTTATACTTGTTTATATTCACACGTATTATTTTTCCTATATTTAATGAAATTTTCTTTATATATTTGTAATGCGCCAATTGGTTACTTTCATTATTTTACTTCCCGCATACACTTTGTCTCTCTTTGTAAACACATATATGTTTATGGTCTATTTCTAAATTAATATACGTTTGCATCAAAGCATATTATATTTACAAACATTTTATGTCCCAAACATAATATGTTCTAACATATTAACATATATGTCCCAAACATATTATGCTAGTTTATGAACATTATATGTTTGCACTCAAAAATATTGTGTTTAAAAATTTGAGTTCCAAACATATAATTTTTATACCCAAACATATGAAAAACAGTCTTTTTCGTCCGTGCAGGTACACATGATTTTTATGTTGCGCGTCAGTCGTGTGTTGATTGTTTCTTGGAATGGGCGGAGAATATGGAATTATTGTGTTTTGGTGTAATATATTTATTCGTGTTTTTTTTTTTTTTTTTTAATTCGTGGTTTTACCTGGACACAAAAAAGGAAAGTGTAATTGAAAAAAATGTACCTGTTTTTTGTTCTGCATTTTGATATATGGTATAATTTATTTTTATTTGCAGTTACATGATGTCTGCGTTGGTACATTTGATGGGCAAGAAGTAAATATGGAATAATTACTTATTGTTGAAATTGAACCAAGTTTGTGTTTTGTTTTCTCGACGACGAAAAAATTTTTTCATAAAGATCAAAACATTTTAGGTTGTGACCATGTTCTTTTAACTGGAAGAAAAATATTTTTGACGAACACCATAACATTTTATATCGTGACCATTGACTTTTAATGGAAACAAAATTCTTTTTATCAATATAATAACATTTTAGATGAGGACAATTTTATTTTTCTTAGAACCATGTTCACTGAGCAAACATGGTTGCATGTTACCAGCGTTGCCAGAATTGTTTCACCAAAAACCGCTAGATTTGTCCAAAAAACTAGCCAAAAAAAGCTAAAAAATTTAAAAAAATAGCTAGAAAAAAGCTAAATTTTTTTGTATCAAATGTCACATTTTTGAATTAAAATTTAGCAAACTTAAATGCTTTATTTCACTTAAAAAGCATAATATTTTTATTGTATTCAATTTAATTCCATTTCTGTGAGACTGTAAGAAAATCTAAGTCATATTAGCTCTGTTGGCGTACTCGATACATTTTGATTACTATCAACAAATTTTTACTGGAAGTCCTTCGTTTATATTTCCTTGTAAAAACATTTTTCTCAGTGAACTTGCAATTGTCAATTGGTTAATCATGTCACATAGAACTGCATTAGAAAATGTCACATAGAACTGCATTAGAACATATCTATATATTTCGTTTTAACTGAATTAATGATAAATTCGTGAACGTGTACACTTCTCCTAATTTTACCCAAGAGAATAAAACCCATTATAACTGTCTTGCAAGTTTATAATGAATAACTTTTATTCGAAAATTTCCCAAACCTACTGTTTCGTAAATGTAAATCCATCCCATTAATAAATAGCAGATTTGTTTTGATCCTATCACTACGAATTTTTTATTGCATTTTTTGGTGTTAAAAAAAATAATACCACATTCAAAACTTTATTTCCTTATTATTTCTATGTTCGGTTCCAAAGATCTTGTACACTAATGATTTTTGTATTGATTCCGAGTCAAATTTGAATTTATTCGTTTTCTCAGCTTTTTCTTCATGAGCTATCACAGTGCTTTAAAAACGTACTAACGAAAACTTAAATTTTCAAATTCAGACTCGACTTTAAGTAGAAATTAGATAAACACGAAGTTTTATCCATATTTCACTAGGAACATGCCGAAAATAAAAAAAGCCAAAAATAGCTAAAAGGGTCATGAAAAAAAGCCAGAAAAAATGCTAAAAGCTAAATGCATTTTTTTTCCCGCTAAACGTCTTCAAAAAAAGCCAAATCTAGCGGGAAAAAAGCTAAATTGGCAACGCTGCATGTTACATGGTCGCCGCAAAAATAGCTTCTAATATATTATTTTGCTCTTGGAATATGATTGTGACTATCATGTTTCTTCTTTATGTGCAAATAAATATCAGTTTAAAAATCCAAACTATAACAGGTACTTCATTGTAAAAAATATTTTGTTTGAACAAAAGATACATAATCCTGAAATGCTACAAAATGCAGTTGTTTGAGCCGATGTGTGAGAGCTTGGATTGTCGTGGTGTGGAGTTATCCGTCTTCGGCGGTTGGTTTTCCTGATTTCTTGGAAGACAAATGGCACCATCCATTTTGTTGTCTGGTTAAGACCGTCTGCGTCTCCGGTGTGTTCAGTCACTTTCATGAATGGATCGTTTTGAAACGTGAATGCCGATCATGATTATTATACCCTCCACCATAGGATGGGGGGTATATTAACTTTGTCATTCCGTTTGTAACACATCGAAATATTGCTCTAAGACCCCATAAAGTATATATATTCTGGGTCGTGGTGAAATTTTGAGTCGATCTGAGCATGTCCGTCCGTCTGTTGAAATCACGCAAACTTCCGAACGAAACAAGCTATCGACTTGAAACTTGGCACAAGTAGTTGTTATTGATGTAGGTCAGATGGTATTGCAAATGGGCCATCTCGGTCCACTTTTACGTATAGCTCCCATATAAACGGACCCCCGAAATTTGGCTTGCGAGGCCTCTAAGGGAAGCAAATTTCATCCGATCCGGCTGAAATTTGGTACATGGTGTTAGTATATGGTCTCTAACAACTATGCACAAATTGGTCCACATCGGTCCATAATTATATATAGCCCCCATATAAACCGATATATAAAAATTCATCCGATCCGGCTGAAATTTGGTACATGGTTTTAGTATATGGTGTCTAACAACCATGCAAGAATTGGTCAACATCGGTCCATAATTATATATAGCCCCCATATAAACCGGTCCCCCGATTTGGCTTGCGAGGCCGCTAAGAGAAGCAAATTTCATCCGATCCGGCTGAAATTTGGTACATGGTGTTAGTATATGGTCTCTAACAACCATGCAAAAATTGGTCCACATCAGTCAATAATTATATATAGCCCCCATATAAACCGATCACCAGATTTGACCTCCGGAGCCTCTTGGAAGACCAAAATTCATCTGATTCAGTTGAAATTTGGTACGTGGTGTTAATATATGGCCTCAAAGTCCCATGCAAAAATTGGTCGATATCGGTCCATAATTATATATAGGCCCCATATAAACCGATCCCCAGATTTGACCTCCAGAGCCCCTTGGAAAAGCAAAATTCTTCCCATTCGGTTGAAATTTGGTACGTGATGTTAGTATATGGTATCCAACAACCATGCATGAATTGGTTCCTATCAGTCTATAATTATATATAGCTCCCATATAAACCGATCCCCAGATTTGACCTCCGGTGCCTTTTGGAGAAGCAAAATTCATCCGATCTGCTTGAAATTTGGTACGTGGTGGTAGTATATGATATTTAACAACCATGCCAAAAGTGGTCCATATCAGTCCATAATCATACATAGCCCCATATAAACCGATCCCGAGATTTGGTTTTGGAGGCTCTTGGAGGAGCAAATTTCATCCGAGTGAGTTGAAATTGGTACATTGTGCTAGTATATGGTCGTTAACAACCATGCCTAACTAGGTCCATATCGGTCTATAGTTATATATGGCCCTCAGATAAATCGATCACAAATCACACAAAAATTGGTCCATATCAAGTTTATAATCGTATATAGCCCCCACATAAGCAACCCCCATATTTCAATTCTGGCTATCTACGTACCGTGCAAAAAGTCCATATCGATTCGTAATTATTTGTAGACTTAACTATATATAACTTTTTGTCTAATATATACCACGTATGGACTAACTCACAATTTAGAAAACGATGTTAAGAAGTTTTAAGATACCACAACCCAAGTAATTCGATTGTGAATGACAGTCTTTCGTAGAAATTTGTACGCAATCCATGGTGGAGGGTACATAAAATTCGGCCTGGCCGAACTTACGGCCGTATATACTTGTTTTTTTTTTCATTTTATTCATTTATTTGCAATCTTTTTTCAACAAAACAATAAGCAAATGTTATAACTATTTACATTGACTGTGCTTCGAGTTCCAGCAAACTCAACAAAGTACTCCATATATCTTAAGTAATTATTTCGTGTATGGTAAATCAAGAGTATGATGTCTCTTCACCTCGTCAGTGTCATCAAGTAGGGTTATATTAGCAAGTATGTTGGAATGATTACTTAGGCGAGCTAAGTATCGCGAACTGTAACGTTTTACTTCATCGTCCAACATTTTATTTCTATAGAAAACCTTGTCAAAATTTTATCACGATGTAAAATTTTGTAAAAATTTTATTTTTATAGAAAAATTTGTAAAATTTTATTTCTATAGAAAATTTTGTCAAAATTTTATTTCTACAGAAAATTTTGTCAAAATTTTATTTCTATAGAAAATGTTGTCTAAATTTTATTTCTATAGAAAATTTTGTCAAAATTTTATTTCTATAGAAAGTGTTGTCAAACTGTTTAATATATATCCCGCATGGACTAACTTACAATTTAGAAGACGATGTTAAGAAGTTTTAAGATATCTTGCCATCGGCAAGTGTTACCGCAACCCAAGTAATTCGATTGTGGATGACAGTCTGTAGAAGTTTCTGCGCAATTCATGGTGGAGGGTACATAAGATTCGGCCTGGCCGAACTTAGGGCCGTATATACTTTTTTCTGAATTTAAATTCATATTTAATATTAACGGAAACTTTATTCACAATTTATAATTTGCATGACACCCTGTTTTCAATTAAAAGCTTTTATTGAACTCAAACCAAAGTTAATAGCTTCATTCATTGCTTTTCGCTCTCAAAGTTAATAGCTTTATTCATTGCTTTTCGACCAGTTTTAATTTTGCTCATTCTCTCTCTCTCCATCGTTCTCTTTCTTGATATGCTTATATATTTCAAATGTATAAAATTTCAGGTTTAATTGAATGTAGTTTTAGCAAACTAGAAACTATCTTTGGGTTAAAAGTTGCAAATGAAAGAGAACTTAATTTATCAAATTAGCGATTGGTCGCGGTGCTAGTGCTGGTGGCTCAAGTTAATGTGGCTAGAATTAATTATCTTCATTAAACAGATGTCAACCATGTTAATAGTTGACAAATGCATTGTGACTTGTGTTAGTCATACAAGTTGGTCCAAGAAAGATGACCACCAACAAGAAGACAAAGATATGTGGGAGTTTACTCTTATTTATCTTCATAAATATTAGTTACCGATATTATTATGGTTTCGGTTAATATTAATGCTTATAAGATGAAGTACAAAACGAAAAACATGACTTACGTTTGTTTTAATCTTTATTCATTAACAATTGCGATTCGCTAATCACAAACCTATTTCATTTTATACAATAACCTCAAATAAACAAAATTATTGTATTATTTACTGCGAGTGTGGTGTGCTAAGTGCACAGAAAAAAATGAAGTGTTTCATGGAAAGAATGGACTACCTCGTGCGAAAATTGAACTAAATTGTATTCTAAATTTAGAGATTAAATAAATTAAGGAACATTTTTTGAGAAAAGCAAAAATGATCTAAAACTAAAAAATATTATTAAGAAGTGTACGGAATACTTTTTCTGCTTTAGTTAGGATTGAACTTATTTGTATGTCATTGAAAATTTACTGGTATTTAGGTCATAGAATTTTTGAAATAAAGACAAACGCGTTGAGTTGTGGAAAATTTCTTACAAATTTTTAAAAATGAACTAAAACAAAATAAATATAAGTTAATTTTAATATCATAATAACAATGGATTTTTTTCTGTGTACTTAGCCTCACCGCCTATCGTATAGTACGTTCTTGTAATCGAAAGAGTGAACAGGAGAAGACTGTTCCATAGAAGGGAAAGGTAATGGTCGCTGTTTTCAGCGCGTCGCAAGATGTGGTCAACATCGTCTTCTTGGAGTAGGATAATGGAACACTGTGTTGTAATATGCGTATTAATGAGCCGATTGGACGGTGAACTAAAGAAACAGCCACAAGTGGTCGATTGAATTGGGCTATGAACTTCTGCTCCATCCAGTACGATTGGTAGATTCAAGTTTGGACAATTATATTTTTTTTTAGCACCTTGGTGTGTTCACTATTTTTATAGTGCACAAGCTCAAAAAGTCAAATCGGAGAAGATGTTTTATAATAAGGGTGGCAGCTCTATTATTGAAAACTTTAGCTTGATTACAACAGACCAACTGACATCGTTAGATTGTCTTAGATTTTTTTTTCTGATCAGAAATATTTACAGGGTGTCTGATATGTATTACAATCAACTTCAGGTTGTTATCATCTCTAAGTTGCTCGTCTGACAGCTGACAGATTTATTCCAGTTCACTTGTATTGTTTACAAGCTAGGTTAGGTTCGGTTAACAGGTTGTCTGATAAGTCCCCGGTCCAACGAAGAAAAACACATTTCTTGTCAAAATTCGTTTTTATTATTCAACATAGTTCCCCTCAAGAGCGATACAACGATTATAACGACCTTCCAATTTTTTGATAACATTTTGGTAGTACTCCTTCGGTTTTGCCTCAAAATAGGCCTCAGTTTCGGCGATCACCTCTTCATTGCAGCCAAATTTTTTCCCTGCGAGCATCCTTTTGAGATCTGAGAACAAGAAAAAGTCGGCTGGGGGCCAGATCTGGAGAATACGGTGGGTGGGGAAGCAATTCGAAGCCCAAATCATGAATTTTTGCCATCGTTCTCAATGACTTGTGGCACGGTACGTTGTCTTTGTGGAACAACACTTTTTTCTTCTTCATATGGGGCCGTTTTGTCGCGATTTCGACCTTCAAACGCTCCAATAACGCCATATAATAGTCACTGTTGATGGTTTTTCCCTTCTCAAGATAATCGATAAAAATTATTCCATGCGCATCCCAAAAAACAGAGGCCATTACTTTGCCAGCGGACTTTTGAGTCTTTCCACGCTTCGGAGACGGTTCACCGGTCGCTGTCCACTCAGCCGACTGTCGATTGGGCTCAGGAGTGTAGTGATGGAGCCATGTTTCATCCATTGTCACATATCGACGGAAAAACTCGGGTGTATTACGAGTCAACAGCTGCAAACACCGCTTAGAATCATCAACACGATGTTGTTTTTGGTCAAATGTGAGCTCGCGCGGCACCCATTTTACACAGAGCTTCCGCATATCCAAATATTGATGAATGATATGACCAACACGTTCCTTTGATATCTTTAAGGCCTCTGCTATCTCGATCAACTTCATTTTACGGTCATTCAAAATCATTTCGTGGATTTTTTTGATGTTTTCGTCGGTAACCACCTCTTTCGGGCGTCCACTGCGTTCACCGTCCTCCGTGGTGAAATGACCACGCTTGAATTTTGCATACCAATCAATTATTGTTGATTTCCCTGGGGCAGAGTCCGGAAACTCATTATCAAGCCAAGTTTTTGCTTCCACCGTATTTTTCCCATTCAGTATTTTATCAAAACACGAAATTCCTTTTTTTCCATTTTTTTCACAATAACAAAAGTTGCTTCACAAAAGACGCTCTATCTCACAAACTAATTGACGTACAGACGTCAAATTTTGACACGAATCATTTGAAGGTTGGTACTATATAAAAATAATATGCATTTAATACTAGCGACGCCATCTATGTGTCAGACCGGGGACTTATCAGCCAACCTGTTATGTGGCAGCCCGATGTATCAGGCTCACTTAGACTATTCAGTCCATTGTGATACCACAGTGGTGAACTTCTCTCTTATCACTGAGTGCTGCCCGATTCCATGTTAAGCTCAATGACAAGGGACCGGCTTTTTATAGCCGAGTCCGGACGGCGTTTCGCATTCCAGTGAAACCACTTAGAGAAGCTTTGAAACCCTCAAAAATGTCACCAGCATTACTGAGGTGGGATAATCCACCGCTGAAAAACTTGTTGGTGTTAGGTCGTAGCAGGAATTGAACACACGAGGCGGGCATACTAACCATTGCACCACGGTGGCTTGTTTACGAGTTTACAAAAGCATTTTGATCTATTGCATTCAGATATGACGTTATTCATGATGGAATTGAAGCGTATATTTGGCTGGAAAACCACAAGTGGCTATCTTAAGTGCCTTCCAGCATTTTTTGTTTCCCGTACCACCTCGTTACTGAGATATTAGCATACGTCCAAAAATTGACAATAAATAACAACTCTAGATTGGCCAGAATTAATCGAAATCTACGCCGTAGCTGTAGTAAAATTGCTTATGAGTTCAACATTTCGAGTTTGAACTAAATCCGTTGAAATTGCAAAATGTGCAAGAGCTCACCGATGCACATATAAAAATAAAGACTGAAAATTAGCTTGGACTAAGGCCATTGAAGTTCCAAAAAGTACAAAAGTTCACCGATGCACAAAGGAGATGTTCGCTTGGCCAGTTCGGCTGTTCTTTTCCGATGAGAAGCAGTTGTTTTAAAGAATAAAAAGAAGAATAAAATGGGTTTACTTGTCAACGAGGTCAGCTGAAAATGTTCACTCTGGACTGGCCACCAGAACTCAAGCGTCGCCGTTGATAATGGTGTTGGCCGCCGTAACAATCGATGGTCGCTCCCCACTCGCATTCGTCGATTATGGGGTCAAAATAAATACCAAATATTGCAGGGAAACCGTCCTAACGACAGAAGTGAAGCAATGGCCAGACAAACATTTCAGTCGCAGAGTATGGGCATTCCAACAGGACTGAGCACCATCGCACTCAGCACGCGTCAACCAAGGATGGCTGCATTTCTACCTCACAATGGTCACCAAAATCGTCGAATCTCTACCACGGTGGCCACAGTTGGTAGAATTCTACCAAAAATGGTACATTTTTACTGTTTGGTAGATGGGTAGAATTCTTTATGTTTTGGTAGATTTGGCAAAACATTCCTCTCCAATTAAGAGGTATGTTACTTAAATTTTCTATAGAAATAAACTATTACAAAAAAAAAAATTATAGAACTTTAAAACTTTAAGGCTTTATAACTCAGTGATAGTATGGATTATACTTTATATTTTTAAGAAACATGTTAATAGTTTAGTTAAATAATAACAATATTATGGTAGTCTGTAAGGAACTTATTCCATAGACACTCAATAGAGAAATGAAATAATGAAATTTTTCTATCGAAATTTTCTATAAAAATAAAATATTGACAAAATTCAATTTATAATTATTGTGTTATAATGTAAAGATTTTACCTAACAGGTTGACTGATAAGTTGCCGGTCTTACACATAGATGGCGTCGTTAGTATTAAGTTCACATTATTTTTATATAGTACCAACCTTCAAATGATTCGTGTCAAAATTTGACTTCTGTAAGTCAATTAGTTTGTGAGATAGAGCGTCTTTTGTGAAGCAACTTTTGTTATTGTGAAAAAAATGGAAACAAAGGAATTTCGTGTTTTGATAAAATACTGTTTTCTGAAGGGAAAAAATACGGTGGAAGCAAAAACCTTGCTTGATAATGCGTTTCCGGACTCTGCCCCAGGGAAATCAACAATAATTGATTGGTATGCAAAATTCAAGCGTGGTGAAATGAGCACGGAGGACGGTGAACGCAGTGGACGCCCGAAAGAGGTGGTTACCGACGAAAACATCAAAAAAATCCACGAAATGATTTTGAATGACCATAAAATGAAGTTGATCGAGATAGCAGAGGCCTTAAAGATATCAAAGGAACGTGTTGGTCATATCATTCACCAATATTTGGATATGCGGAAGCTCTGTGCAAAATGGGTGCCGCGTGAGCCCACATTTGACCAAAAACAACAACGTGTTGATGATTCTGAGCGGTGTTTGCAGCTGTTGACTCGTAATACACCCGAGTTTTTCCGTCGATATGTGACAATGGATGAAACATGGCTCCATCACTACACTCCTGAGTCCAATCGACAGTCGGCTGAGTGGACAGCGACCGGTGAAACGTCTCCGAAGCGTGGAAAGACTCAAAAGTCCGCTGGCAAAGTAATGGCCTCTGGGAAAAACCATCAACAGTGACTATTATATGGCGTTATTGGAGCGTTTGAAGGTCGAAATCGCGGAAAATGGCCCCATATGAAGAAGAAAAAAATGTTGTTCCACCAAGACAACGCACCGTGCCACAAGTCATTGAGAACGATGGCAAAAATTCATGAATTGGGCTTCGAATTGCTTCCCCACCCACCGTATTCTCCAGATCTGGCCCCCAGCGACTTGTTCTTGTTCTCAGACCTCAAAAGGATGCTCGCAGGGAAAAAATTTGGCTGCAATGAAGAGGTGATCGCCGAAACTGAGGCCTATTTTGAGGCAAAACCGAAGGAGTACTACCAAAATGGTATCAAAAAATTGGAAGGTCGTTATAATCGTTGTATCGCTCTTGAAGGAAACTATGTTGAATATTAAAAACGAATTTTGACAAAAAAATGTGTTTTTCTTTGTGAGACCGGGGACTTATCAGCCAACCTGTTATAAAGACTAGATCAGATTCTGAATTTATAAGAACCATTTTTGTTTGAGTTTTAGAAGAATCATAAATAAACATCTCTTGTAAGTGTGCAAGAAAATTGTGAAATAACGCCTTGATTTGATATTTAAATCTGCAGATTTTCATCCCAATTATTTAAATTATTACGAGAAGTAAAATCTGGAAATTTTGCTTTCAGTTTCAAGCAATTTTCATGATAAGTGCGCCTTCTATACCCTCAATAAGTGAAATCGGTCTTATGGAGGCCTTACCAAATGGACCGATAAAACTAAATCATATACACTTTGTTATGGCTCTAAAATGCCAGTATATTTTCAATTTGTGGCAAATCGGATAAAACTACTATTTCTAGAAACCCTAGGAGTTAAATCGGAAGTTCGGTGTAATGGGGGTTATACCAAAACATGGAAGGATATACACACATTTAATTGTAGTTCTAGAATCTAGACGCCAAATCGGAGGGCCGTTTTATAAAGGGACTATATTAAAAACTGTACCGATACTCAATATATGTTCGGCACACCTCTTTATGGTCCTAGAGTACCTCTAAATTTTCAATTTCAGGCAAATTGGATAAAAACTACGGATTCTAGAAGCACAAGAAGTAAAATCTGGAGATCGGTCTATATGGGGGCTATATCAAAACATGGACCGATAATCACCATTTTCGGCACATCTCTTTATTTTCCTAGAATACCTCTATATTTCCAATTTCAGGCAAATTGGATAAAAACTACCGATTCTAGAAGCCCAAGAAGTAAAATCTGGAGATCGGTCTATATGGGGGCTATATCAAAACAACGACCGGCACTCACCATTTTCGACACACGTCTTTATGGTCCTAGAATACATCTAGATTTCAAATTTCAGGCAAATTGGATAAAAACTACGGATTCTAGAAGCCCAAAAAGTAAAGTCGGGAGATCGGTCTATATGGTGGCTATATAAAAACATGGACAGATACACCACATATTCGGCACACCTCTTTATGGTCCTAGAATACCTCTAGATATCCAATTTCAGGCAAATCGGATAGAAAATACACTTTCTAGACGCCAAAGAAGCAAAATCGGGAATCGGTCCATATGGGGGCTATAGCTATAGCGAATATATATATATATATATATATATATATATATATATATATATATATATATATATATATATATATATATATATATATATATATATATATATATATATATATATATATATATATATATATATATATATATATATATATATATATATATATATATATATATATATATATATATATATATATATATATATATATATATATATATATATATACCATTTTAGGCACATCTCTTTATTTTCCTAGAATACCTCTACATTTCCAATTTCAGGCAAATTGGATAAAAACAAGAATCCAATCCAGAAGAAGTAAAATCGGGAAATCGGTCTATATAGGGGCTATATCAAAACATGGACCGATAATCACTATTTTCGGCACATCTCTTTATTTTCCTAGAATACCTCTAGATTTCCAATTTCAGACAAATTGGATAAAAACTACGGATTCTAGAAGCCCAAGAAGTAAAATCGGGAGATCGGTCTATATGGTGGCTATATAAAAACATGGACAGATACTCCCCATTTTCGGCACACCTCTTTATGGACCTAGAATACCTCTAGATATTCAATTTCAGGCAAATCGGATAGAAAATACACTTTCTAGACGCCAAAGAAGCAAAATCGGGAATCGGTACATATGGGGGCTATACCAAAACATGGACCGATAGGCACCATTTTCGGTACACTTTTTTATGGTCCTAAAATACCTCTAGATTTACAATTTCAGGCAAATTGGATAAGAACTACAGTTTTTATAAACCCAAGACCTCAAATCGGGAGGTCTGATTACAACAGACAGGCAGACGGACATGGTCATGTCGTCTTAGAATTTACCCCTGATCAAGAATATATATACTTTATATAGTAGGAAATCGATATTTCGATGTGCTATAAACGGAATGACAAACTTATTATACCCCCAGTCACCATTCTATGGTGGTGGGTATAAAAACAGAATTGAATAGTTGCATTTGTTTTAGATCCACAAACGGTTAAGTCTTAATTTGCAAACATTTTTAGTTACTCATTAGATTTTAACCGATTCTCCATATCAATGCCTAACGTTTCAAATCAAACGTTTTCATTTAACTCACCAATTAAAATTCTCTATCTCTCATATTTTGAGTATCTTCATGAATAATATTTTATTTGTTCTTTCATTGCTCTTAGGCAAATTCTGCAAACTTAGAATATAATTGAGAACATTGGGCATGGTCTCGACGAGTATTAACAGCCTTAATATAATGTAGAAGAAATATTAACATGAACCAGGAGTACAAGGGTGTATGGGAAAAGGGAGACTATCTAAGCCAGTCCCTGGGCTACGGGTTTCTAATGGCATTCATCATTACCAGGCTATACCATACGACTTCAATTCAGACTAGAAATTTGCTTTACTTCTTACTCTCTAAATTGGCTGGTGGATGGGCACGAATATATTCCAAAGAACGTAGAATATCAGCAGGTATTGGTGGTGGTGTGGGTAAATGATCACCAACAGGATGATAGCCCTCTTCATCGGCTGTATAGGTTAAGGAAATATGTTCACCTTCAGGTGAGATGTAACTATAAGATCCTGTAGCGCCATGTGGGTTTCCTGCCTCCTGGGCCTGTATACCATTTGAGGTTTCAAATGCATAATGATAATTACCCTCAGGATCGGCTACTTCATTGGTCAATGATTGAATTTCAGCATTCTTATCGATATTTTCACAGTAAACAATGCAAGCCAAGGCAAAGAGGACCAAGCAAGTTAACTATGAAAAAAAATTAAAAGAAAATTTAACTTGTTTAAATCCTTTGGTTGGCAACTGAATATGCCATCTTACAAATCTCATGGTTCGTATATCCCTTGTAAAAATCTGCTGCGTTGTTAGCAAGTATCCAATTTTAATTACAGTTGAGAACTGTTTAATGGTCTCTGCCTAAGGCTGAGTTTTTATACTCTTCTTGAGGCGTTTTGCATTGAAAATTTCAAGATTTAATACGATTTGTTGAATTCTTCTTAATCAATTTAATTATATGCATCTGTCAGACTGGCTTACGCCTATGAAGATAACAAAAACAAACAAATGTTATGGTGTAATGGAATTATCAAGTCTATTTTTACTGCATTCAAAAATGTTGCACTCGTGTGTCATTCATTTTCCATGCAACCAACCCACAAATCGAATGATCCAAGAAGTGGATTTGTGGAAATTTTATTTTATTTATTTTTGTAAAAAAAACAAAAATATTTAAAATTTAGAATAATAAGAAAGCTATATGAGAGGCTATGCAGGGAGTATGGTGGCTAAATTTTGTATCTATCACGTGATCATGTATGGGGCAGGTATTTTTGTGTTTGCCTCGTGTGTAATATGTAGGATTTCAGATGGATCTGATGACAGATACTGTCCTAAGCAAATCGGTTCTAATGATACGCTTCCCGAGACTAAATTTAAAGTTTCTACATATAGAGACTACATCTGATTGTGGGTTTATATGAAACCATTTTTGTTCTTATAAACCAAAACGAAAATGGTTCAAATCCAAATCCTATATCTTTTTTTCCAAATTATTCGAATGAGCGAGAAGTAAATTCGGAATATTTTACTTCTAGTTTCGACCACTTTGGATTATTAGTGCGCCTTTTATCCCCTCATACGGGGTCCATCACAGATTTCCAATTTAATGATAATAGGATAAAAACTACGCTGTTTATATACCCAAGAATTCAAAACTGGAGATCGGTCTATAAGAGGGCTTTACCAAAATATGGAACAATATATAAAAATTCGACACGGGTCTTTGGGGATCTAAAATATCTCCAGATTTTGAATTTTGAGGAAATCGGATAAAAATTTACCACGAACTCTTATCAGGAGATCGGGGGCTATACTAAAACATGGACCCATACGCACCATATTTGGTGCACCTATTTATAGATCAAAAATACCTCTGGATTTCCAATTTCAGGCAAAATCGATCAAAATTGCTTAAGACCCCAAGTCGGGGGTCTTGAGCAAAACATGGGCCGATATAGTTCTTCTATAAACTAGACCTACTTGCAGACAAGAAGCGAATATGTGAAAATTTTCAATAAGATTACGTCAATATTGAAGGCTGTGGCGTGATTACAACGGACAAACAGCCAGACGGGCATGGTTATATCATCTAAGAGTTTCTCCCTGATCATGGATATAGTATGTACTTTATATAGTTGAGAATCAATTTTTCGATGTGTTATAAACGGAATGTCTTACATATTATTCCATTCGATGGTGGGTGTATAAAAATATCGGTCGGTGATTCAATTCCTGCTTTTGGATTTTGAGCAGCGAAATTAAAGTTTTCGATGGCTACCTCGAAACATAGGTCCGATTTCTAGTGAACACCAAAGTGTTTCGCCATAAGAACCAAAAAACAGGGCCCTTTTTCATTAAACTTAACATAGAAGAAGTTGTTAACCTGAGAGAGTCCACCATCTGCGCTATCACAATGGACTGAAAAGTTTAAGTGACCCTAAGCCATACGGTTATCCCAGTCATTCCTCAACATCGACCATATATCCATGAAAAGAAGCTAATGATGTATATATTTGGTGAGACTAGTTGGGTATGATCTCACAGGAACACAATTGATGCGTTAGAGTCGAGCATTGCATGATGAAAGGCCACAATATTTGGAAAGCCACGACATGATGATTTTGAAGCACGGGCACATGTTGCAAAACCCGTAAAACTTTAACACTCACTCGAACAGTAAACCCGTCAGGAAGTATTTTGAAGGAAAAATTTGGAGATCAAAATTGCAAAAAAGTCTATAGCGACATACGAATTCAAGTTCAACCCTACGAGGGCGGTACGAGGCGGAAACTTCTTAGCTTATGAATGAAAGAGAATAGTTTAGGTTTTCAAAAATATTTTTATTTTTCAATATAATCTCCTGAAACTTCAATAAATTAGTCCAACACTTTTCTAGCAATTGTATCCCTTGATTAAAATAGTTTTCCTCAAGGTCTTCAAAATAGTGGTTTACAACTGTAATTGCATCTTCATTTGAGGTAAAACGCTTGCCAGTAAGGATTTTTTTTTAGATTTGGGAACAAGTAAAAATCACTGGGAGCTAAATCAGGAGAATAAGGTGGGTGGTCAAGCAACTCGTACTTGAATTCGTTGATTTTAGCCATTGTTAAAACACTCTTGTGCGCTGGTGCGTTGTCTTGATGAAAATTTATTTTTTCTCGAATTTGTACATTTAATTGATCCAAAAGGTTGCATAGTACTCTGAATTTATTGTTTTACCCTTTTGCAGATAGTCAATCAATAAAATACCTTTGAAGTCCCAAAAAACCGTTGCCATAACCTTACCAGTCGATTGAATTGTTTTTGCCTTCTTTGGGGCACTTCCTCCAGCTTCAGTCCATTGTTTGCATTGTTCTTTTGTCTCTGAACTATAGTGTTGGATCCATGTCGGCGCTTATGAAACGACGCTTAAAATCCATTTTATTTCGCTTAAAACGATCCAAACAAGTTTGAAAAATATTCATTCTTTGCGTTTTTGATCTCCTGTTAACAAATGGCACCCATCTTGCAGAAAGCTTTTTCATCTGTAGTTCTTCATGCTAAATTAAATGGACTCGATCATGCCCATGATATTAGCAATTTCACGCACTTTTATTCGTCAATCATTTAATACCATATCATGCACTTTGGCTACAATTTCTGTAGTTGTTGCTGTTTTTGGACGTCCACTGCATGGTTCATCTTCAATGCTTGCTTGTACGACCACGTTTATATTCAGCAACCCAATTTTTTACTAGTGCATATGAAGGAGCACTTTCACCTAACACATTCACCATATCATTATGAATTTCTTATCCCGATAAAACTTTTTTATGTAAATATTTAATGACAACACGCATTTCTAATTTTTCCATTGTAAAAATATTGCGGATGCGTCTTTTTTTAACACCTGTTTCTATATGAATGAGTTGCCAGATCGAAACAAAATTTAACATGTGTTGATAACAGAGATGGAAGTTTCCAAAACACTAAACATTTCTAATTTTTCCATTGTAAAAATATTGCGGATGCGTCTTTTTTTAACACCTGTTTCTATATGAATGAGTTGCCAGATCGAAACAAAATTTAACATGTGTTGATAACAGAGATGGAAGTTTCCAAAACACTTAACGTACCTCACCCACCGTATAGCCCAGACTTCCGATTATCACTTTAACCGTGAAAAAAAAGAAGACAAAAGTGTTGTTCCACCAAGACAACGCACCGTGCCACAAGTCATTGAGAACAATGTCAAAAATTTATGAATTGGACTTCGAATTGCTTCCCCACCCACCGTATTCTCCAGATCTGGCCCCCAGCGACTTTTTCTTGTTCTCACACCACAAAAGGATGCTCGCAGGGAAAAATTTGGCTGAAATGAAGAGGTGATCGCCGAAACTGAGGCTTATTTTGAGGCAAAACCGAAGGAGTACTACCAAAATGGTATCAAAAAATTGGAAGGTCGTTATAATCGTTGTATCGCTATTGAAGGGAACTATGTTGAATAATAAAAACGAATTTTGACAAAAAAATGTGTTTTTCTTTGTTAGACCGGGGACTTATGAGCCAACCTGTTATTTTCAGGATTGGTCCAAAAAAGAAAAAATACTGTTTGTATTGTTCAAACATATTACGTTGCTAGTTTATGAACATTATATGCTTGAACTTAAAAATAATGTGCTAATAAGAAAAGAAAAACAATCTTTTTCGTCCGTGCATGAGGAAGCCAAAATTTGTTTCGTCGCGGTATCCATCTGTTGGCAAGAAGATGGGAAAAAGTAGTGGATAGTGATGGACAATAGTTCGATTGATCAGCCTGCTACAATTTTTTCTGAATAAATTATTGTAAAAAATAAGATCTAAACTGAAAAAAAGTTCGTTGTTAAACTCATGCTAAAATTAACAATCAATGCGGAGCTAGTCATTATATTCATTGAGATGGCGGCTTTATCTGGGATTGCTATCTGGTGAAGTGCATATTTGTATATCTTCAATCCCATGTTAAGTAGGTGTCTTAAGTCTTTTGTTTTTTTTTTTTCTATTTATAACAAACATCAATATTGATCGTTTTGTAGTTTTATTTATTTAAATTTTACTATATTGACGTACAAATTCGTCTAACACTTATATAAACCACCGGCAAAAATTAAGCTACAATCAAATTCATATAACAAGTCATCAAACTATTTTCCATTATCTTTACAAACAAAATCTAATGTTTTGCCTTTCTTCTCTTTCCCCTTAAGCTAACATTCTTACGACGTGAAGCAGATTTTTTCAATTGCTTCTTACTAGTCTTCTTCGGTTTAGGAGGATGAGAACGAATATATTCCAAGGACCGTTTAATATAATCAGGCAATGGATGTGGTGTGGGTAAATGGTCTCCAACGGGATGATATCCTTCATTATCAGCTGTATAGGTTAGAGATATGACTTTACCTTCAGGTGAAACATAGCCAACAGATCCCGCAACTCCAAGAGGATTACCAGCAGCTTGAACTTGAATATTATTTGTGGTATCAAAAGCGTAGTAATAATTACCCTTGGTATCGGGAGCATTATTAATATATCGTCTGGTTTTGGCTATCCTATCACGAAGTCTTGCTCGGCATAGAGCAATACAGGCTAGGACAATCAAGAAAATGGTCTGAAACGAATGAAATAGTAAATATAAGTGATCTTAATAATTCTCTGGAAAATGTTGATCTTACAATTTTCATATTTAAGGATTATTAAATTTCTTAAATGCGGGTTTTCACTCTGTTGTATGTTCACAATGAAAATTGCTCTTGAGAACTGTTTGAAATATTTAGAAGTGTATTAGCTTTTATATTTTCCTTTGACTTATGGAAAAACATACTCAACATAATTTTCTAGCTCAACTGCAGGCACTCACCACACCATTAGTCCCATATTAAATGCATGTTCCCATAAAATAAATGCTTACTCTGGCAAAAGTTTTATTGGCCACTTTTGAATTTTCATATTCTTAAAATCATCTTTCTATAGAGAAAAAAGTTCATAAATAAAAAACATTCATCCAAAAATTACTTCCTTGTTAGCTTAAAATGAGCACAAAAAGGCATTTTGTTGTGTGAAATATGAAAACAATTTGTCTTTCGTTTAGTCTAAAATGACATATGATTTGGGAATATAAACAAATTCTAGAGTTTCTTAAGATTTTTGGATGGTCTTTAGCTTTTTTTTTTTTATTTGGTATTTGGAAATTAGAGATCCTAAACAGTTTGCTTGAATGAATACGTTTTTGTTTTGTAAACGCAAATAAATCTCCATAAAGTAGCTAGTTTTCAGCCATCTTCATTTATCATCGAACATACGAAGCGTTTAGACTTGAGTAAGAGGCATTTTGACGTCACTTAATTAAAATATGAAAGCTCATTGTTTACTGAAAAACCTAATTGGCAATTGTATAGAGATTTCTTTTACTAATACAATACGTTCGCCTGGGACTAAGCTTTTTCACCCATGAATTTGAATAATCAGGCCCACTAGCATAACATCCCAAGATGGAATGAAGGAACATTTAATTATACAACTCGCGTTTTTATGGTATGTGCTAGAGTCAAAGTTCAAAAGGATAAAATAGTATATGAAGCCAAATGTCATGTAATCTCCACTATTTATCGTATTCTAGATATTCCCCTTGAGATAGAAGCTCACAACCATAATACTTGTGGTTGTCGAAACCTTCAAACAGCTGTAGATTGTTTTTTAAATTGGAGATTGGAATATGGAGCGCATTTGCGAGCCACCGTGGTGCAATGGTTAGCATGCCCGTCTTGCATACACAAGGTCGTGGGTTCGATTCCTGCTTCGACCGAACACCAAAAAGTTTTGCCAGTGGCGGATTATCCCACCTCAGTAATGCTGGTGACATTTCTGAGGGTTTCAAAGCTTCTCTAAGTGGTTTCACTGCAATGTGGAACGCCGTTCGGACTCGGCTATAAAAAAGGAGGTCCCTTGTCATTGAGCTTAACATGGAATCGGGCAGCCCTCAGTGATAAGAGAGAAGTTCACCAATGTGGTATCACAATGGAAAAAAAAACAGTGACTTAATATTCCTATGCAACGTAAATAAATTGTACTACAAATGCGTCCATCATGAATATTGTATAGCACTAAAGACTTCCTTGCAATTTTTAATTCCAATGTTTTCCTTTAAACTACATAATTTTCTTTAACTGTCTAATAAATTTTCTGGAATGTGTCGGAAAATATTTACTTAAAATTCGTAAGAAAGTAAAGCAAAAATAATTATAAACAAATAAATAATTGATTGCTTCATTTAAAAAATTTTCACGCCAAAATCAATAACAATTTTTAATTGAGCCAATAACCAATTAATTGAAAGTGCCGGAGGAAATTATTTTCTTTAATCTGGTATATTTATACCCTTCACCACTACTGTGGTACAGGGTATAAAAAGTTTGTGCATTTGTATGTAACGCCAAGAAGGACTAATCATAGACCAATCTTTTAGTATACGGATCGGCTTAGAATTAAATTCTGAGTCGATTTAGCGATGTCTGTCTGTCTGTCCGTCTGCCTGTCTGTTGATGTATTTTTGTGTGCAAAGTACAGCTCTGAGTTTTAGTCCGATTGTCCAAATTCCGTACATCCGAATATTTTATGATTCTCGAAAAACTTGCAAAATATCAGCCAAATCGGTTCTGATTTAGATATAGCTCCCATATATATGTTTTTCTGATTTCGACAAAAATGGTCAAAATACCAACATTTTCCTTGTTAAATCGCCACTGCTTAGTCGAAAAGTTGTAAAAATGACTCTAATTTTCCTAAACTTCTAATACATATATATCGAGCGATAAATCATAAATAAACTTTTGCGAAGTTTCCTTAAAATTGCTTCAGATTTAAATGTTTCCCACATTTATACCCACCACCATAAAATGGTGACGGGGGTATAATAAGTTTGTCATTCAGTTTGTAACACATCGAAATATCGATTTCCGACTATATAAAGTATATGTATTCTTGATCAGGGAGAAATTCTAAGACGATATAACGATGTCCGTCTGTCTGTTGTAATCACGCTACAGTCTTCAATAATGAAGCAATCGTGCTGAAATTTTGCAAAAACTCGTCTTTTGCAGGTCAAGTTCGAAGATGGGCTATATCGGTCCAGGTTTTGATATAGTCCCCGTATAAACCGACCTCCCGATTTGGGGTCTTGGGCTTATAGAAATCGTAGTTTTTATCCAATTTGCCTGAAATTTGAAATCTAGAGGTATTTTATGACCATAAAGAGGTGTGCCAAAAATGGTGAGTATCGGTCTATGTTTTGGTATAGCCCCCATATGGACCGATCTCCTGATTTTACTACTTGGGCTTATAGAAACCGCAGTTTTTATTCAATTTACCTGAAATTGGAAATTTAGAGGTATTGTAGGACCACAGAGGCGTGTGCCAATAATTGTGAGTATCGGTCCATGTTTTGGTATAGCCCCCATATAGACCGATATCCCGAGTTTACTTCTTGGGCTTCTAGAATCCGAAGTTTTTTTCCAATTTACCTGAAATTACCCATATAGACCGATCTCCCGATTTTACATCTTGGGTTTATATAATCCGTAGTTTATATACAATTTGCCTGAAATTGGAAATTTATAGGTATTTTAGGACCATAAAGAGGTGTGCCACAAATGGTGAGTATCGGTCCATGTTTTGGTATAGCCCCCATATAGTCCGATATCCCGAGTTTACTTCTTGGGCTTCTAGAATCCGAAGTTTTTATCCAATTTGCCTGAAATTGGAAATCTAGAGATATTTTCGGGTCATAAAGAGGTGTGCCGAAAAGGGTGAGTATCGGTCCATATTTTAGTATAGCCCCCATAAGAACGATCTCCCGATTGAACTCCTTGGGTTTCTAGAGACCGTAGTTTTTATCCGATTTGCATGAAATTGTAAATATTCTGGTATTTTAGGCTCACAAAAACGTTTTTATCGGTCCATAAGTTTTTAAGTTTTTATCGGTCCATTTGGTAATGCCTCCATATAGACCGACTTCACTTCTTGAGGGTATATAAGGCGCATTGATCATGAAAATTGCTTGAAAGTAAATGTAAAATTTCCAGATTTCACTTCTCGGGTGAAAATCTACAGATTTAACATTTCAAATCAAGATGTTATTTTATAATTTTCTTGCACACTTACAAGAGATGTTAATGATTCCTCTAAAACTCAAACAAAAATGGTTCTTATAAATCCAGAATCTGATATAGTCCTCATAGGTGAAATCTTTAAATTTATCTTCGGGAAGTGTCCTCAAGTCCTCAAGCCCTCCTGAAATTTAAAAGGATACCCTAATATTTGGTTCATGGTGGTGGGTATTTAAGATTCGGCCCGGCCGAACTTACTGCTGTATATACATGGTTTTTACTAAAATTGTGCTCCACCCTAGTGCATTAGCCAACTTAAATTTTGAGTCTATAGATTTTGTAAAAGTCTATCAAATTCTGTCCAAATCGAGTGATATTTAAATGTATGTATTTGGGACAAACCTTTATATATAGCACCCAACACATTTGACGGATGTGATATGGTATCGAAAATTTAGATCTACAAAGTGGTGCAGGGTATAATATAGTCGGCCCCGCCCGACTTTAGACTTTCCTTACTTGTTATTTCTAATTAATTTTGTGATTTTACAAATTTTAAAAAATTCTTAACTATTTTGTGGGAAATACGAATTTAGTAAATTTTTATATTTTACTTAACTTATGTATAATTCTCCCTTTTTAGCTCATTAAACTAACGTACACAAACAATTATTAAAGTCAAGGAAACTTTCTTATATTTGAGAAATTTTAACTAAACATAATAATTTCGATGAATAAAAATAAATTTAAATTGACTTTAATGCCCTGGAGTGTTCATTTTTTAAAGTGTAGTATGAAGTACGCAAAGCTCAAATTCGAAAGGGAAGTGCGTGTTAAATGCATCCTTAGAGCAATCGTCCGCTTCTTTGGCTCTGAATTAAAACCCAAATCTTTAGTGTATAGACAAAATCTTTGGGACAGGGTGAGCTTGTTTTCATTATACCCTGCGCCACATTGTGGAACAGGATATTATTTTAATTAAATTAAATGAGGGGACGTACCTTCAAAACCCGTATAAGCATGGCTTCTATTTGATAGGCTACCAAAAAGACATTCCAATTATTTATATTATTTTTTTTTGTTTATTGCATTTTTTAAAATAATTTTTCACGTACAAAAATTTAATTGAACTTAATATCTAAAAAACAACATTCATTACAATCTATCAACAGCCTTGTAAACATTTCATAAAGACTAACATAAAAACTGGACATATAGGGATATTGGAAGGGTGTCCATTTGTTGAAATTTCGGAGAATATTCATTTTCTTGGTGGTAAACTCATTTTCTTATATTCAGTGATGGCACAAGAAAATCTAGACGATTTACTTCTTCTGCTCTTGAGGGGGATGAGAGCGTATGTATTCCAAAGCACGCAAAACATAAGCAGGCACTGGGGGAGGTGTTGGCAAATGATCACCAACGGGGTGATAACCTTCTTCATCGGCAGTATAACTCAAAGCAATATGCTCACCTTCAGGTGAGATGTAATTGACGGAACCGCTAACTCCAGCTGGATTTCCCAAGGCTTGGATTTGTATGCCATTAGAGGTTTCAAAGGCGTATTGATAATTACCCTCGGGATCTGAGGCATCATTTGTTAGACTACGAATTTCAGCATTTTTATCGATGTTGTCTCCTAGTGCAGAGGCAGCAAAAGCCAAAATAGTTAAGCAAATGAACTACATGGAAGAAGAAAACGAAATGGAATGAAACATTATTTAAATTAAAAAAAAAATTCAAAATTCAAAAAATTGTGTTAAACTTACGAATTTCATTGTTAAAATTTTAATTTTATCTGAATGAAAATGCAAAGACGTTATGCGGCTTGCTCTTGTGTTGTAGCCCCGGCAATTATTGTTGAGAACTGTATAAACTTGTCTTGGCTGCAGCAGTTTTTATACATTGCCTTGGAGCTGCGCATGCGTGAAAAAAGGGTTTAACATTTGCAAAGCTTCTTTGTAAAAAAAAAATAGCACATCAATATTATCGAAAACAAGTTCCCATCATTTTTTTTGATGGTTTTTGTGGCCAAAACGACCCAACTATCCTTAAAACGTGAGCATCAGTTTGGATCGAGGGCAATGAAATAAGATTCACTTTTTACGGAGATGTCTGCTTTAACTCGTTATGCGCCTGTGGCCAAAGTGCAATGTCGGAAGAACATCAGTAAAATGTGTTTCCTTAAAAAAAGGAAGCTACGAAAACGCAAGCACCGGTTTCATTTCACAATGTTTTGTAATTAAGACAAAATTGAATGTCGTCTCCCACGGAGTAGCATGGTGTAAGCGATACCATAAAAATGTCGATTGTAAGTTATATGCTATCAGTCGATGCTTCATTTATTTTCCAAGGTTCAAAGTCATCGAAATATGTACAGCAGTAACAGACATTTATTTATTATTATCCCATTATAATTCTTAATGGATAGCAATGCATAACCAGCAAGAACGGTACCATTTTCAAATTCAACCAGGGTGAAATCATATATCCTCCATCAATTGTTTTTATAATTAGGCCCTACACTGATAAAGAAAATATTGACCTCATATGAAAGATTATGCAATCAAAATTTTAGGACACACATTTTTCACAATATTTAGGACAAATATCTTTAAAATAAAGTTTATAATCATTGCTCATTTTTTCATTAAATTCATGGCACTAAAATTAATGGCCATCTATTATCCTATCCTTCGAACATTTTTTTAATTTTGACTCCACTTATTAGAATCCCCACCACGCTGAAAACAGTCATATAAGATATCTACACTGAAAGAAAAGTTTTCTTTTCTGAGGAACGACAAACGTTTATTTATGATTTATCGCTCGATATATATGTATTAGAAGTTTAGGAAAAGTAGAGTCATTTTTACAACTTTTCGACTAAGCAATTGCGATTTTAAAGGAAAATGTTGGTATTTTAACCATTTTTGTTGAAATCAGAAAAACATTTGTATATATGGGAGCCATATCTAAATCTGAACCGATTTCAAACAAATTTGGCACGTATAGCTACAATGCTAATTCTACGCCCTGTGCAAAATTTCAATTAAATCGGAGTAAAAGATTGGCCACTGTGGTCATATGAGTGTAAATCGGGCGAACGATATATATGGGAGCTATATCTAAATCTGAACCGATTTTAATAAAATTTGGCACACTTGAATAGACTACTAATTGTACTCCTAGGGCAAAATTTCAACCAAATTGGGGTAAAACTCTGGCTTCTGGGAGCGTATTAGTCCATATCGGGCGAAAGATATATATGGGAGCTATAACTAAATCTGAACCGATTTCAATAAAATTTGGCACACTTGACTACAGTACTAATTGTTCTTCTTGTGCAAAATTTTAAGCAAATTAGGTTAAAACTCTGGCTTCTGGGGCCATATAAGTCCATATCGGGCGAAATATATATATGGGAGCTATATCTAAATCTGAACCGATTTCTTCCAAAATCCAGAGGGTTCTATTCTGAGCCAAAACACATATTTGTGCCAAATTTGAAGTCGATTAGACTAAAACTGCGACCTAGACTTTGATTACAAAAAAGTGTTCACGGACAGACGGGCATGGCTATATCGACTCAGGAGCCCACCCTGAGCATTATTAACAAATTAATAAAGTTCCAGAAGAAATCAATTAATTTTTTAATATTTTTTATTTCGAATTAATTTTGTAGCTTTACAGATTAAAAAAAAATCTGAACTATTTTGTGGGAAATACGAATTTAGTAAATCGATTTAAAGATCTTTATATTTTACTTCATTTATGAATAATTGTCCCCCTTTTTATACCCGCCACCATAGAATGGAGATGGGGGTATAATAAGTTTGTCATTCCGTTTGTAAGACGATCTAAGACGATATAAGCATGTCCGTCTGTCTGTCTGTTGTAATCACGCTACAACCTTCTATAATGGCACTATCGTCCTGAAATTTGGCACAGATTCGTCTTTTGTTTGCAGGCAGGTCAAGTTCGAAGATGGGCTATATCGGTCCAGGTTTTGATATAGTCCCCATATAAACCGACCTCCCGATTTGGGGTCTTGAGCTTATAAAAACTGAAATTGGAAATCTAGAGGTATTTGAGGACCATCAAAAATTGTACCGAAAATGGTGCCTATCGGTCCATGTTTTGGTATAGCGCCCATATGGACCGATTTCCCGATTTTGCTTCTTGGGCGTCTAGAAAGTGTATTTTCTATCCGATTTGCTTGAAATTTGAAATCTAGAGGTATTCTAGGACCATAAAGAGGAGTGCCGTAAATGGGGTGTATCAGTCCATGTCTTGATATAGCTCCCATATAGACCGATCTCCCGATTTTACTTCTTTGGCTTCTATAAACCGTAGTTTTAATCCAATTTACCTGCAATTTTAAATCTAGAGGTACTCTAAGACCCTAAAGACGTGTACCGAAAATGGTGAGTACCAGTTCATGTTTTGATATAGCCACCATATAGACCGATCTCCCGATTTTACTTCTTGGTCTTATAGAATCCGTAATTTTTGCCCAATTTTCCTCAAAACGGAAGTCTAGAGGTATTATAGGACCTTAAAGAGGTGTGCCGAAAACGGTGAGTATCGGTCCATGTTTTGATATAGCCCCCATATAGACCGATCTCCCGATTTTACTTCTTTGGCTTCTAGAATCCGTAGCTTTTATCCAATGTGCCTGAAATTTGAAATCTAGAGGTATTTTAGGACCATAAAGAGATGTGTTGAAAATGGCGATTATCGGACCATGTTTTGGAATAGCCCCCACATAGACCGATCTCCCGATTTTACTTCTTGGGCTTCTAGAATCCGTAGTTTTTACCCAGTTTGCCTGAAATTGGAAATCTAGAGGTATTCTAGGACCATAAAGGGGTGTGGCGAATATATTGAGTATCGGTACAGTTTTTGATATAGCCCCCTTATATGTTAAGCCGGCCCTCCGATTTGGGGTCTAGATTCTCGAACTACAATTAAATGTGCTGAATACTGTGGTATCCTTCCACGTTTTGGTATAGCCCCCATTACACCGAACTCCCGATTTAACTCCTAGGGAGCCACCGTGGTGAAATGGTTAGCATGCCCGCCTTGCATACGCAAGGCCGTGGGTTCGATTCCTGCTTCGACCGAACACCAAAAAGTTTTTCAGCGGTGGATTATCCCACCTCAGTAATGCTGGTGACATTTTTGAGGGTTTCAAAGCTTCTCTAAGTGTTTCACTGCAAAGTGGAACGCCGTTCGGACTCGGTTATAAAAAGGAGGTCCCTTGTCATTGAGCTTAACATGGAATCGGGCAGCACTCAGTGATAAGAGAGAAGTTCACCAATGTGGTATCACAATGGACTGAATAGTGAGCCTGATACATCGGGCTGCCACCTAACCTAACCTAACCTAGGGTTTCTAGAAATTGTAGTTTTAATCCGATTTGCGACAAATTGAAAATATGCTGGCATTTTAGACCCATAACAAAGTGTATATGATTTAGTTTTATCGGTCCATTTGGTAAGGCCTCCATATAGACCGATTTCACTTATTGAGGGTATGGAAGGCGCACTGATCATGAAAATTGTTTGAAACTGAATGCAACATTTCCAGATTTTACTTCTCGTAGTCATTTAAATAATTGGGATGAAAATTCACAGATTTTAGATTTCAAATCAAGGGGTTATTTCATCATTTTCTTGAACTTACAAGAGATGTTTATGATTCCTCTAAAACTCAAACAAATAATGGTTCTTATAAATTCAGAATCTGATGTAGTCTTCATAGGTAAAATCTTTACATTTATCTGTGGGAAGTGTACTGGTTGAACTGATCTGCTTAGGAAAATATCTGTCATCAAACCCCCCTGAATTTGTCAAAGGAAACTATTATATTTGATTCATGGTGGTGGGTATTTAAGATTCGGCCCGGCCGAACTTATTACTGCATATACTTGTTTTAGCTCATTTAACTAACGTACAAAAAACAATTATTAAAGTGAAGGAAACTTTCTTTGGAAAAATGTTAACTAAATGCATTGTACTATTACAAGTTACTAAAGTAAAGGAAAAATGAGTAGTAGAAGTAGAAGAAAAAATGAACTTAAAGTAAGGAAAAAAATCGTTGGCGCCAACTCATAACTATTTTGGCCATACTGTATTTCATTCTTAACATTTTTGGAAATCGTACGAACATTTGCTTGTGCTTTAGTCCATATTGAATTTATGTGTATGGTCATTGAACTTTATACTCACGTTTAGTGCACAAAATTTTTGAGGTATACTTAACAATAGAAAAATGTCATTGGGCTGTGGAAAATTTCGAAAAAAAAATACAATTTAACTACAAAAAATATTTTTTTTGCAATAACAATAAGTTAATTTAACGTTACGGAATTTTTTCGGTGTATATACCCGTTATTTGTAAAAAAAATATTGATTTAAAAAACGTGTACAAAAACCAAATCACCCACAATCAAATAATAATTTCCCCTCAACTGGATGGAGAACTGGATGTAGGCGTCCTCTCTAATTATTGCTTTGTTCATTGAACAAATGATGACTTTGTAAAAGAGTAAATCCCCGCACAAGTTTGTCATTTAGTAAAATCATCTCTTGTAGCTTTACGGAACAACAAACAAGATAAAAAGCTCATTATAAAATGTCATGCCAAAGTTACACGCTTTTATTTCACAATGATTATTGTAAAACGATTATGTTTAAAGGGACAAACAACGAAGTTGCCTCTTTCTCTCTCTGTGCCCATTTTCAATGCCACTGAAAGTCATGACATATCCAAACTCTGCAATTTCCCAGTAATGAATTGATTCATAAATGTCATGCTCAAATTTAACCCGAATAAGATATGGCCTCTTTAAAGTTGTTGTTAAAATAACCTAAATTCATTCACACATAATAAAACAGATGCAATGGTTTTGAACCTCTATTATCGCTTGACCAATGTAACTGAAACTGTTTGCCATAGAAAATAAATCCTTTTGCAAGAGAAAATACACTGAAAAAAATGTTGCAGTGAAATAGTTTTGTTTCTTGGGTTTCTTTACATGAAAGAAAATATTTTTATACCCTGCGCCACACTGTGGAACAGGGTATTATAAGTTAGTGCATATGTTTGTAACACACAGAAGGAGACGAGGTAGACATATGGCAATAATGCTCAGGGTGGTTCCTTGAGTCGATATAACCATGTCCGTCTGTCCGTCCGTCCGTCCGTCCGTCTGTCTGTGAACACATTTTTGTGATCAAAGTCTATGTCGCAATATAAGTCCAATCGCCATCAAATTTGGCACATGTTCCTAATTTGGGTCAGAATAGAAACCTATTGATTTTGGAAGAAATCGGTTCAGATTTAGATATAGCTCCCGTATATAACTTTCGCCCGATATGCACTAATATGGACCCAGCAGCCAGAGTTTTATACCGATTTGCTTGAAATTTTGTACAAACATAACACTTAGTCGTATAGTTAAGTGTGCAAAATTTGATTGAAATCGGTTCAGATTTAGATATAGCTCCCATACATATCTTTCGCCCGATATGGACTAATATGGTCCTAGAAGCCAGAGTTTTGGCCCAATTTGGTTGAAATTTTTCACAGAGAGTAGATTTAGCATTGTAGCTATGCGCGCCAAATTTGGTTGAAATCTATTCAGATTTAGATATAGCTCCCATATATATCTTTCGCCCGATATGGACTAATATGGTCCTAGAAGCCAGAGTTTTGGCCCAAGTTGTTTGAAATTTTGCACTAGGAGTACAACTAGTAGTGCAGTTAAGTGTGCAAAATTTGATTAAAATCGGTTCAGATTTATATATAGCTCCCATATATATCTTTCGCCCGATATGGACTAATATGGTCCTAGAAGCCAGAGTTTTGGCCCAATTTGGTTGAAATTTTGCACAGGGAGTAGATTTAGCATTGTAGCTATGCGCGCCAAATTTGGTTGAAATCGATTCAGATTTAGATATAGCTCCCATATATGTTTTTCTGATTTCGACAAAAATGGTCAAAATACCAACATTTTCCTTGTAAAATCGTCACTGCTTAGTCGAAAAGTTGTAAAAAACTTTTGCGAAGTTTCCTTAAAATTGCTTCAGATTTAAATGTTTCCCATATTTATACCCTTCACCACTACTGTGGTACAGGGTATAATAAGTTTGTGCATTTGTATGTAACGCCAAGAAATAGTGGTCATAGACCCATCTTTTAGTATAACGATCGGCTTAGAATTAAATTCTGAGTCGATTTAGCGATGTCCGTCTGTCTGTCTGTCTGTCTGTCCGTCTGTCTGTATATGTAATTTTGTGCACAAAGTTCAGCTCGCAATTTAAGTCCGATCGTCCTCAAATTTGGCATAGGGCCGTTTCTTGGGACAGAGAGAATCGCTATTGGTTTTGGAAAAAATCGGTTCAGATTTAGATATAGCTGCCATATATATATATTTCATGTTAGCCTGATAATGAAACAGGCAATTGACGTCCAAATGCATTATATCTAATTATACTATTATTTTTCGAGCTTTATGGACAGATATAGATTAAGGAACATGGTTAATAGAGCCATTGAAAAGAAAACGCCAGATACCAATCTATACACGCCTGGACTGTACATGTTTCGGTTCGGGCGAATGAACCTTTCCACAGCCTTTAGTATAGATCTGGCTGGGAGAGATAACTCAATTTTGGGCCCTTTATGCTAACTCCTTATGGAGAAAACATTTGGGAAATTTCCTCTTACAAATTGAATCATCTTTTCTCCCACTGTACATCATCTTTTCATATAACTTACAAGTCCCTTAATCTTATTTTTATTTCGTTTTTTTACATAGTAATGCAACAAACGAAATAAAAATAAGATTAAGGGACTTGTAAGTTATATGAAAAGATGATGTACAGTGGGAGAAAAGATGATTCAATTTGTAAGAGGAAATTTCCCAAATGTTTTCTCCATAAGGAGTTAGCATAAAGGGCCCAAAATTGAGTTATCTCTCCCAGCCAGATCTATACTAAAGGCTGTGGAAAGGTTCATTCGCCCGAACCGAAACATGTACAGTCCAGGCGTGTATAGATTGGTATCTGGCGTTTTCTTTTCAATGGCTCTATTAACCATGTTCCTTAATCTATATCTGCCATATATATTTATCCCCGATTTGGTCATAGTTAGCGTGTTTATCAACCGATTTTCTTGAAATACCGTACATCCACATATTTTATGAATATCGAAAATCTTGCAAAATATCAGCCAAATCGGTTCAGATTTAGATATAGCTCCCATTTATATCTTCCGTCCGATTTAGACTCATATGACCACAGAGGCCAAAGTTTACTACCGATCTTCGTGAAATTTTGCACAGAGGGTAGAATTGACATTCTACCAATGATTGGTAAATTTGATTGAAATCGGTTCAAATTAAGATATAGCTCCCATATATATCTTTCGTCCGATTTGAACTTATATGGACACAAAAGCCAGAGTTTTGCCGTGATTTGCTTCAAATTTTGCACATGGGGTACGTTTAATAGTATCGTTAAGTGTGTCAAATTTTGTTAAAATCGGTTCAGATTTAGATATAGCTCACATATATATATTTCGTCCGATTTGGACTCATATGGTCTCAAAAGCCAGAGTTTTACCCTGACTTACTTCAAATTTTGCATAAGCTGTACATTTAACGATACTATTGCATGTGCCAAATATGGTCAAAATCGATTCAGATTTAGATATAGCTCCCATATATACCTTTCGTCCGATTTGAACTTATATGGCCTCAAAATCCAGAGTTTTATCGTGATTTGTTTCAAATTTCGCACAATGAGTACATTTAGTAGTATTGGTAATTGTGCCAAATTTGGTTGAAATTGGTTCAGATTTAGATATGGCTCCAATATATATATCTTCCGTCCGATTTGCACTCATATGACCAGGGGGCCAAAGTTATAATCCCATTTACGTGAAATTTCACATCGATAACAGAATTAATATTCTAACTATACATGTCAAATTTAGTCAAAATCTGTTCAGATTATATATAGCTCCCATATATAGGTACACCAGAGTTGGGGAAATATGGTAGACTGTTACACATTTTAGACCCATTTTCAATGGAAGTTTCCTCCAATTAACTGGATAGCGTTAGCCGATTTAAATTTTAATTATAGAGATTTTGTAGAAGTAAAAAAATTGTCTCCTTTATATAGCTTCCAGCAAATTTGAAGTACACACAAAAAATTTTTTCTCTGATTCAATCACCAAATTAATTGATCCAATTAAACTTTTAATTGAAATGTCTTCAATCACGAAAATGATAGTATCAATCACAGTTTTAATTGGGCATAGAAAAAATTCTTGATTAAAAAATTAATTGATTTTTTCAGCAAAATTCAATTAATTTTTTAATTGATTCAATTAAAAATTTAATTGATGTTGATTGCAAAACGCAATTAATTTATTAATTAAAAAAGGTAACTATTTTTAATTACTTAGTTAGATTGGCTTAGAGTTTTTATTTGGATTAACAAATGATTGTTTGAAATACATTTTTAATTAAAAAAGTAAAAAAAAAATCAGCACTTTTTTAACTCAATTAGTCTTCCGAATTTTATTAAAAAGTTAATTGTATCAATTAATTTTTTAATTAAACATTTTAAAAATTTCAATCATTGACTTAATTAACTTAATGTTTCAATCATGATTAAAAAGTTAATTGTATCAATTAATTTATTAATTGAAAAAATTTTCAACTTCAATTAACTTTTTAATTGGAAATATTTTGGTGATATTTTTTTCTGTGTAGTTGAGATGGTAACACAAATTTTGGCCTACATAAGGGTGAAGGGTATAATATAGTCGGCCCCGCCCGACTTTAGACTTTACTTACTTGTTTTTACTAAAATTGTGTTCCACCCTAGTGCATTAGCCAACTTAAATTTTGAGTCCATAGTTTTTTTAAAAGTCTATCAAATTCTGTCCAAATCAAGTGATATTTAAATGTATGTATTTGGGACAAACCTTTATATAGCCTCCAATACATTTGACGGATGTGATATGGTATCGAAAATTTAGATCTACAAAGTGGTGCAGGGTATAATATAGTCGGCCCCGCCCGACTTTAGGCTTTCCTTACTTGTTTTAATTTTAATTCATTTTTCAAATTAAAAACTAAGTTAGTTAAGAAAATGATTGTCAATTTTTACCTTTTCAATGAAAATATAAATTACCCCAATTAACAATTTAATTAAATAAAAAATATTTCCAATTAAAAATGTAATAGAAAATTTGTTCGAAAATTGGTTCATTTTGACCATTTTTGTCGAAATCAGAAAAACATATATATGGGAGCTATATCTAAATCTGAACCGATTTGAACCAAATTTGGCACGAATAGCTACATTGCTAATTCTACTCACTGTGCAAAATTTCAACTAAATCGGAGTTAAAAATTGGCCTCTGTTGTCATATGAGTGTAAATCGAGTGAAAGCTATATATGGGAGATATAGCTAAATCTGAACCGATTTCAAAATATGGCACACCAATTGTACTCCTAGTGAAAAATTTCAACCAAATTGGGGTAAAACTCTGGCTTCTGGGGCCGTATTAATCCATATCGGGCCGTATTAATCCATATCGGGCCGTATTAATCCATATCGAAAAAAAATATGGGATCTATATCTAAATCTGAACCGATTTCTTCCAAAATCAATAGGGTTCTATTCTGAGCCAAAACACATACTTGTGCCAAATTTGAAGTCGATTGGACTAAAACTGCGACCTAGACTTTGATTACAAAAATGTGTTCACGGACAGACGGACATGGCTATATCGACTCAGGAGCCCACCCTGAGCATTTTTGCCAAAGACACCATGTGTCTATCTCGTCTCCTTCTGGGTGTTGCAAACATATGCACTAACTTATAATACCCTGTGCCACAGTGTGGCGCAGGGGTATAAATATCTCTAGTAAGTGAGATTGTGATCTCGCACTCAAAAAAAGTGAACTCTCTATTTCACTAAAGCAATTTAACTATATTTTAGTTCATACAATTACTATGTTAGATAAATGAACTAAAAAACGGGAAAAAATTATACACAAATTAATTATAAAGATTTACTAAACTTGTATTTCTCACAAAATAGTTCATTATTTCTTTAAATTTGTAAATTTTACTACAAAAGCGTCCATCATGAACTTCGTATGTCACTAAAGAGATTCTTGCAATTTTGAACTCCAATTTATTCCTTCAAACTTTTCTTTAACAAGTGAAAAAAAAGTATTTTCGTCTAAAAAACTTTCTTAAATTTGTCGAAAAATATTTACTTATTTTTGTGATATCGGAGTGATGCCAGCGCTTGCAGTACTGTTTAGTTAAAAATTTCTAAAAATATTCAAAATTTTCTAAAATTAATAAAAAGTTTTTTTCCTAGTGGGTTCACTGTTTTTTCAGTGCGAGAGTTATGATTTTTTAATTAGAGAGGAAAAAGGAAAGAAATTTATTCTTTATATTGTCTTGTTTTTAGAGTATGATTTTATCCTGTGAGTGTGGTCCAAAGCCCTTTCCTAAAAGAAGAAATAAATGACAAATTTTCAATCATGAGTGAGAGTTAAATTTCATTCATGCGTTCATCTCAGTGCTGTATACTCAAAACTACAGCGATCAAATATTTTTTAGTCATTTTATTGGCATACAATGAGGGCGATAATTTAATATCAGCAATAAAATCAGTATCATCAATGGTTTTCTGTAACGAATTCCCCCCAAAAAAATAACAAAAACCATTAACACTTAACAACAATGAGTCTCAGTACCAGTAACTGCTTCTGCTAACCACAACCACAATGTGGACATGGCCGTTATGCTTCTTTCTTATTTATTTTGTTGGGTTATTATGTCGCAAGGTCAGCAACGTCAACCTCATCTTCAACACTATCACCACAACAATGATGGTCTTAAGCAGTATCATCCAGTCATTTAGCCAGCATCTTAAGACTTGCCTTCAAACCTCAACTACTAAAGCGGCAATCGAAGGTAATTAATATGAAGATGATAATTACCAATCACCATTATACCGCGCGCGTCACCGTTATGAGAGAGCCCTCGATTTCATTACATACGGATAAAGTTGACTTTTTGTAATTGTTTTAAGAATTCCTCTATACACGCAAAATGATTCCTTCCCCCTAAACTAAATTTAGAACATCGTTTCGAATTTTCGTTTCGCAGTACAAAAGTTTGTTTGGAAGAAAAGTTTATAATTTTTGTGAAAAAACTTGACGTCTGTTAGAAGACAATTTTATAAGTTACGCCAGCCTTTAGATTCGAAAACGCGACCTGGTGCCACTAGGAGCATTCGCCTCAACCCCACAAAACGAATCCCCTTTCCAGATATTGGGATAGCCAAAATTTGAGCCCGATCAAACGACGTTAACACGTGCCGCCAAACTTTTTGGCCAAAAAATTCGCTTTTTTTTAATTTTTGAGCGACGATCGGCTAAAGGCTGGCGTAACTCGGTTTGACTCAGCTACGAGCAGCACTTGTTAACGTCGTTTAATCGGGCTCAAATTTTGGCTATCCCAATATCTGGAAAGGGGATTCGTTTTGTGGGGTTAAGGCGAACAAGATTCCGACATTTTTTGACCCATATAAGTTGCGGCCACTCTAATAAACAATGTAGAGACAAATATTCAATTTAATAAGACTTTTAAGTTTTGTCCGGTCGGAGAATCGAACTCGGACCATCCGTTTTGCAAACCAACACACTCTTCACTGGCCATGCAGCTATTATACCCATCAACACACAAATATCGCAATAGGGTTTCTCACAACGCATACAGCCCAGCCTATCACAACGCATACAACCCAGGCTATCGGTTTATAGGCCCGTGTGGTTTTATTTACGGCAAAACTAAATTTTTTAGAATACGATATTCCTCGAACGTCATGACGTCGTATTTTGCATAAATGCTTGGATCTTGAAGCTCATGCCAACCGATCATCAACAACATGATATTTTTGGTTTTTTGAAATGTATGACAACGATCCAGAACTGCTAATCATTCAATCAACTATACATTTAATGAACCAATAACTAAAACGTTATAACTCACTTAGCGATCATTTAGATTAATACTTCTAATAGTTAATATTTTAAGAAACAAGTTACCAATCTAGCTATCTGTATGAATATTACTGGTCTGCAAGAAAGTTCTTCCATGAAATCAATAAAGAAAATGAAATAAATTCCATTGAAAAATTATCTTGACTGGTGAAGTCCATTTCTATATGCAAAATTGTCATATCTAGGGATCGGAAAATCTAAGAGCTACACGCAACATGATTGTCACGATCATATTCGAAGAGCAAAATAATATGATAGGAGCTATTTTTGCGTCGACCATGTAACATTTTCCCCTGCAACCATGTTGGCTTAGTGAACATGATTCTAAGACAAATAAAATTGTCCTCATCTAAAATGTTATTATATTGATAAAAAGTTTTTTTTGACACAAAAGACAATGGTCACGATCTAAAACGTTACGGTATTCGTCAAAAATATTTTTCTTTCAGTTAAAAGAACATGGTCACAACCTAAAATGTTTTGATCTTTATAAAAAAAACTGTTTTCGTCGTCAAAAAAGACGCCACTTGAGAAAAGAAAATACAAAATTAACTTTATTTATTTATAACCTAATTCATTGTTTATTTGTATTTATACACGCAAAGAAAAACAAAAACGTTTGGAAAATGTGTACCGAAAACGTTGTTCTTTTGTTGGAGTTTTTTGAATTTTATCGAAAATTTTAAACTTTTATCACCAAAAAAATTTGTATGTTACAATTTTTTTTTTTTCAATAAAAAAATGTTTTTTTTTTTTTAAATCAACAACACAGTACATTTCGAGCACTATTCTTTTCTCACTTTAAGTTTTTAACAAGTATATACGGACGTAAGTTCGGCCAGGCCGAATCTTATGTACCCTCCACCATGAATTGCGTAGAAACTTCTACGAAAGACTGTCATCCACAAATTTCAACTCACATGGTTGTTAAATATCATATACTACCACCACGTACCAAATTTCAATCAGATCGGATGAATTTTGCTTCTCCAAACGGCACCGGAGGTCAAATCTGGGGATCGGTTCATATGGGAGCTATATATTATTATGGACTGATAGGAAGCAATTCCTGCATGGTTGTTGGATACCCTATACTAACATCACGTACCAAATTTCAACCGAATGGGAAGAATTTTGCTCTTCCAAGGTGCTCCGGAGGTCAAATCTGGGGATTGGTTTATATGGGGCCTATATATAATTATGGACCGATATCGACCAATTTTTGCATGGGTGTTTGAGGCCATATATTAACATCACGTACCAAATTTCAACTGAAACAGATAAATTTTGGTCTTCCAAGAGGTTCCGGAGGTCAAATCTGGTGATCGGTTTATATGGGGGCTATATATAATTGTAAACCGATATGGACCAATTTTTGCATGGCTGTTAGAGACCATATACTAACACCATGTACCAAATTTCAGCCGGATCGGATGAAATTTGCTTCTCTTAGAGGCTCCGGAAGCCAAATCGGGGGATCGGTTTATATGAGGGCTATATATAATTATGGACCGATATGGACCAAGTTTTCCATGGTTGTTAGAGACCATATACTAACACCATGTACCAAATTTCAGCCGGATCGGATGAAATTTGCTTCTCTTAGAGGCTCCGGAAGCCAAATCGGGGGATCGGTTTATATGAGGGCTATATATAATTATGGACCGATATGGACCAATTTTTCCATGGTTGTTAGAGACCATATACTAACACCATGTACCAAATTTCAGCCGGATCGGATGAAATTTGCTTCTCTTAGAGGCTCCGGAAGCCAAATCGGGGGATCGGTTTATATGAGGGCTATATATAATTATGGACCGATATGGACCAATTTTTGCATGGTTGTTAGAGACCATATACTAACACCATGTACCAAATTTCAGCCAGATCGGATGAAAATTGTTTCTCTTAGAGGCTCTGCAAGCCAAATCGGGGGGTCAGTTTATATGGGGGCTATATATAATTATGGACCGATGTGGACCAATTTTTGCATAGTTGTTAGAGACCATATACTGACACCATGTACCAAATTTCAGCCGAATCGGATGAAATTTGCTTCTCTTAGAGGCCTCGCAAGCCAAATTTGGGGGTCCGTTTATATGGGGGCTATACGTAAAAGTGGACCGATATGGCCCATTTGCAATACCATCCGACCTACAAGAAAAACAACTACTTGTGTCAAGTTTCAAGTAGATAGCTTGTTTCGTTCGGAAGTTAGCGTGATTTCAACAGACGGACGGACGGACGGACATGCTCAGATCGACTCAGAATTTCACCACGACCCAGAATATATATACTTTATGGGGTCTTAGAGCAATATTTCGATGTGTTACAAACGGAATGACAAAGTTAATATACCCCCATCCTATGGTGGAGGGTATAAAAACAGGTACATTTTTTCAATTACACTTCCCTTCATTTATGCTCACATAAAACCACGTGCCACTTATGAATAAATAAATTAACACAAAACACCGTAATTCCTTATTCAGCGTCCATTCCAAGCAACAATCAACACACGACTGAAGCACAAAATGAAAATCGTGTGTACCTGCTCAATGTTTTTATAAAATTCTTTTCGCTGCAAAAAAGTTAAAAAACTAAATGGTCACGAAAACAATGTACATGGTCTTTATGACCATGTAATGGTTCTAGACATATCTATACGTAACCCATAAAAATACTATTTTCTCTGCAAGAAGATAAAAAAATGTGAATGGTCAGGTACATGATTTTCCCGACCATATAATGATCTCAAATTCTATCATTTAAATAATAGAGCATGTTTGCGGCATTTGAGAACCATTTAAATGCTTATTGCCAGCATACATTTTTCTCTGCTCGAAAATTATTTTTACAAAAACAAAATACATGATTTTCGGGACAATTACATGCTCTATGTTAGATAAGCATTAAATGGATGCGGCAAACATGTCCAAAGATGTTTTTTCTGTGCGTGTATATTTCATTTCTGTATAATTTTTTCCTCTATTTTAGTTTTATTAACTAACGTATTATTAACGTCATGGAAATTCTATTAAAACGTAATAATTTCATGAACTAAAATATAATTAAGTCAGTTTTAGTGAAATTTAGGGTTCACTTTTTTTTGAGTGTAGTAACTTGAGTATAATGGAGTAAATAACTTCAATACAATCCTAGGCTTAATATATTCTTCAAAATCAGGAAGAAAAAGTTTATTTCAAATGTCCAATAAAATAAACTTTTTACCAAGTGGTTTCTAATACTAATTTGAATACCTCTTTAACAATTAAAGCATTTTATTTTGGATCAACCAATTTCTCAAGGAAACTTAATCATGAAGATCAAATTATTTATAGTAGGTGAAAGGATAAGAATTATTAATTTTAAGTTGTGTGGTTCCCCCAAGTTGTCAGTATGTACTGTTGTCTTGCACAAATTGTTACCATTTCCAACGATGGGAATTTTATTCAAATCTGAACTGGAAAAAATTGGAGTTAATAATCAGTGTATAATTTTTTAATATAAACTTCAAAGCCGATTTTACATTGCTATCATAAGTAAAATCGACTTTGAGGTGTGCATCGGTAGTGAAAGGGTTAATGTTGTGTATATTGTAGGTCTTGAACGTAATACAAACATACGTAATATAAACTTCTATTTTAGGCCAATCAGTCGACTTTGCCCTCGTAATACGTTTGCTGGATACATAAAGCATCTTCATAGGTCTGTTCCCAAAGTTTCTAGATGGAAATTCTGGATTAAAAACATCGAATTTGGTTTGAGTTTTAGAGGAATTTTAAAATTATTTAACGCTTTTCATATGATTTGAAATCTAAATTCTATTTATCTAAAATTTTACCACCAGAATTCCAAATCGGGAGATCGATCTATATAGGGACCATACCACAAAATGAACCTATACATACCATACCAGGGCAGTTCGGAAACTTCTTAGCCTAGCAAAAAAAAAAACGCGGTATAAACAGAAAAAAGTTAAGTGTTAAGCTGTGTACTATGTTCAGTTTTTAAGCTGAAAACGAGCTTGTTTTCACGGTTACATTTGTTAATTAATTCATTTAGATATATAAAATTATTTGCAATCAATTTCTTGGATATTTTCCATCCACCATTTGGCAAAATTTGATCAAAATATAATCATCTTCATAAATATATTTGTACTTTTAATTTAGTGTTTTCGTGAAAAAACCGAATATAGTACTCACCTTTAAGTGTTAACTTCCATCTCTGTTATGAACTCATGTTAAATTTTGTTTCGATCTGGCAACTCCTTCATATAGGAACAGGTGTTCAAAAAAGACTCATCCGCTTTTTTTTAGAACAAAAAAAAAAATTTTACAAAAAATTAGAAATGCGCGCTGTCATTAAATATTTACATGAAAAAGGTTTATCGGGACAAGAAATGCATAATGATATGGTGAATGTGTTAGGTGAAAGTGCTCCTTCATATGCAACAGTAAAAAATTGGGTTGCTGAATTTAAACGTGGTCCTACAAGCAAGCATTGAAGATGAACCACGTTACAGGTTGGCTGATAAGTCCCCGGTCTAACAAAGAAAAACACATTTTTTTGTCAAAATTCGTTTTTGTTATTCAACATGGTTCCCTTCAGGAGCGTTACAACGATTATAACGACCTTCCAATTTGTTGATACCATTTTCGTAGTACTCCTTCGGTTTTGCTCAAAATAGGCCTCAGTTCCGGCGATCATCTTTTCATTGCAGACAAATTTTTTCCCTCCGAGCATCCTTTTGAGGTCTGATAACAAGAAAAAGTCGCTGGGGGCCAGATCTGGAGAATACGATGGGTTGGGAAGCAATTCGAAGCCCAATTCATGAATTTTTGCCATCGTTCTCAATGACTTGTGGCACGGTGCGTTGTCTTGGTGGAACAACACTTTTTTCTTCTTCATATGGGGCCGTTTTGCCGCCATTTCGACCTTCAAACGCTCCAATAACGCCATATAATAGTCACTGTTGATGGGCTTTCCCTTCTCAAGATAATCGATAAAAATTATTCCATGCGCATCCCAAAAAACAGAGGCCATTACTTTGCCAGCGGACTTTTGAGTCTTTCCACGCTTCGGAGACGGTTCACCGGTCGCTGTCCACTCAGCCGACTGTCGATTGGACTCAGGAGTGTAGTGATGGAGCCAAGTTTCATCCATTGTCACATATGGACGGAATAACTCGGGTGTATTACGAGTTAACAGTTGCAAATCAGAATCATCAATACGTTGTTGTTTTTGGTCAAATGTGAGGTCGCGCGGCACCCATTTTGCACAGAGCTTCCGCATATCCAAACATTGATGAATGATATGACCAACGATCCTTTGATATCTTTAAGCCCTCTGCTATCTCGATCAACTTCATTTTACGGTCATTCAAAATCATTTTGGGGATTTTTTTGATGTTTTCGTCGGTAACCACCTCTTTCGGGCGTCCACTGGGTTCACCGTCCACCGTGCTCATTTCACCACGCTTGAATTTTGCATACCAATCAATTGTTGTTGATTTCCCTGGGGCAGAATCCGGAAACTCATTATCAAGCCAAGTTTTTGCTTCCACCGTATTTTTTCACTTCAGAAAACAGTATTTTATCAAAACACGAAATTCCTTTTTTCCATTTTTTCACAATAACAAAAGTTGCTTCACAAAAGACGCTCTATCTCACAAACTAATTGACTTACAGACGTCAAATTTTGACACGAATCATTTGAAGGTTGGTACTATATAAAACTAATATGCATTTAATACTAGCGACGCCATCTATGTGTCAGACCGGGAACTTATCAGCCAACCTGTTAGTGTACGTCCAAAAACAGCAACAACAACAGAAATTGTAGCCAAAGTGCATGATATGGTATTAAATGATCGACGAATAAAAGTGCGTGAAATTGCTAATATCATGGGCATCTCAAATGATCGAGCCCATTTAATTTTGCATGAAGAACTACACATAAAAAAAACTTTCTGCAAGATGGGTGCCGCATTTGTTAACAGTCGGTCAAAAACGCATAAGAATTAACATTTCTCAAGTTTGTTTGGATCATTTTTAAGCGAAATAAAATGGATTTTAAGCGTCGTTTCATAAATGTTGATGAAACATTGATCCACGACTATACTCCAGAGATAAAAGAACAATCCAAACAATGTACTGAAGCTGGAGAAAGTGCCCCAATGAAGGCAAAAACAATTCAATCGACTGGTAAGGTTATGGCAACGGTTTTTTGGGACTTCAAAGGTATTTTATTGACTGACTATCTGCAAAAGGATAAAACAATATATTCAGAGTACTATTGCAACTTTTTGGATCAATTAAATATACAAATTCGAGAAAAACGTCCTGGCTTACAACACAAAAAAATAATTTTTCATCAAGACAACGCACTAGCGCACAAGAGTGTTTTAACAATGGCTAAAATCAACGAATTAAAGTACGAGTTGCTTGACCAGCCACCTTATTTTCCTGATTTAGCTCCCAGTGACTTTTACTTGTTCCCAAATCTAAAAGAAAAAATCCTTGCTGGCAAGCGTTTTACATCACATGAGGATGCAATTACAGTTGTAAACCACTATTTTGAAAACATTGAGGAAAACTATTTTAATCAATGGATAGAATTGCTAGAAAATCGTTGGACTAAGTGTATTGAGGTTTCAGGAGATTATATTGAAAAATAAAAATATTTTTGAAAAACTAACTATTCTCTTTCATTGATAGGCTAAGAAGTTTCCGAACCGCCCTCGTATTCTGCACACTTTTTTATGGGCATAAAATATCTCTAGATTTCCTAACCGGTAGATCGATCTAGATAACATGGTTACGACAAACATGTTACATGGTCACCGTCAACAAATAACAATTTGCTCTTGAAACATGTTTGAGGTGATCATATTTATTCCTTCTCTGGGTGTGGCTCCATCGAGAGCATAGAAAAAGAAAATGCTTATCGATCTAACATATACACGCAAAGAAAAAAAAAACGTTTGGAAAACGTGTACCGAAAACGTTTTTCTTTTGTTAGAGTTTTTTGAATTGCTTCGAAAATTTTAAACTTTTATCACTAAAAAAATTCGTTTATTACAAAATTTTTATTGTATCAATAAAAAAAGTTATTTTTGAAACAACATCACAGTCCATTTCGTTTATATCAAACATTGTTCTTTTCTGACTTTAGGTCTTTAACAAGACACATTTTACAGTTCAAAATTTAATATACTACAATGTAATGTGGAACATTTTTTCGGAATCTTCCGAACATATCAGGAATATATGTAAAAAAAAAAAAAAAAAACAAAAAAAAACTTTGGTCGAAGCAGGGATCGAACCCACGACCTTTGGCATGCAAATCGGACGTAGCAACCACTGCTCCACGGTGGCAAACTAAATGTTTGTTTCTGTTAAATAAACTTTGTTTATTCGGTTCGTGGGCGCCGCAAGCTATGCTATATAAATATAACTTATATGGATATTTATCTATTGATGACCATAACAGGTACATAGCTCAGTGGTTAGTGTGTTGGCTTACAATGTGCATGGTCCGCGGTTCGATTCTCCGTCCAGGCGAAAGGTAAAAAAATTTAAAAAATTTATAAAATCGTATAATTTCTTCTACATTGTTGGTATTACAGGAAAAGGTGTTAAGAACTAAAAAACCTCGTGGATGTGAGAAAGATGTGAGGGAAAATGCAATTAGCAAGAAAACAATGTATTTTTTTTTAGTTTGTCTTTATGAAATTGTTTTTACATCCTGGAAAAGAATAAACGTTTATCACAAAAAGTATATACTTTTCTTCCAAATACACTTCCTTACAGCGAAAAGCAAATGAGAAACGAACTTTGTTTGTCTAAAATTTCGTTTGGGAGGAAAGAATTATTTTTTGCGTGTATACTTAATGGACTGATCAACTGTTAGAGGCTATCATTATTTCATAATCTTACTCTCCATTATGGTGGGATGATTCTGTGGTAACATATTTTTCTTTTTCATATAAATTTAACAACATTTTTCGACAGTGTTGTGATAAATGGCATGGTGGGCCGGAACAAAAATGTTGTCATTCTTATATATCGAAGCATCTATTTGTGGCTAATACATCGTGCCTCTAATAGGAGTTATGTAATTTATTTCCCAAAACCGGATATGTGGACATGTGACATCAACATAGCCATATAAATATGCTAAGTATAGCAATTTGCTTAGTGGACAACATTTACATTCTCAAGCATTCTATTTTGCTAAATTTAAATTCTCTATTAATTAAAACCCCTTAAATCGGCGACATCGAGCGGAACAAAACTCTTTTGTCACCCAAAACATAGCGAGATAGTTGGCCTGACAAATAGTTATACATTTGTTAGTTTTGTGTAAATTAATACCATTAATTAATTTATTTGAACTCTTATTTGAAATATAAATGAAATAATCAATAAATCTTCGGGATATCTTGAAACTAAAATAAAAATAGGCTTAAAATGTATGGTCGTTATATTCCATTCTTATCGTTTTTGAATGTGGGAAGTTGGTCACTTTAAACACGAACTGTTTGAAGCTCTAACATTCAACCTCTCAAGTTCACTTGAATCGTGTGCGATAAAACTGGCTTTTTTGCCATACCAAGATTTCTATTCTACATTAAATAGAGACCAGGGCGTTTGTTATAGAAGAAACACATATGGATACACGAATGAAGAATTTTTTAGAAGAGCTAGGCAATCATACTACGAAATGCTGCTCCAACAAGATCATATGTCATCTTAGTTGCGTATGCAGATGAACAAAGATTAAGTTGACACTAAGTATGGCAATACTACAACAGTGAATTGGTTTTGGATATCACATTTAAAGAAATGTTCGAAAAACTGATATGACAAACATTGTTCTTTAGTTGCAGTTTTGAATCCCTTCGTAAAGACATTTTTGTTATAATTTTTTATTTGCAATAAAAAGTACTTTTTTATATTCAAAGCACTTGGTTAATGAGGTAGATAATAAGATCTATTAAAATATTTCTCATTCAAATTAACACCAAATTCTTAACACTGTGCAGTGCGTGTTGATGACCGCTGACAAGACACCTCATCATATATAAAAACAGAAATAATTTAATTAAAAAATAATTTATTAGGCTGCAAGATAGAAAATTAAAAAAAAAAACAGAAAACGATGAAATCTAAAAAACAAAAACTTGTTAAAATCTACCCTCAGAAAAAAAAAATCAACGAATATTTCTATCTTTATTTTAGTTCACAAAAATTTGTGCATTTTAGTTAACTTTTTCCAAATGTGACAAAATATGAAATTTTCTTAAGCATTACAAAAAAAAAATATATTTTTTTTTAAATAATTTTTATACCCTCCACCATAGAATGGGGGAGGGTATATTAGCTTTGTCATTCCGTTTGTAACACATCGAAATATTGCTCTAAGACTCCAGCATGTTCCAGCATGACTTAAGCATGTTCGTCCGTCCGTCTGTTGAAATCACGCTAACTTCTGAACGAAACAATCTATCGACTTGAAACTTGGCACAATTAGTTGTTGTTGATGTCGGTCGGATGGTATTGCAAATGGGCCATATCGGACCACTTTTACCTATAGCCCCCATATAAACCGACGCTCAGATTTGGTGTGCGGAGCCTATAAGAGAAGCAAATTTCATCCGATCCGATGGTCTCTAACAACTATGCAAAAATTGGTCCACATCAGACCATAATCATATATAGCCCCCATATAAGCCGATCCCCAGATTTGGCTTGCGGAGCCTCTAAGAGAAGCAAATTTCATCCGATCCGGCTGAAATTTGGTATATGGTGTAACTATATGGTCTCTAACAACTATGCAAAAAATTGGTCCACATCGGACCATAACCATATATAGCCCCCATATAAACCGATCCCCAGACTTGGCTTGCGGAGCCTCTAACAGAAGCAAATTTCATTCGATCCGTCTGAAATTTGGTACAGGGTGTAACTATATGGTCTCTAAAAACTATGCAAAAATTGGTCCACATCGGTCCATAATGATATATAGCCCCCATATAAACCTATCCCCCGATTTCGCTTGCGGAGCCTCTAAGAGAAGCAAATTTCATCCGATCCGGCTGAAATTTGGTACAAGGTATTAGTATATGGTCTGTAACAACCATGCAAACTTTGGTTCACATCGGTCCATAATTATATATAGCCCTCATATCAACCGATCCCCAGATTTTACCTCCGGAGCTATTGGAGGAGCAAAATTCATTCGACCCGGTTGAAATTTGGTACGTGGTAAAATTTGGTACATTGCTCTAGTATATGGCCATGCCAAGATTGGTCCATATCGGCCTATAGTTATATATAGCCGATCCTCAAAAATATTCAACCAAAATTTTATTTCTATAGAAAATTTTGCCAAAATTTTATTACAATCGAAAATTTCTCAAAATTTTATTACTACAGAAAATGTTGTCAAAATTTTATTACCATACAAAATTTTGTCAAGATTTTATTTCTATAGAAAATGTTGTCTACATTTTATTTCTATAAAAAATTTTGTCAAAATTTTATTACTATAGCAAATTTTGTCAAAATTTTATTACTATAGAAAATTTTGTCAAAACTTTATTACTATAGAAAATTTTGTCAAACTGAATTATTTACTTATTTAATTGGTCTTTTTTTTAATAAATACCTCGTATGGACTAACTTACAATTGAGAACGCGGTGTTAAGAAGATTTAAGATACCTTGCCATCGGCAAGTGTTACCGCAACCCAAGTAATTCTATTGTGGATGACAGTCTTTAGTACAAGTTTCTATGCAATCCATGGTGGAGGGTACATAAGATTCGGCCTGGCCGAACTTACGGCCGTATATACTTGTTTTTATACCCTGCGCCACACTGTGGAACAGGGTATTATAAGTTAGTGCATATGTTTGTAACACCCAGAAGGAGACGAGATAGACACATGGTGTCTTTGGCAATAATGCTCAGGGTGGGTCCCTGACTCGATATAACCATGTCCGTCTGTCCGTCCGTGTGTCCGTGTGTCCGTCTGTCTGTGAACACATTTTTGTGATCAAAGTCTAGGTCGCAATTTAAGTCCAATCGCCTTCAAATTTGGCACATGTTCCTAATTTTGGTCAGAATAGAACCCTATTGATTTTGGAAGAAATCGGTTCAGATTTAGATATAGCTCCCATATATATATTTCGCCCGATATGGACTTATATGGCCCCAGAAGCCAGATTTTTGACCGAATTTGGTTGAAATTTTGCACTAGGAGTACAATTAGTAGTATAGTCAAGTGTGCAAAATTTGATTGAAATCGGTTGAGATTTAGATATAGCTCCCATATATATCTTTCGCCCGATATGGACTAATATGGTCCTAAAAGCCCGAGTTTTCGCCCAATTTGGTTGAAATTTTGCACAGGGAGTAGATTTAGCATTGTTGCTATGCGTGCCAAATTTGGTTGAAATCGATTCAGATTTAGATATAGCCCATATATATCTTTCGCCCGATATGCACTTATATGGACCCAGAAGCCAGAGTTTTATCCCGATTAGCTTGAAATTTTGCACAAGGAGTACAATTGGTAGTATAGTCATGTGTGCCAAATTTGATTGAACTCGGTTCAAATTTAGATATAGCTTCCATATATATTTTTCGCCCGATATGGACTTATATGGGCCCAGAAGCCAGAGTTTTGGCCCAATTTGGTTGAAATTTTGCACAAGGAGTACAATTAGTAATATAGTCATGTGTGCCAAATTCGGTTGAAATCGGTTCAGATTTAGATATAGCTCCCATATATATGTTTTTCTGATTTCGACAAAAATGGTCAAAATACCAACATTTTCCTTGTAAAATCGACACTGTTTAGTCGAAAAGTTGTAAAAATGACTCTAATTTTCCTAAACTTCTAATACATATATATCGAGCGATAAATCATAAATAAACTTTTGCGAAGTTTCCTTAAAATTGCTTCAGATTTAAATGTTTCCCATATTTTTTACAAAAATTGTGTTCCACCCTAGTGCATTAGCCAACTTAAATTTTGAGTCTATATGGTATCGAAAATTTAGATCTACAAAGTGGTGCAGGGTATAATAATAGTCGGCCCCGCCCGACTTTAGACTTTCGTTACTTGTTTTGTATATGTTATTGTATATTATATAATTTGTGTCATATTACAATTCATAAAATATTTTAGTTAGAAAATAAAACTAAATGTTGGTGGACTCACTTTTTTTGAGTGTACAACTTTAGCTACTGCTACGAAATAAACGACTAATCTTTAGATTATTTTGTGCAATAATAAAATTGAAATTTATCGTTACAAAAATTAAGACTCTACTTATTTTTGTTATTATTTTTACTGAACAAAATTAAAGCCTAGTTGAAAATATAAAAGTCATAAAAAATAGCATGATGATGAGTTAATGGGTTTGGCTTTGAATTTGAAACATTTTCTTGACGTCCACAAATGTCAACTGACCGATATTGACCAAATCCAATTATGCGACGGATAAAAAACCTAGTAAAGAATTTAGTTCATGTAGTTTATGTTGACCATAAAATATGACTTTATAAAGTAACTTACGTTAGGAACAAAAAAATAAAAAACACAAAAAATCACACACAGAAAAAGTGAAAGGCTGCTTAAGGTGGCTGGCTATCTGGGTAATCGTCAAGGCTTTAGCATCTTCAATTTAATCTTCGTCCACTGTTGTTGCCAATTTACCAATAATCTTGATTTTATAAAAAACATTAGCAACAAAATTGTCTAAACAAATTTACTGGACAAGTGGTTTTGAGCAACTACAACTTGTTGACATATTTAAGAATTTGTTCAGTACATGTTAAATATTTGCCATAAAATTTTTGGTTTTTGTTTTTCAATGGGATTATAATAAAACGTCGGATCAATATCAACCTATATTCATAATAAATAGCTTGAAATAGATGGAACTACTGGCATCATTATCTTTGCAACCAAAAAGGAAATAACAATATTAAATATTGTATTTTACGGCACGAGCCTAAAAACTGTATACGCAAAAAAGTTTTTCATTTGCCATTTTCTGTTTTGGCTGTAAAACAGTTTTTATGATAAACTATTTAATAACGTATTGATTTTTTCGTTTTTTTTTTGCTCATTGCATTTCCTCCATATATTTCTCACTATACATGCTCTAACTTTTGTCCCGACGGAGAATCGAACCACGGACCATATGATACGTAAGCAAACACCCTATCCACACACAAATAGTACCATCATCTCCATCAACGCACAAGCAACACATAAAGTCCATCTGTTCTATTTATAGACAAGATTGTTCGGTGCTCGAAATCACATTTAAATAAACTTAGTTTAAACAAGTATATACGGCCGTAAGTTCGGCCAGGTCGAATCTTATGTACCCTCCACCATGGATTGCGTAGAAACTTTTACGAAAGACTGTCATCTACAATCGAATTATTTGGGTTGTGGTATCTTAAAACTTCTTAACATCGTTTTCAAAGATGTGAGTTAGTCCATACGTGGTAGAGAGCCGGAATTGAAATATGGGCCAATTTTTGTGTGATTGGAGATCGATTTATCTGAGGGCTATATATATAACTATAGACCGATATGGACCTAGTTTCAAATTTCAACTGACTCGGATGAAATTTGCTCCTCCAAGAGCAAATCTCGGGATCGGTTTATATGGCATGGTAGTTGGATACCATATACTAACATCACGTACCGAATTTCAACCGAATCGGATGGATTTTGCTCTTCCAAGGGGCTCCGGAGGTCATCATATACTACCACCACGTACCAAATTTCAACCAGATCGGATGAATTTTGCTTCTCCAAAAGGCACCTGAGGTCAAATCTGGGGATCGGTTTATATGGGGGCTATATATAATTATGGACTGATATGAACCAATTCCTGTATGGTTGTTGGATACCATATACTAACATCACGTACCAAATTTCAACCGAATCGGATGGATTTTGCTCTTCCAAGGGGCTCCGGAGGTCAAATCTGGGGATTGGTTTATATGGGGGCTATATATAATTATGGACCGATTTCGACCAATTTTATTATGGGTGTTTGAGGCCATATGTTAACACCACGTTCCAAATTTCAACTGAATCAGATGAGTTTTGGTATTCCAAGGGGCTTCGGAGGTCAAATCTTGTGATCGGTTTATATGGGGGCTATATATAATTATGTACCGATGTGGACTAATTTTTGCATGGTCATTAGAGACCATATAATAACACCATGTACCAAATTTCAGCCGGATCGGATGAAATTTGCTTCTCTTAGAGGCTCCGCAAGCCAAATCGGGGGATCGGTTTATATGGGGGCTATATATAATTATGGACCGATGTGAACCAATTTTTGCATGGTCATTAGAGACCATATAATAACACCATGTACCAAATTTCTGGATCGGATGAAATTTGCTTCTCTTAGACTATTCGCAAGCCAAATTTGGGGTCCGTTTATATGGGGGCTATACGTAAAAGTGGACCGATATGGCCCATTTGCAATACCATCCGACCTACATCAATAACAACTACTTGTGACAAATTTCAAGTCGATAGCTTGTTTCGTTCGGAAGTTAGCGTGATTTCAACAGACGGACGGATCAGAATTTCACCACGACCCATAATATACTTTATGGGGTCTTAGAGCAATATTTCGATGTGTTACAAACGGAATGACAAATTTAATATACCCCCATCCTATGGTGGAGGGTATAAAAAGTAAACCATTTTAGTTGTTTTCTTTATTACAAACGAGCTTCCAAATACAAGTTTTAGCAAAAATAATTCGAAAATGCAATCTATATATTGTGAATAGCAAATATACAGACGGACACCAAGGGCTTTATCGACGTTATCAATACATGGTGGCTGTTATGCAATGCAACAAAAAACCTAATTTGTTCATGTTTTTATTTTATTTATTTTTGTTCAAAAGCAAAAAATATCGAAAATAATATACAATTTTAGATTTGTTCGAATTGGCTAGCTTTGGAGCGTATTATGGATTTGAAAAGGCCAACAAAGCCATCACACAGTACACGAAAGTGGCTCTGCATTTTTTGGGTCCATTCCTAGCTAATTTCTGTCTTGAGATGATCGACACTTTGGTATTTTTTAGTTTCAACCTTACTGTCCGAAATGACTCAGGCGCAAAGTTGCAACGGATTGAAATCCGGAGACCTTGGTGGCCATAGTGCAATAGAAATGAAGCGAGGAATCTTCTTTTTAAGCCATACTTCGCTGATGCCTGCTGAGTGCGTTTCTGCTGGAGCCAGTCTACCTTTTTTGTGCATCGGATGATTGACGCGTACTGAGTGCGATTGTACTGGGTCCAGTTTACCTTATTTGAGCATCGGTGATGTATTGAACTTTTTATACCCTCCGCCATAGGATGGGGGTATATAAACCCTCTAATGCCCCAATTTTTTTGCCAGCTGATTAAATATTCAATGTTAACGACACAAAAGAAAGAAAACGAAACAAGAAAAATTTATAAATAAATTCAGTACATGCTGCCAAGCCTCTTGAACAGTTTTAGCTAAGTTTTCTTTTTATTTTACCCAATTTTGTTGTCTTAAGGTGTATTTTACTAAAAGCTTCATGAATTATCGAAGCCCGCCTAAAGGCGGGATTAGGCATTAGAGGGTTTACTTTGTCATTCCGTTTGTAACACATCGAAATTTTGCTCTAAGACCCCATATATATATTCTGGGTCGTTGTGAAATTCTGAGTCGATCTGAGCATGTCCGTCTGTCCGTCCGTCTGTTGAAATCACGCTAACTTCCGAACGAAACAAGCTATCGACTTGAAACTTGGCACAAGTAGTTGTTATGGGCCATAAATGGGCCATATCGGTCCACTTTTACGTATAGCCCCCATATAAACGGACCCCCAAATTTGGCTTGCAGACCCTCTAAGAGGAGCAAATTTCATCCGATCCGGCTGAAATTTGGTACATAGTGTTAGTATATGGTCTCTAACATTCATACAAAAATTGGTCCAAATCGGTCCATAATTATATATAGCCCCCATATAAACCGATCCCCCGATTTGGCTTGCGGAGCCTCTAAGAGAAGAAAATTTCATCCGATCCGGCTGAAATTTAATACATGGTGTTAGTATATGGTCTTTAACATTCGTACAAAAATTGGTCCACATCGGTCCATAATTATATATAGCCTCCATATAAACCGATCCCACGATTTGGCTTGCGGAGCCTCTAAGAGAAGCAAATTTCATCCGATCCGGCTGAAATTTGGTACATGTTGTTAGTATATGGTCTCTAATGACCATGCGAAAATTGGTCCACATCGGTGCATAATTATATATAGCCCCCATATAAACCGATCACCAGATTTGACCTCCGGAGCCTCTTGGAAGACCAAAATTCATCTGATTCAGTTGATATTTGGTACGTGGTGTTAATATATGGCCTCAAACACCCATGCAAAAATTGGTCGAAATCGGTCCATAATTATATATAGCCCCCATATAAACCGATCCCCAGATTTGACCTCCGGAGCCCTTTTGGAAGAGCAAAATTCATCCCATTCGGTTGAAATTTTGTACGTGGTGGTAGTATATGATATTTTACAAAAAGTGGTCCATATCAGTCCATAATCATATATAGCCCCCATATAAACCGATCCCGAGATTTGGTTTTGGAGCCTCTTGGAGGAGCAAATTTCATCCGAGTCAGTTGAAACTTGGTACATTGTGCTAGTTAGTACAGGGCCGTTACCAACCATGCCTAGCTAGGTCCATATCGGTCTATAGTTATATATAGCCCTCAAATAAATCGATCCCCAATCACACAAAAATTGGTCCATATCAAGTTGATAATTGTATATAGCCCCCATATAAGCGACCCTCATATTTTAATTCTTGTGTCAGCAATGTATCCTTACTCCAATTCTCACCTTATTTGGCTTATATCATTAGTGTAAAGACAAAATTCGGGCAAGCTTGTTTTCATTCATAAATGAATTGAACGAAACATAAAATTCTAAATTCTAACACGCCTTCGAGTATTAATTATACCATTTTTAAGTAAAAAGAGTCTTTAAAACAAAGACTTTTTTCACCTGTGTAGTAAATTCAAGGATGACTCCATTAATATTGAAGAATTTTTGAGATTTAATAAAACCAAGTTATCTTCAGTTCAATGGAATTTGGTTTTATGTAAAGATACTCATTTTGAAATCGAATCGCTTAAATCTTAGGACAAAACACCCCAATGAAAGGTATATCAACTTTTTCTCAAATAAAAAATCTTGTATCAGAGAAATGGGTCTTCTGTGTTACGCAAAAATGACATTCCTTTTTTTAAGCACATGGAATCATTGTGCTTATGGCTCTATTTTTTCAGTGTACTCATGATTTTACTACGCGAATTTTTTTTTTAATAATCTACATCAATTTTAATATTGAACCAAATCTGTCCAAATTGATTTATATTATTCGATTTTAATTGAATATAAAAAAATAGCCAATACCAATCGATAATTTTTATGCTTGAGCATATAAGAATACTTCTTTATATACAAAGTTGCATTATAAATTGTTCTATAAATTAACATAACTTGATTCTAATCCATTTTGTTTAATATTAAATTAAAAACAAATCAAAGCGAATAACGATTAACATTCGATTATTATTTAAATATTCCAACAACCATTTTAAACCCCATCAATCCATTCACTTTGATTTGGTGCAAACAACAACAGCCATATATCATTGTGACACACAAATCTCGTCATTAATAATTGATTTTAGTTTAAATCAAATTTGAGAAAAAAAAATATATGATTTCGAATAAGAACTAAATTATATTTTACTAGTTTTTTTCGAATTTTACATGACAATACAGCAAAAGGTTAATCAAACAAAAGTCAGAGAGCAAAGCCTTTAATCATCTCTGCATTTATCGATCGAAATAAATCATTAATCATTCCATTTTGTATTGTAGTTATTTATGGATTTCGAATAGCTCATAATTGTCAATCATAATAAATAACTGATAATTTTGCCAAAAGTATTTTATCAGTTTATGTGTTATTTTGGGAACGCTTAAAACTAATTTGGTTAACTTAAAAAACACTGAGAATGAGCAAAGTAATGATGGATATATCTTCTAGTCCTTGACTGATCTTGTATCAGAGATAACCGGTATATGAGGCAGTCTATCATGAATAGGCATCATATAGAACATGACATTGATCGGTAATACCGACGTAATTGAAGTTGTTGACAGCTCCATACCCAGTGGTCAAATTTCTCAGGTTGGGTCTTGGCTTACAAGCAGAAACAGCAATCAATATCGTTCCACAACCATCATATTCGCCTAGTTTAGGTTAGGTTAGGTTAGGTTATGTGGCAGCCCGATGTATCAGGCTCACTTAGACTATTCAGTCCATTGTGATACCACAGTGGTGAACTTCTCTCTTATCACTGAGTGCTGCCCGATTCCATGTTAAGCTCAATGACAAGGGACCTCCTTTTTATCGCCGAGTCCGAACGGCGTTCCACATTCCAGTGAAACCACTTAGAGAAGCTTTGAAACCCTCAGAAATGTCACCAGCATTACTGAGGTGGGATAATCCACCGCTGAAAAACTTTTTGGTATTCGGTCGTAGCAGGAATCGAACCCACGACCTTGTGTATGCAAGGCGGGCATGCTAACCATTGCACCACGGTGGCTCCCTCGCCTAGTTTAATTTCTGGCTATTCAAGAAACAACTATTTATGAGAATTTTAAAAAAACGTTGGCATATAAGGTTGGCTGATAAGTCCCCGGTCTAACAAAGAAAAACACATTTTTTTTGTCAAAATTCGTTTTTATTATTCAACATAGTTCCCTTCAAGAGCGATACAACGATTATAACGACCTTCCCATTTTTTTTATACCACTTTGGTAGTACTCCTTCGGTTTTGCCTCAAAATAGGCCTCAGTTTCGGCGATCACCTCTTCATTGCAGCCAAATTTTTTCCCTGAAAGCAAGAAAAAGTCGCTAGGGGCCAGATCAGGAGAATACGGTGGATGGGGAAGCAATTCGAAGCCCAATTCTTGAATTTTTGCCATCGTTCTCAATGACTTGTGGCACGGTGCGTTGTCTTGGTGGAACAACACTTTTTTCTTCTTCATATGGGGCCGTTTTGCCGCGATTTCGACCTTCAAACGCTCCAATAACGCCATATAATAGTCACTGTTGATGGTTTTTCCCTTCTCAAGATAATCGATAACAAGTATATACAGCAGTAAGTTAGGCCGGGCCGAATCTTAAACACCCACCACCATGAATCAAATATTAGGGTTTCCTTTGAAATTTCAGAGGGTTTGAGGACAGATCAAGCAGAGCAGTTCAACCAGTACACTTCACGAAGAAGAATTTAAAGATTTTACCGTAGAAGACTATATCAGATTCTGGATTTATAAGAACCATTTTTGTTTGAGTTTTAGAGGAATCATTAACATCTCTTGTAAGTGTGCAAAAAAGTTATAAACTAACGTCTTGATTTGAAATCTTAAATCTGTAGATTTTCACCCGAGAAATAAAATCTGAAAATTTTACATTGAGTTTAAAGCAATTTTCATGATCAGTGCGCCTTCTATACTCTCAAGAAGTGAAATCGGTCTATATGGAGGCATTACCAAATGGACCGATAAAAACTTAATCCGATACACGTTTTTGTGAGCCTTAAATACCAGAATACTTACAATTTTCTAGAAATCTATGGAGTTAAATCGGGAAATCGTTCTTATGGGGGCTATACTAAAATACGGACCGATACTCACCGTTTTCGGCACACCTCTCTATGGCCCGAAAATACCTCTAGATTTCCAATTTCAGGCAAATTGGATAAAATCGGTCTATATGGGGGCTATACTAAAACATGGACCGATACTCACCATTTTTGGCACGCCTCTTTATGGTCCTAAAATACCTCTAGATTTCCAATCTCAGGCAAATTTGATAAAAACTACGGTTTCTATAAGCCCAAGAAGTAAAATCGGGAGATCGGTCTATATGGGGGCTATACTAAAACATGGACCGATACTCACCATTTTTGGCAAACCTCTTTATGGTCATAAAATACCTCTAGATTTAAAATTTCAGGCAAATTGGATAAAAACTACGATTTCTATAAGCCCAAGACCCCAAATCGGGAGGTCGGGTTATATGGGGACTATATCAAAACCTGGACCGATATAGCCCATCTTCGAACTTGACCTGCCTGCAGACAAAAGACGAGTTTGTGCAAAATTTCAGCACGATTGCTTCATTATTGAAGACTGCAGCGTGATTAAAACAGACAGACGGGCATGGTCATATCGTCTTAGAATTTCTCCCTGAGCAAGAATATATATACTTTATATAGTCGGAAATCGATATTTCGATGTGTTACAAACGGAATGACAAACTTATTACACCCGCGTCACCATTCTATGGTGGTGGGTATAAAAATTATTCCATGCGCATCCCAAAAAACAGAGGCCATTACTTTGCCAGCGGACTTTTGAGTCTTTCCACGCTTCGGAGACGGTTCACCGGTCGCTGTCCACTCAGCCGACTGTCGATTGGACTCAGGAGTGTAGTGATGGAGCCATGTTTTATCCATTGTCACATATCGACGGAAAAACTCGGGTGTATTACGAGTTAACAGCTGCAAACACCGATCAGAATCATCAACAAGTTGTTGTTTTTGGTCAAATGTGAGCTCGCGCGGCACCCATTTTGCACAGAGCTTCCGCATATCCAAATATTGATGAATGATATGACCAACACGTTCCTTTCATATCTTTAAGGCCTCTGCTACCTCGATCAACTTCATTTTACGGTCATTCAAAATCATTTTGTGGATTTTTTTTATGTTTTCGTCGGTAACCACCTCTTTCGGGCGTCCACTGCGTTCACCGTCCTTCGTGCTCATTTCACCACGCTTCAATTTTGCGTACCAATCAATTATTGTTGATTTCCCTGGGGCAGAGTCCGGAAACTCATTATCAAGCCAAGTTTTTGCTTCCACCGTATTTTTTCCCTTCAGGACACGAAATTCCTTTATTCCATTTTTTTTACAATAACAAAAGTTGCTTCAAAAAAGACGCTCTATCTCACAAACTAATTGACTCACAGACGTCAAATTTTTGACACGAATCATTTGAAGGTTGGTACTATATAAAAATAATATGCATTTAATACTAGCAACGCCATCTATGTGTCAGACCGGGGACATATCAGCCAACTGTTACATTGATTTATGCTGATCATTACCCGTTTTTTCAAAAGTTAAAAAAAATCTTTTCTTTTATACTTTAAATTTTTTAATCCTTTCGTATACCACGACAATTTGTGCAATTTATGCTTTAAAAAAGCTTTACAAAGCGTTTACTAGAATGAAAACGAAAATTATGAGGAAAGTCTTTCTATTTTTGCCCATAGAATACAATCGGGTTATATCCTTTTGATCCAACGACCAGAAGGAAATTGCCCTGGTAGAAGATACAGATGATTCCACAAATATGTTCCATAGGTTAGGTTAGGTTAGGTGGCAGCCCGATGTATCAGGCTCACTTAGACTATTCAGTCCATTGTGATACCACATTGGTGAACTTCTCTCTTATCACTGAGTGCTACCCGATTCTATGGTAAGCTCAATGACAAGGGACCTGCTATTTATAGACGAGTCCGAACGGCGTTCCACATTGCAGTGAAACCAGAAGCTTTGTAACCCTCAGAAATGTCACCAGCATTACTAAGGTAGGATAATCCACCGCTGAAAAACTTTTGGTGTTCGGTCGAAGCAGGCACCATGTTCACCGTCCAAAAATAACATTTTACGCTTAAAACATGTTTGGGGATGATATTCCTTCTCTGGCATTTTGTGTAAAGCGCAAGCAACTTTTAGGAGCAGATTACTGGCGGATCTGGAAAACGTTAACTTAAGCAGTCTGCTAATGTTTTTGAAACAATCTGGTCCGTTCAACAAAGAAAAATAATCAAGAAGGTTCAGCGGTTAAAACTAGAAGTGCCCATATGTAATAGGTACTTTTAGTTAATGTGGTATCACATTGGACTGAATAGTCTAAGTGAGCCTGAATCTTAATCGGGCTGCCACTTTAACCTAACCTAACCTAACCTTCCTTCTCTGGGTGCGGTTGATGCATACAGAATGTATGTTTTTGAGATATCTCAATCGGAGGGGCAAAAATGCATCCGACAATTGGTTCAAACTCATGCAAAAGGGTATATGCCATAATGAGGTATAGTTTGAAAACATATAAAGCTATTTTCGATGACTAATATATATTTTTTTTTTGTATAATCCAGAGATAAAAGGCAACCCTCGTATGTGCGTGGAGTTTAGTGGTAAGTGAAATTAAATGCTTATTTCGTTCATAGTTCAAGTAACATAAATGAAATATATAATTCGCCCATGCCACTGCTATCTGTGATAGACTTATTTGTATAAACCCTTGGGCGAACAGACAAGGAAATTGTGGTTGACTACCCAATTGGCCGATCGACGGTGGAACCGAGAGACAACTGACACACATTCAAATAATTTACAGATGTGTCAGGACCCAGTTCTCAGAACCGCGACAAGGGTTCTCTGAAATATCACCTTGGATCAATTTCGCGTATTTATAACCTACAATATATAGAACCCTTTCAATTTAGCTGAAATGTTTAATATGCCAGTGGCTTATTTGCCAACTGGAATAGCTCATATAACAAACCGCACGAGCGGAAGTAGCTTTTGCAGAATACATCTCTCAGTGATCGAGTTTTTGCACTCGATTTGAATATCGCTTTTATTTTCATAAGTCATAATAGTTTTTTCATCGCAAATATGGCACTAATTTTGATTTGTGTTCATAAAATTAATGACCATAATTATTTAAAATACCCAAAACGATTTTGTAATTTATGGTTTCATAGAATATTTCGCACTTTAATAGAATATTTTCGTTTAACCAGTTTTAGCATAGTTTCAATAGTCATTGCAAAGCATTAGTGTTGTGACACAATCTGATAAAAGATGAATTTAGATTCTTATTTATATTTGATATATATGTGGGCGAATATTGATAATAATTAAAAATTAAAACGGAAAACAATTACCTTTCATTTAATAAACAGTGAAGAATTTGTGATTGCCATGTGGTACCCGTTAGAGGTGTGCGTGAGTACAAATTTTCTTTTCGTGAGGGTGCGTGAGCGTGAGTCCTACCAGAAAATATCGTGCGTGAGTGTGCGTCAGTACGATTTTCCAGTCGTGAGTGTGCGTGAGCGTGAGTAAACTATTACTCACGTGCACACCTCTAGTACCCGTAGGATTATGGATATATATGGTACATAGAAAAAAATCCGAATTTATTAACAAATTAATTGAATCAATTAATATTTTAATTGGAAATGTAAAAAATATCAATAATTATACTCTGCCCAGAAGCCAGAGTTTTACCCTAATTTGCTTGAAATTTTGCACTAGGAGAACAATAAGTACTATAGTCAAGTGTGTCAAATTTTATTGAAATCGGTTCAGATTTAGACATAGCTCCCATATATATCGTTCGCCCGACTTACACTCATATGACCACAGAGGCCAATATTTTACTCCGATTTAATTTTGCACAGGGAGTAGAATTAGCATTGTAGCTATGCGTGCCAAATTTGGTTGAAATCGGTTCAGATTTAGATATAGCTCCCATATATATCGTTCGCCCGATTTACACTCATATGACCACAGAGGCCAATATTTTACTCCGATTTAATTTTGCACAGGGAGTAGAATTAGCATTGTAGCTATGCGTGCCAAATATGGTGGAAATCGGTTCAGATTTAGACATAGCTCCCATATATAGCTTTCGCCCGATTTACAGTCATGTGACCACAGTGGCCAATCTTTTGAAATTTTGCACTAGGAGTACAATTAGTAATATAGCCATGTGTGCCAAATTTGATTGAAATCGGTTCTGATTTGGATATAGCTCCCATATATATGTTTTTCTGATTTCGACAAAAATGGTCAAAATACCAACATTTTCCTTGTTAAATCGCCACTGCTTAGTCGAAAAGTTGTAAAAATTACTCTAATTTTCCTAAACTTCTAATACATATATATCGAGCGATAAGTCATAAATAAACTTTTGCGAAGTTTCCTTAAAATTGCTTCAGATTTAAATGTTTCCCATATTTTTTTACTAACATTGTGTTCCACCCTAGTGCACTTAAATTTTGAGTCTATAGATTTTGTAGAAGTCTATCAAATTCTGTCCAGATCGAGTGATATTTAAATGTATGTATTTGGGACAAACCTTCATATATATATATATATATATATATATATATATATATATATATATATATATATATATATATATATATATATATATATATATATATATATATATATATATATATATATATATATATATATATATATATATATATATATATATATATATATATATATATATATCCCCCAACACATTTGACGGATGTGATATAGTATCGAAAATTTAGATATACAAAGTGGTGCAGGGTATAATATAGTCGGCCCCGCCCGACTTTAGACTTTCCTTACTTGTCTTACACTAACTATGGTCAATATAACCTTAGTTACAAACTAGGAAGTATGTTCTTATCGTCTCCATTGGAAAAAAATGTTCAACTAAAAATGATTTAATTAATTCCCACTATCCAGTTTTTAAGATTGATTGATATTACAATAATTTTCTATAACATTGAAATTCCATAATTCTCGCCATCGATAACAACGAAATATGCTACTACAATTAATCAAAATGATGTGACCTTTATAGCATCAAATAATTCGATACACTAACAAAATCCTATATATACTAGCGTGCTAAAATTATCTTCGTATAAAAATAATTCACATTGTTTCAATACAATTAAAACCAATTAATAGGAGAAAAAATATTAAAGATATTACTTCTAAGTAGAGGAGTACTGCACAAACGATACATTCATTATTGAAAACAAAAGACTTAAGACACAAACTATAAACCTGAAACAGCAAATTTCGGAAATTTAAAAATAACATTGAGGACAAGAATTTTTTTATTAAATGACGCATTTTCTGTTTTCTACTAGAATATTGCTAAATTTTTCTACTATAATACTGTTAAATACTGTTAATAAATAAAATGCGCCCAAAAAAAAAGTGAACCCACCGTGGAAGAAAATGTAGGTTTATTTTAGAAAAATTTAACTAAAATAGTTTTCTAATTTCAACATGTTATAAATAAGTTAATACTTTTTGTCAAACTGAAGAAATATTTTTAAAAGTAATTAATTTTTTTCTGTTGTTTAAGAAAATTGTTAAAATGTCTTTAGCGATGTACGAAGTTCAAGACAGGTACAATTTTAGTAAAATGTACTCATTTGAGAGACTTATGAACTCAATTTAAGCAAACTTCTGCCATTTTAGGAAAATATGAACTATTTTATTTTGTAGTAAAATTTTGCACTATATTTGTATACAACATTTTTTCTTATTTTTAGTTCACGTCATTAAAGTTAGCAAAAAATTATTCAAATAAGGAACATTTACTCATATTGTGCAAAATTTAACTAAAATCAACTAATCTTCATGAACTAAAAAGTTCAGTTGGCATTAGAGCCTCTTTTTTCTGGGTGTGGGATAAAAACATTTTTTTTTGTTTTGGTTCGGCATTGAACATAACAACTTTATACAAAGAAAAACATACTTTTTATAATTTTCTTAATATAAATCGATCGTAGTGAGTAATTTTCAATAAAATGGGATAAACCCCTCTTTTCTGAATTGATATTGTATATCTGGACTATATAAAAGAAATAATATCTCACAGCTTTTATCTTTTTATCCAAAAATATCCTAGAAAGGATTGCATAGAGGGATTTTTTTTCTTCATATCAGAAAATGCAAGTCCAATCTCTTTTTTTTAAGGAGGAGAGTGAAATTGGTCCTACTATATTAAAATCCTATTTCCTTTTCGAATCTATTCATTCGAGGTTTTAAATTTTGTTTATCATTTTTCACAGTTTTGCCTTCCTTATACCAATTCCAGCAATTAAATTCATTAGTAAAACAAACATCAGTTTTAGCTATGGGAATAACAAACGATATTGAACTTGAAATTTAGGAGTTATGTTTTTTATTTATTTTTTGGGAGGAAGAAATGGAAGTGAAAGTCATTAATTAAAAATCAGCACTAAACCAAAATTCAATAAATAAATTAAACGGTTGAATGAATTAGATGTTAATCTCCCAAACGATTCGATTAAAAAAAAAAAACAAAACAAAACAAAACACATTGTGGTTTATCATATTACTATATGAGGGATAAGTTTCTCTTCTGACCAAATCCCAATAAATCATACTAAACGATATGAGATAGGAATTTGGCAAAATTATCTTAGAATAGAATAAAATAGAAGTATACATTTAAAAATTATTATGTTATAATGGATGACATATCAAGCGTAAATTGGTAGTCAAGTTAATCTTCTACCCCCAAAACAATAAAAGTTTGAATTGAGAGTTAAATTTTTTTAGAATAGTGGAATTATTATTTATTTTAAATGGCACAATAAATTATGCCAATAGTGGTGGTATTGAATTGAAGAAATCAACAGAATGAAATTTGAAATAAAAACGTCATAAGCTTCTTTAGTTTTCTATTTCCTAAGAATTCTTAAATGTTTTTATTAACTTAGTGAACTTGAAGAATATGTGATTACGTCAATGGATATTATGGCGAAGATTATGAATAAATTAAACATTTTCATGCCAATGGTAAAAGGAAATATAAATAAGCAAACATTTTTCATGCTTTTTTCATATACAAGAACAAAAATAAACTGGAAATATGAACAACCTCGTGCGAAAATTGAACTAGATTTTATTATAGTTTTTGATAAAAAAAAAAAACAAAAAAAAAAAACAATAAAATCCAACAATTGTCGTATTTTAAAGCACAAATAAACTAAACATATAGAAAAAATAATCGAAAAGTTTAAATCGACATTTTAAATTCTTCAAAGTCGACGATGTTTGATGTTTACCCAAAATTGCTTGCCGTATTAAGAGAATTTGTACCTATGTAACTAAATACGGCTGAGTTATACCAATACTTCAATTGTTAATCTTTATCTAAAATCATTAATTTCTGAATCTGATCTACTCACCAGAATACAATAACATTATACACAGAAAAAAAAATCACCAAAATATTCCCAATTAAAAAACTGATTGAAGTTGAAAACTTTTTCAATTAAAAACTTAATTGATACTATTAACCTTTTAATTCAAACTAGAAACATTAAGTCAATAAAGTCAATGATTTAATTTTTTTTTAAATTTTAAATTAGAAAAATTAATTGATACCATCAAACTCGGAAGAATAAGACAGTTAAAAAATTATGGATATATTTTTTAAATTCTTAATTAAAAATTTTTTGAAACTATAAATTTTTGAATCAAACTAAAACGGATTAAAAATAGTTATAGAAAGTGATTGAAATATAGTATATCGATTACAAATAGTTTTGTTTTTAATTAAAAAAATAATTTTGCAATTAATGTCAATTAAAAATTTAATTGAATCAATTACAAAATTTATCGAACTTTTTTGATGCTCAATAAAAACTGTGATTGATACTATCATTTTCGTGATAGGTTAAAATGGCAGCACGATTAAGACTCAGGCTCACTTAGACTATTCAGTCCATTGTGATTGTGATTTTCGTTAGACTATTCAGTCCATTGTGATTTTCGTTATAGAAGACATTTCAATTAAACAATTAATTTCATCAATTAATTTTGTGATTGAATCTGAAAAAGTTTTTTTGTGTGTACAATTGGATATAACCCCTTTTCTCGTTGTTGACTTTTTGTATATACGGTATATACAAGTATATACGGCCGTAAGTTCGGCCAGGCCGAATCTTATGTACCCTCCACCATGGACTGCGTAGAAACTTCTACTAAAGACGTCATCCACAATTAAATTACTTGGGTTGCGGCCGATGGCAAGGCATCTTAAAACTTCTTAACATCATGTTCTAAATTGTAAGTTAGTCCATGCGGGAGATATAGTAGACAAAAGGTAGATTAAATACGTATATATTCAGTTCTTGACCGGTATATATAGGGAAGAAATAATTACGAACCGATATGAACTTTTGTGCGGTAACTATAGAGCCAGAATTGCTGTATATGGGGGCTATATACAATTATGAACACGAGTCTATCAAAAATGACAGATTTTTTACTGTTTGGTAGATTGGTAGAATTCCTGATGTTTTGGAAGATTTTGCAAAATAGTCCTCTCCAATTATGAAATGTGTCATAAATTTTCTTTTTTAAATTTTCTACAGAAATAAAATTCTGACAAAATTTTCTATAGATATTATATTTTGACAAAATTTCCTAAAGACATAAAATGTTGACAAAATTTTCTATAGAACTAAAATTTTTACAAAATTTTCTATCGAAATATAAAATTTTGACAAAACTTTCTATGGCAATAAAATTTTGCTAGATTATTTTTGACTCGAGTGGCAATCATGATTTGATTGGGGATCGGTTTATATAATACAGATCGATACGGACCCATTTTGGCATGGTTGGTATCGGCCATACATTAGCGAAATGTACCAAATTTAAATCGGATCGGATGAATTTTGCTCCTTCAGGAGGCTCAGGAGGTCAAATCTGGGAATCGGTTTATGTGGGAGCTATATATAATTATGAACCGATATTATATAATTATGAACCGATATGGACCAATTTTTGCATGGTTGTTGGATACCATATACTAACACCATGTACTAAGTTTCAACCGGATCGGATGAAATTTGCTTCCCTTAGAAACTCCGCAAGCCAAATCTGGGGATCGGTTTATATGGGGGCTATATATAATTATGAACCGATGTGGACCGATTTTGAATTGTTGTTACAGACTATATACCAACACCATGTACTAAATTTCAGCCAGATCGGATGAAATATGCTTCTCTTAGAGGCTTCGCAAGCCAAGTCTGGGGATCGGTTTATATGGGGGCTATACGTAAAAGTGAACCGATATGGCCCATTTGCAATACCATCCGACCTACGAGGGCAGTTCGGAAACTTCTTAGCCTAACACAAAAAGCGCGGTATAAACAGAAAAAAGTTAAGTGTTTTGGAAACTTCCATCTCTGTTATGAACACATGTTAAAATTTGTTTCGATCTGGCAACTCCTTCATATAGAAACAGGTGTTCAAAAAAGGTTTATCGGGACAAGAAATTCATAATGATATGGTGAATGTGTTAGGTGAAAGTGCTCCTTCATATGCAACAGTAAAAAATTGGGTTGCTGAATTTAAACGTGGTCGTACAAGCATTGAAGATGAACCACGTAGTGGATGTCCAAAAACAGCAACAACAACAGAAATTGTAGCCAAAGTGCATGATATGGTATTAAATGATCGACGAATAAAAGTGCGTGAAATTGATAATATCATGGGCATCTCAAATTATCGAGTCCATTCAATTTTGCATGAAGAACTACAGATGAAAAATCTTTCTGTAAGATGCACGCTCACAAAAAATCGCTTCTGTAACATATACTCCCAAACCTATTTTGCTTCAAGCATATACATTTTTGGCTATTGCCCAAACATTTATATGTTTCATCTCTTCCAATATATAATATGTTTGAAAGCATATTGGTCTAAACAATATATGTTTGGGTAGTCAATTTCCAAACATTTTGTATTTTTGCATCCAAATTCAATAATGTTGTCTTCCAAAAAACAATATGTTATTATGTGAACATATAATATGTTTGGAAGCATTTTGCACCCAAAAATATTATATGCTTAAAAAAATTCTCCCAAACAATATTGTGCTCAAAATTTTATTTATTTATTTATATATTTACAATCATAATGAATTATGAAAATAAACAGGTAATATAGGTGCTAACAACATAGGTTTTCGACCTGAATGCTCAACATTTTGTTTCTGCCCGATTGTATATTCCCCCACATCTTTCTCACTTCCACGAGATTTTTTAGTTCTTAGCACCTTTTTCTGTAATACAAACATTGTAGAAGAAATTATTCAATTGTATGATTTTTTTTTTTATTTAAATTTTATTATTTGAACTGCGGACCACACAGTTTGTAAGGATCAAAGAAGTAGCTGATCAATTGCCCAAGGAAAAATAAAATGTTAATTTTGTAATAACAAGCAACATCCACCAACTTAATTCAATATCGCTTCCTGTTAAATAGCGCTCCAAGCTACTAAACACATATATGTTTATAGGCTATTTCTAAATTAATATATGTTTGCATCCAAGCATATTATATTTAAAAACATTTTATGTCCCAAACATAATATGTTCTAACATATTAACATATATGTCCCAAACATGTTATGCTAGTTTATGAACATTATATGATTGCACTCAAAAATATTGTGTTTAAAAATTTGTTTTCCAAACATATAATGTTTATAGCCAAACATATGAAAAACAGTCTTTTTCATCCGTGTGGGTGCCGCATTTATTAACAGTCGATCAAAAACATATAAGAATGAAAATTTTTCAAGCTTGTTTGGATCGTTTTAAGCGAAATAGAATGGATTTTAAGCGTCGTTTCATAACTGTTGATGAGACATGGATCCACCATTATACTCCAGAGACAAAAGAACAATCCAAACAATGGACTGAAGCTGAAGGAAGTGCCCCAAAGAAGGCAAAAACAATTCAATCGGCTGGTAAGGTTATGACAACGGTTTTTTGGGACTTCAAAGGTATTTTATTGATTGACTATCTGTAAAACAATAAATTCAGAGTACTATTGCAACCTTTTGGATCAATTAAATGTACAAATTCGAGAAAAACGTCCTGGCTTACAACACAAAAAAAAAAGTTTTTTCATCAAGACAACGCACTAGCGCACAAGAGTGTTTTAACAATGACTAAAATCAACGAAATAAAGTACGAGTTGCTTGACCACCCACCTTATTCTCCTGATTTAGCTCCCAGTGACTTTTACTTGTTCCCAAATCTAAAAAAATTCCTTGCTGCCAAGAGCTTAACCTCAAATGAAGATGCAATTACAGTTGTAAACCACTATTTTGAAGACCTTGAGGAAAACTATTTTAATCAAGGGATATAATTGCTAGAAAAGCCAAGTTTCAAGTCAATAGATTGTTTCGTTCGGAAGTTAGCCTGATTTCAACAGACGGACGGACATGATTAGATCGACTCAGAATTTCACCACGACCCAGAATATATATACTTTATGGGGTCTTAGACCAATATTTCGATGTTTTACAAACGGAATGACAAAGTTAATATAACTCCCAATCCTATGTTGGAGGGTATAAAAATGCAAGATATCACTTCTTTTCTGTGATTGTTTTTAAACAGCTGGTGACTGTGTTGCATATTTTTGGAGATGTTCTGGATAAACGAGTAAAGGGTGATACGGTAAAAATTTGGTCAACATGAACTTGACGTATTTCTTTCAATTTTGCATTTAAAAAACCTGAACACCCCTCATTTTGAAGGTGTGTGTGTGTAGAATGTTGCTCCTATTTTGATTTTGGAATTCACTCTTCAGTTGTCAAAATGCCGTCCAAGCAAGAAGAGCAGCGTATCAAAATTTTCCTCGCGCATCGCGAAGATCCGAGCTACTCGCACGCAAAGCTGGCAAAATCGTTAAAAGTTGCCAAATCAACCGTTACAAATGTAATTAAAGTGTTTGGGGAACGTTTGTCGACAGCCAGGAAGTCTGGATCGGGGGGAAATCGAAAACCGGAAGCCGCTGAGACGACAAAGAGAGTTGCCGGTAGTTTCAAGCGAAACCCTAACCTCTCTCTCCGAGATGCCGCAAATAAGCTGGGTGTATCGTCTACAACCGTGCATCGAGCCAAAAAACGAGCCGGACTATCGACTTACAAGAAGGTAGTGACTCCAAATCGCGATGATAAACAAAATACGACGGCCAAAGCGCGATCCCGGAGGCTGTACACGACGATGCTGACGAAGTTTGACTGCGTGGTAATGGACGACGAAACCTACGTCAAAGCCGACTACAAGCAGCTTCCGGGACAGGAGTTTTATATGGCAAAAGGAAGGGGAAAGGTAGCAGATATTTTCAAGCCCATAAAACTGTCAAAGTTCGCAAAGAAATATCTGGTTTGGCAAGCCATCTCTACCTGTGGCTTGAAAAGCAGCATTTTCATAGCTTCCGGGACGTCAACCAAGAAATTTACGTGAAAGAGTGTTTGAATAAACGTCTGCTGCCTTTCCTGAAGAAACACGGTTGTTCCGTACTGTTTTGGCCGGATTTGGCATCTTGCCATTACGGTAAAAAGGCCATGGAGTGGTACGCCGCCAACAACGTGCAGGTGGTTCCCAAGGACAAGAACCCTCCCAACACGCCAGAGCTCCGCCCAATTGAGAAATACTGGGCTATTGTCAAGCGGAACCTAAAGAAGACCAAAAAACTGCTAAGGACGAGCAGCAGTTCAAGGCAAACTGGCTTTCTGCGTCGAAGAAGGTGGACAAGGTGGCTGTACAAAATCTGATGGCAGGTGTCAAGCGTGAGGCCCGGCAATTCGGATTTGGAAAAGCGAAAGCCTAACTGAATATTTTTCCTGAATTTTATACTAATTGAACTTGAACAAGAAATTTAATTTGATTTTTTAAATAAACGATTTCACCGATTTACACGCGTTTTCCCTTGACCAAATTTTGACCGTAACACCCTTTAATATTGAAGACTATGCAACCTATATTTTAGATCTTGAAACTTACGCAATGTTAAAGACAAAATTCTTTAAAATAAAGACATTTTAATTACAAGAATGTTTGTAATGTTTGCTTCTAAAATTTTTTCATTAAATTTAGGACACAAATATTGGAAATGTATGTTCCTCTGTCAAAGTCGCATGGCTTTGAGGTAAAGAAAATATTCCTTAAAATAAAGAAAAACATTTTCAATTTAAAGAAATCGTCCTCAAATCAAGTGATATATTGAATCTTTAAATTTAAGATAAAAACGATTTAAATATAGGCTAAGACTTATTTTAAAGATTAGCATCTTTGGTTTAATGTTATTTTTTTTTTTTTTTGGAATTAAGAAAATTCCATTTTCTTCGCAGTATCTGTTATAATTTGAATTTTGAAACTACACGCAGAGAAGTAACATGATTGTCACAATCATATTCGAAGAGCAAAATAATATGATAGGAGCTATTTTTGCGGCGACCATGTAACATTTTCACCTGCAACCATGTTGGCTCAGAGAACATGGTTCTAAGAAAAATAAAATTGTCCTCATTTAAAATGTTATCATATTGATAAAAAGAATTTTGTTTCCATTAAAATACAATGGTCACGATCTAAAATTTTAAGGTATTCGTCAAGAACGTTTTTCTTCCAGTTAAAAGAACATGGTCACAATCTAAAATATTTTTATCTTTATGAAAAACCTTTTTTCGTCGTTGGAAAAAGGACGTGGCGTCCTTTTAAGAAAAGAAAACACAAAATTAACTTTATCTATTTGTTGTTATTTATTTATAAACCAATTCATTGTTTATTTGTATTATAATGTCGTGCAAGCAAACATCACATATTTTTACACACTCTATTTTGGTTCAATTTCAACAATAAGTAATCAACTCATATTTACTTCGTGCTCAGCAAACGGACCAACGCAGACATCATGTAACTGTAAATAAAAATAAATTATACCATATATCAAAATGCAGAACACAAAAACAGGTACATTTTATTCAATTACACTTTCATTTTTTGTGTTCACATAAAACCACGTGCCACTTCTGAATAAATAATTTAACACAAAACACAGTAATTCCGTATTCTCCGTCCATTCCAAGAAACAATCAACACACGACTGACGCGCAAAATGAAAATCGTGTGTACCTGCTCAATGTTTTTATAAAATTCTTTTCGCTGCAAAAAAGTTAAAAAACTAAATGGTCACGAAAACAATGTACATGGTCTTTATGACCATGTAATGGTTCTAGACATATCTATACGTATCCTATAAAAATACTATTTTCTCTGCAAAAAAGTAAACAAATTGAATGGTCAGGTACATGATTTTTCCGACCATGTAATGGTCTCAAATTCTATCATTTAAATAATATAACATGTTTGCGGCATTTGAGAACCATTTAAATGCTTCATGCCTACATATATTTTTCTCCGCTCGAAAATTATTTTTACAAAGACAAAATATATGGTTTTCGCGACAATTACCTACTCTAGATAAGCATTAAATGGATGCGACAACCATATCCAAACATGTTTTTTCTGTGCGTGTATAATTTGTTTGCAAGGGTGGTTAAAATTTCAAGGGCCGATGTTGTTTTTGAATAAAACACAAACTATTTACGAAATTATTGTAATTTTATTTTATTATGATATATTGGTATTACTCAATTATGTATGGAACAAAATATCGGCCAAATGGGCGCCGCGACCTCGGTGGTACACCTTCATCTGATGGTCCAAATTTTCGATGACGCTGAGGCATAATGGAGGTTCTATGCCGTTAATGTGCCGAATTATCTCATCCTTTAGCTCTTTAATTGTTGCTGGCTTATCGACGGGAGCCGCCGTGGTGCAATGGTTAGCATGCCCGCCTTGCATACACAAGGTCGTGGGTTCGATTCCTGCTTCGACCGAACACCAAAAAAGTTTTTCAGCGGTGGATTATCCCACCTCAGTAATGCTGGTGACATTTCTGAGGGTTTCAAAGCTTCTCTAAGTGGTTTAACTGCAATGTGGAACGCCGTTCGGACTCGGCTATAAAAAGGAGGTCCCTTGTCATTGAGCTTAACATGGAATCGGGCAGCACTCAGTGATAAGAGAGAAGTTCACCAATGTGGTATCACAATGAACTGAATAGTCTAAGTGAGCCTGATACATCGGGCTGCCACCTAACCTAACCTAACCTACACCTTTTGTTTCAAATAACCCCAAAGAAACAAGTCCAACGGTATCAAATCACATGATCTTGGCGGCCAATTGACATCGCCATTACGTGAGATAAAACGGCCATTGAATTTGTTGCACAAAAGAGCCATTGTTTCGTTAGCTGTGTGGCAAGTGGCACCGTCCTGCTGAAACCACATATCGTCCACATCCATATCTTCCAATTCGGGCCATAAAAAGTTCGTTATCATCTCACGATAGTGAACACCATACACAGTAACTGCCTGACCGGCCTCATTTTGGAAAAAATACGGCCCGATGATGCCGCCAGCCCATAAACCGCACCAAACAGTCACTCCTTGTGGGTGCATTGGTTTTTCGGCAATTCTTTTTATTGACGAATACACTGAGGTGAAAATGTGCCTCATCACTGAAGATGATTTTCTTCGAAAATTGATCATCCACTGTTGCCATTTCTTGGAACCATTTAACACGTTGTTGGATTGTGTATCTCTCCATGGTTCAAATTGAGTAAATGTGAAATAGAGAAATGTCAAATAAAATTCGGAAAAAAACTTGGCGTTTAGGTGTGGTTCCCATTCAACATCGGCCCTTACAATTTAACCACCCTTTACATGAATACCTTTATTAATATTTCGCAAAAATAGAAAGGAAATTCGATGAATGAGATCTGTATCCTAATTTTAATCCTAGATTTAAAGCCGGAGAGCTCCCTAAAAATGACTTTATTTTAAAGAGGCCGCATCTTCGGCTCGGAATCAATACCAAAATCCTTAAGGGAAGGTCAAAATCTTTGGATTCCAGTAATTTGTTTTGTGAGTGTGAAAGACTATGTCTCTCAACTTTCAAGAACCAGATAAAACTTTGTTGGTCTAAAATTTCGTTTCCCAAAAAAGAAATTAATTTTTTTGCGTGTGAACTTAGTAATACTTCCTTTCATCTACCCTCTCGGCTGTGGAGTGTTCGAATAGCCAAACATAATTTGTTTCAAATGATTTGTAGCATATTTCTTACCTTCAGCGAGGGTATAGTAATGCTTTTCATCTTAAAAATTTTGTCGATTTATGAATATTTAAACCTTGACAGTGCACTACTCAATACAATAATAAAATCTACCATTTTACGACTTTTTCCCCATTGCGTTTACTTTACTGTGACTTTATGGTTCGATGACTTTTTGGCAAATATTTATACGACCAAAATGGATAGAATTAATATCGTTCAGGTCTTCGAAGTTGCCATCAAATTAGTTGAGAATCGGGTATCACCACTAATTTTGTGAACCAAATTAGAGCATAATTAGTTATTATGATTCGTTTAAGTGTCAGTTTTATGAGACAAGGAAGTATAAGTTATGGTGAAAAGTTTGAGGGCATGAAAATGTTAGAGGCTATCTTAAAGATTCAGTTCAACAAAAGAAAAATGGTTATTTAGGTCAAAACAAAGATATGCACATACATAGAAAAAACTCATGCGTTCAATCCCTGTTTAGGTCGAACACCAAATTTTTCAGCGCTGATTTATCACTTCTCAGCAGTGATGCCAGGAAGTTTTTTGAAAATTCTTTACGCGGCTCCTAAAAATTCCCTTTTTTTCCCTACGCCCAAAATTTTTTTCCCTACATTTTTCCCTACGGTACTAAATTCAAACAAATTTGGCAAGAAAATGACAAATATTTTACATTGAATTCAATTTCTTTAAAATTAATAGTCAGGGATTATATCGTTCAATATAGGGACCAAATGTTCAATAATATGAATATTGACATGTTTATTCGGATTTCGAACATTGCAACATCATTGCTCATTTTTAACACTACCAACATTTTTCTTGTGGACTTTAATGGCCGCGTGTTTCTTCAGGTCTGATTTCTACAATTTACGAACTTTCCACAAGCAATGCATTGGTATTTAAAATCGTCTTTTTCGACCGCCTCTTTTGGTCAAAATTATAAATTTTATTGGAATGGTTTTATTTTCTTCACTAGACGACATTTTTCTAAAACATTAAAAACTGTTGTGAATGTAACAGTTGTAAAACAGTTTTTGAAGATATTTCGGAATAAAAATCCTACATTTACTATTTTTATGTTAGCCTGACACCAATGCAGGCCGGCTTAATGTCCAAGTCTTCTTGTTCAATAGGCTCGAATAAGTATTGTAATAACATTTTATCCTACATTTATGTACACGAATCCGCGTATGCACTGCAAGTGATCTTTGTATTAGAAAATATTGAGAGGCACCAAGTTGAGGAAGCCATCACCTGTTTATGAACCTTAATGGAAGCGTTCATTCCTGCAAATGAAATCTATTTACGCATTTGTAATTAAATACCAATGCAAAACATCTTTTAATGTTACCGCTGAACTTTTCTATCTGGAATATTAAGGAAAAATACTCTTCTTGTTGCAAAATGTAGTAAACTCTTTAAATTGGAAAAATTCCCTACATTTGTAGAAAAAATGAAAAATCTGTCCTTTTTTCCCAACAGATGTAATTTTAGGAAAAAATCTCTACAAAAAAGGATTTTTCCCTACGCTTGGCATCACTGCTTCTCAGTAATCTGGGGATATTTCTGAGTATTTCAAAGCTTCTCAGTGTTAAGAGAGAAGTTCTTCACTGTGGTATCACAAAGGATTGAATATACCAGCAAAAAAATTTGGAAGTTCTTCCAAAGGCACAACTTTAAAAGCACTTCCAGAAGATGCACTCTCAATGATGTTCTTTATTTTAACTACCCAGGAAGTTCTTTTAATCCAATTTTTTATAACTTGGTTTTTTTCATACCTTTAATGCGTAATTTTAACTTTGTTTTGTAATAAAATGGTACAAATCATTTAAATTTTGTCAAAAAAAATGCTAAATCCAATCTGTAAAAATTGCGAATTTTTGAAAATATTTGATGTCAAACGTTCCACACGTAAGAATGCATTAAAAAACTCATAAAAAATTTTAAAAATTATTTATTTTTTAAAATATCACAAAATTTCTTAATTCACATCCAAAACATCGAATTGGGGGATCACACCTAAAGAAGTGATGCAAATTCACTGCAATGGCTGTTAAAATGGAGGACTTCCATCCTATGACAAGCCCATGTTAAATTCATAGCTTCTGCGTCAATTTTGCACCACTTCCGGATCCAAAAAGAACATTTTCAATACTTTTTTGGCGATGCTTTTTTTGCTGGGATACTAATAAGGGGAAGCCGATTTACTCTTATGTGAGTGTTAAGGAACGAAAGTGTTAGGAATCACACGAATGTCTGGAAAATTATTTTAAGAAACGAGATTTTATTCAACAATTTCGTGGGTCATGTGCGTGACTTCCTCCATTAAAAGTTGTTCATGCTAGAGTGTGCGGGAATTCTCACTTCGTAAATGAGCGTCAAACTAACTTCCTAGCAAAACTTTTATGTTTAAATTAAAAAATATTCACGGAGAGGGCGCGTGATCGGAGTCTCACTCACATCTCCAGTTTAAACTAAATCAAATATACTAATATTTAAGTTTGGGTCTGATATTTCCATTAGGCACATTTTCATACCAATCGAGCTGTGATCTAGTGGTCTAGGATATAAACACGTTTTGCACTTTGAAAATATTCTAGAATAAGAGCATTACTATGATCTAAATAGCAGTCATATATTTGTCAGATTGTGTGAACTATGGACTGGTTACGTTTCGTTGAATTCAACAACAATTTTGACATTGCCTCAATATATTTGAATTTGAAATGCATTAGATACTAAAATGGCAAGCATTTGCATTGTTTGATATGCAAAGAAACTAGCAAAAGTTAAAATATGTGGTTTTTTTATCGCCCAGTGAAACAGTTGAGGTTAATTATTCATGTTTCCACATACATTTGGAAGATGTGTAGTCTTTTTTTAGAGTCTTCAAAAAGGCCAAGGCAAAAAAACTCATCGAGAATTAGAATTTTTTGGGTTATCTTTGCCATTGCATGTGTTAAATAAACACGTAAAGACATTTTCATGTAAACTTAATTCTTAAATGTTTCTCAGAAACAACACAACAAAAAAATGGCAACCAAGGAATTCTTTAAATGTTTCGATATATGTGAAGATATTTAAATTTGTATTTGTTGTTGTTGTTTTTTTCTCAAATGTATTCTGAGAGTCACGTTACCTAGACTTTGTTGTTATATGCTTGTGAATAATCACCAAAACATTTGACTATCAATTCGACTACTTATTTGATGATTTGTCTAAGAGCATGTTTGTGTCTTAAGTCTTTTGTTTTACCAATGCGCTTTTAATAGGGAGGTGCTTTTGCAGAAGCATTTGCACAATTGACAATGACTTTTACAATATTTGACAATATTTTTCAAAATTTTTGATGAATTCTAAAAATTTGGTTATTAAATAATAATTAACTTACTTCTCGATAATTTCACAACTATATTATTTTCGTCAATAGTCATCTGTTAATACACATAAGGAATTTTTCTTCGAATTCTTATAGAAAGTTCCCATATTGTCATGTAAGAATCTAAACAATACCCAATGAATATAAGTAAACAAGTAACGAAAGTCTAAAATCGGTCGGGGCCGACTATATTATACCCTGCACCACCTTGTAGATCTAAATTTTCGATACCATATCACATCCGTCAAATGTGTTGGGTGCTATATATAAAGGTTTGTCCCAAATACATACATTTAAATATCACTCGGTCTGGACAGAATTTGATAGACTTCCACAAAATCTATAGACTCAAAATTTAAGTCGGCTAATGCCCTAGGATGGAACACAATGTTAGTAAAAAAATATGGGAAATATTTAAATCTGAAGCAATTTTAAGGAAACTTCGCAAAAGTTTATTTATGATTTATCGCTCGACATATATGTATTAGAAGTTTAGAAAAATTAGAGTAATTTTTATAACTTTTCGACTAAGCAGAGGCGATTTTACAAGGAAAATGTTGGTATTTTGACCATTTTTGTCGAAATTAGAAAAACATATATATGGGAGCTATATCTAAATCTGAACCAATTTCAACCAAATTTGGCACGCGTAGCTACAATGCTAATTCTACTCCCTGTGCAAAATTTCAACTAAATCGGAGCAAAAAATTGGCATCTGTGGTCATATGAGTGTAAATCGGGCGAAAGCTATATATGGGAGCTATATCTAAATCTGAACCAATTTCAACCAAATTTGGCACGCGTAGCTACAATGCTAATTCTACTCCCTGTGCAAAATTTCGAAGTAAAAGATTGGCCACTGTGGTCATATGAGAGTAAATCGGGCAAACGATATATATGGGAGCTATATCTAAATCTGAACCGATTTCAATAAAATTTGGCACACTTAACTACACTACTAATTGTACTCCTAGTGCAAAATTTGAACCAAATTGGGGTAAAACTCTGACTTCTGGGACCGTATTAGTCCATTCGGACGAAAGATATATATGGGAGCTATATCTAAATCTGAACCAATTTCAACAAAATTTGGCACACTTGACTATAGTACTAATTGTTCATCTTGTGCAAAATTTTAAGCAAATTAGGGTAAAACTCTGGCTTCTGGGGCCATATAAGTCCATATCGGGCGAAATATATATATGGGAGCTATATCTAAATCTGAACCGATTTCTTCCAAAATCAATAGGGATCTATTCTGAGCCAAAACACATACTTGTGCCAAACTTGAAGTCGATTGGACTAAAACTGCGACCTAGACTTTGATTACAAAAATGTGTTCACGGACAGACGGACATCGCTATATCGACTCAAGAGCCCACCCTGAGCATTTTTGCCAAAGTCACCATGCGTCTATCTCGTCTCCTTCTGGGTGTTGCAAACATATGCACTAACTTATAATACCCCGTTCCACAGTGTGGCGCAGGGTATAAATATGGGAAATATTTAAATCCGAAGCAATTTCAATGAAACTTCGCAAAAGTTTATTTATGATTTATCGCTCGACATATATGTATTAGAAGTTTAGAAAAATTAGAGTAATTTTTATAACTTTTCGACTAAGCAGAGGCGATTTTACAAGGAAAATGTTGGTATTTTGGCCATTTTTGTCGAAATTAGAAAACCATATATATGGGAGCTATATGTAAATCTGAACCGATTATATACCAACTTGACCTGCTGATAGAAAAAAGAAATGATGGAATTTTCGAAATTCCTATTATCCAATATACAGAAAAATTTTTTTCTGATTCGATCACAAAATTAATTGATCGAATTATTTTTTTATTGAAATTGCTTCAATCACGAAAGTGATAGTACCTATCATAGAAGTAATTAGAAATTGAAAATCTTTGGATTTATGACCAAACCCCATAAGTCTAAAAACTTTATTTTACAGGAGAGCGAAAATACACCTTTAATCCTTACACTACGTTGGGGTCATTTGATGACCCATATCGTATTTTTCAACACCGCATATCATACTGTTCGAATATAATTAACAATTTTTATCACTCAGTGCATTAATTGGTAACATATGCTGAATTCATGCTGAGTAGTAAGAACTTTTAATTATAATCCAAAAGTAAGAAATTCGGTGATGAAAAATACGACCTAATAAGGGGTCACGAAAACTTCCGTAGAAAACATTTTGAAAATGTTTAATATTTATTTCATAAACCTTTTCAATAGCTTATTTTTCCGCTTAGCCAAATCCGCCCCCGATCCAGAGAGAATTAGGAGTTACTGACTTATGTTGTTTTGTCATATGACTAAAAAACAACACAACCGAAGTTTAATAAGCTTTTTCCTTTTATCTGTTAGTCGACAAAACGTCATGACTCGAGATATGTTGTTTTGTAAAAAATGGTTAGTTACAGGAACCTTACAGTTACAGGACCTATGATGTTTTGTCAAAAATATCATACAAGTTTTTCGAATGTATTTTACAACATATGATGAGACATGTTGTTTCGTCAAAATGCAAATTAAAATTTCGCAAGTTTTATTGTTTTACACGATTCTATATCTCCCGATCTAGGGCAGATACCAAAAATCTGTAAAATCAGAAAGATGCGCCTTCAAAAACTACACACAACATAAAATGTTTCAGAAATTGTCCTATCTCGACCCCCTTTGTCATAAGTCCACAGAAATATTCTTAATGAAAAACTTAATTGATTTCTTCGATACTTCCGATTAGTTGTTTAATTGGTTCAGTTAAAAATTATTTATTAAAATGTTAATTGTCAAATAACAGGTTGGCTGATAAGTCCCCGGTCTGACACATAGATGGAGTCGCTATGTGTCAGACCGAATCAAATGATTCGTGTCAAAATTTGACGTATGTAAGTCAGTTAGTTTGTGAGATAGAGCGTCTTTTGTGAAGCAACTTTTGTTATTGTGAAAAAAAAATGGAAAAAACGGCATTTCGTGTTTTGATAAAATACTGTTTTCTGAAGGGGAAAAATACGGTGGAATCAAAAACTTGGCTTGATAATGAGTTTCCGGACTCTGCCCCAGGGAAATCAACAATAATTGATTGGTATGCAAAATTCAAGCGTGGTGAAATTAGCACGGAGGACGGTAAATGCAGTGGACGCCCGAAAGAGGTGGTTACCGACGAAAACATCAAAAAAATCCACGAAATGATTTTGAATGACCGTAAAATGAAGTTGATCGAGATAGCAGAGGCCTTAAAGATATCAAAGGAACGTTTTGGTCATATCATTCATCAATATTTGGATATGCGGAAGCTCTGTGCAAAATGGATGCCGCGCGAGCTCACATTTGACCAAAAACAACAACGTGTTGATGATTCTGAGCGGTGCTTGCAGCTGTTAACTCGTAATACACCCGAGTTTTTCCGTCGATATGTGACAATGGATGAAACATGCCACCATCACTACACTCCTGAGTCCAATCGACAGTCGGCTGAGTGGACAGCGACCGGTGAACCGTCTCCGAAGCGTGGAAAGACTCAAAGGTCCGCTGGCAAAGTAATGGCCTCTATTTTTTGGGATGCGCATGGAATAATTTTTATCGATTATCTTGAAAAGGGAAAAACCATCAACAGTGACTATTATATGACGTTATTGGAGCGTTTGAAGGTCGAAATCGCGGCAAAACGGCCCCATATGAAGAAGAGAAAAGTATTGTTCCACCAAGACAACGCACCGTGCCACAAGTCATTGATAACGATGGCAAAAATTCATGAATTGGGCTTCGAATTGCTTCCCCACTCACCGTATTCTGCAGATCTGCCCCCAGCGACTTTTTCGTGTTCTCAGACCTCAAAAGGATGCTCGCAGGGAAAAAATTTGGCTGCAATGAAGAGGTGATCGCCGAAACTGAGGCCTATTTTGAGGAAGGTCGTTACAATCGTTGTATCGCTCTTGAAGGGAACTATGTTGAATAATAACAAGTATATACAGCAGTAAGTTCGGCCGGGCCGAATCTTAAATACCCACCACCATGAATCAAATATTAGGGTTTCCTTTGAAATTTCAGGGGAGTTTGAGGACAGATCAAGCAGAGCAGTTCAACCAGTACACTTCCCGAAAATAAATTTAAAGATTTTACCTATGAGGATTATATCCGATTCTGCATTTATAAGAACCATTTTTGTTTGAGTTTTAGAGGAATCATTAACTTCTGTTGTAAGTGTGCAAGAAAATTATAAAATAACGTCTTGATTTGAAATCTTAAATCTGTAGAAGTAAAATCTGGAAATTTTACATTGAGTTTCAAGCAATTTTCATGATCAGTGCGCCTTCTACACCCTCAAGAAGTGACGTCGGTCTATATGGAGGCATTACCAAATGGACCGATAAAAACTTAATCCGATACACGTTTTTGTGAGCCTAAAATACCAGAATATTTACAATTTCAGGCAAATCAGATAAAAACTACGGTTTCTAGAAACCCAAGGAGTTAAATCGGGAGATCGTTCTTATGAGGGCTATACTAAAATATGGACCGATACTCACCGTTTTCGGCACACCTCTTTATGACCCGAAAATGCCTCTAGATTTCCAATTTCAGGCAAATATGATAAAAACTTCGGTTTCTATAAGCCCAAGAAGTAAAATCGGGAGATCGGTCTATATGGGGGCTATACCAAAACATGGACCGATACTCACCATTTTTGGCACACCTTTTTATGGTCATAAAATACCTCTAGATTTTAAATTTCAGGCAAATTGGATAAAAACTACGATTTCTATAAGTCCAAGACCCCAAATCGGGAAGTCGGTTTATATATATTAAAACCTGGAGCGATATAGTCCATTTTCGAACTTGACCTGCCTGCAGACAAAAGACGAGTTTGTGCAAAATTTCAGCACGATTGCTTCATTGTTAAAGACTGTAGCGTGATTACAACAGACAGACAGACGGACATCGTTATATCGTCTTAGAATTTCTCCTTGATCAAGAATATATATACTTTATATAGTCGGAAATCAACATTTCGATGTGTTACAAACGGAATGACAAACTTATTATACCCCCTTCACCATTCTATGGTGGTGGGTATAAAAAACGAATTTCGACAAAAAAATGTGTTTTTCTTTGTTAGACCGGGGACTTATCAGCCAACCTATTATTTAAAATATATTGTTTCAAATTTCTGAAATTTCAATATTGAAAATGTTCAATAACAACCGCGATAATTTTAATTTGGCCATTATAAACATTCGATATATCAACGAAATCCCTGATTGTGTCACACTTGTTCTGGTCTAACTCATCGGGGAGCCACCGTGGTGCAATGGTTAGCATGCCCGCCTTGCATACACAAGGTCGTGGGTTCGATTCCTGCTTCGACCGATTCGGCTATAAAAATGAGGTCCCTTGACATTGAGCTTAACATGGAATCGGGCAGCACTCAGTGATAAGAGAAAAGTTCACCAATGTGGTACCACAATGGACTGAATAGTCTAAGTGAGACTGATACATCGGGCTGCCACCTAACCTAACCTAACTCATCGTTAATTATATATCTGTGTATGTGTCTTAAGTCTTTCGATTTTTCATGGATATTTTAGTATTCAATTGTAATGGTATTTATTGCAATTGAAATGAAATTATTTCTAATAAAGATTTTTTTTTGCATTTTCTCACAAAATGCTATGTCATTTTGTAACATTTATTCCACCAAAGAAATACGAAATTGTCTATAAATAAATGAAACAATTTCATATCATTCATTCAACGTCTTGCTATAATATCAAACATGCAATACAACAAATTTCAACACCCTTCTCTGGGGCGTTCAATTCATCAAAATAATAGTAATCACATTGTCATTTTACGCCATACAATTGAGACGAGAATCGAGGAAAAAAATTCACAATCACATAATACTTTAAAATGTTACTCCCAAGTATTATGATGGTAGGTCTTATATATGGACATTCCCACAAACAAAAACTATCTATGACTAACCTCTGGCCTTTTTGAGGGCCAACGATGAAACAAAAGCATTCAAATAGAAGGAAAAAATTACTTTATTAAGACATTAGCCTTAAGGCGGCCATAGATGAAACGCATGGAACCGCCCCATATACTATGTTTTCGTGGTTTATGGTTGCTGGTGATCACTGGGTCATTCAAAAAGGGTCCAATAAAGATGTAAACTGGAAATGATTATCGCTCATTGTTTATGACTAGCAAATCACTATGAATACCCATTTGTTTTTGGAGCATTTGGAAGTAGTGGAGATGCTTTGGAGAAACAAAACTCAAGTTTCTTCGTTATTCTTTTCATTTTAATTACAGATCATCTTACAACACATGGACAAATGATCTTTGAAACAATGTTGAGAGAGGTTTACGTTTCAGCATATTTATTTATTTTTATTTGAAAAATTCCATTAATTGAAGTTAAAAAGTCATTTCAATCGCATTAGAATTCTTTTGATTTTTTAATGAATGAATTTTAATGGATTCTCTTTAAAATAAAATAATATTTTAGTTTTAATTGTAATAGTAAAGCTTTGTTGTCATTTTATAAAGCTTTTATTTAAATAATTGTTGTAGTTGTAGCTTTTTTTATTTACAATAAATAAATCCTCGTTTTATTGACGATAGTTCTTGCTTACTTAAGTAGTCTAAGTTCTGCCCTCATCAATAATAAATTCACAATCAAATTGATGCCAGTATTCATTTATAACAAAAACAAGTAAGGAAAGTCTAAAGTCGGGCGGGGACGACTATATTATACCCTGCACCACTTTGTAGATCTAAATTTTCGATACCATATCACATCCGTCAAATGTGTTGGGGGCTATAACACATATAAAGGTTTGTCCCAAATACATACATTTAAATATCACTCGATCTGGGCAGAATTTGATAGACTTCTACAAAATCTATAGACTCAAAATTTAAGTCGGCTAATGCACTAGGGTGGAACACAATGTTAGTAAAAAACAAGTAGGGAAAGTCTAAAGTCGGGCGGGGCCGACTATATTATACCCTGCACCACTTTGTAAATCTAAATTTTCGATACCATATCACATCCGTCAAATGTGTTGGGGGCTATATATAAAGGCTTGTCCCAAATACATACATTTAAATATCACTCGATCTGGACAGAATTTGATAGACTTCTACAAAATCTATAGACTCCAAATTTAAGTCGGCTAATGCACTAGGGTGGAACACAATGTTGGTAAAAAATATTAGAAACATTTAAATCTGAAGCAATTTTAAGGAAACTTCGCACAAGTTTATTTATGATTTATCGCTCGATGTATATGTATTAGAAGTTTAGGAAAATTAGAGTAATTTTTACAACTTTTCGACTAAGCAGTGGTGATTTTACAAGGAAAATGTTGGTATTTTGACCATTTTTGTCGAAATCAGAAAAACATATATATGGTAGTTATATCTAAATCTGAACCGATTTCAACCAAATTTGGCACAGATAGCTACAATGCTAATTCTACTCCCTATGCAAAATTTCAACTAAATCGGAGTTAAAAATTGGCCTCTGTGGTCATATGAGTGTAAATCTGTGGTCATATGAGTGTAAATTGGCACGCATAGCTACAATGCTAAATCTACTTCCAGTGCAAAATTTCAACAAAATTGGGCCAAAACTCTGGGTATTAGAACCATATTAGTCCATATCGGGCGATAGATATATAGGAGCTATATCTAAATCTGAACCGATTTCAATCAAATTTTGCACACTTAACTGCACTACTAATTGTACTCCTATTGCAAAATTTCAAACAAATTGGGAGAAAACTCTGGCTTCTAGGACCATATTAGTCCATATCGGGCGAGAGATATATATGGGAGCTATATCTAAATCTGAATCGATTTCAACCAAATTTGGCACGCACAGCTACAATGCTAATTCTACTCCCTATGCAAAATTTCAACTAAATTGGAGTTAAAAATTGGCCTCTGTGGTCATATGAGTGTAAATCGGGAGAAAGCTATATATGGGAGCTATATATAAATATGAACCGATTTCAATCAAATTTGGCACGCATAGCTACAGTTCTAAATCTACTCCCTGTGCAAAATTTCAACCAAATTGGGTCAAAACTCTGGCTTTTAGAACCATATTATTCCATATCGGCCGAAAGATATTATGGGACCTATGTCTAAACCTGAACAAATTTCAATCAAATTTTGCACCCTTGACTATACTACTAATTGTACTCCTAGTGCAAAATTTCAACCAAATTCGGCCAAAAATCTGGCTTCTAGGGTCATATAAGTCCATATCGGGCGAAAGATATATATGGGAGCTATATCTAAATCTGAACCGATTTCAATCAAATTTTGCACACTTGACTATATGACTAAGTGTTATATTTGTACAAAATTTCAAGCAAATTAGGGTAAAACTCTGGCTGCTGGGTCCATATTAGTGCATATCGGGCGAAAGATATATATGGGAGCTATATCTAAATCAGAACCGATTTCTTCCAAAATCAATTGGGTTATATTCTGACCCAAATTAGGAACATGTGCCAAATTTGAAGGCGATTGGACTTAAATTGCGACCTATACTTTGATCACCAAAATGTGTTCACAGACAGACGGGCGGACGGACTACCTGGTTATATCGACTCAGGGACCCACCCTGAGCATTATTGCCAAAGACACCATGTGTCTATCTCGTCTCCTTCTGGGTGTTACAAACATATGCACTAACTTATAATACCCTGTTCCACAGTGTGGCGCAGGGTATAAATATGGGAAACATTTAAATCTGAAGCAATTTTAAGCAAAAGTTTATTTATGACGTATCGCTCGATATATATGTATTAGAAGTTTATGAAAATATATATATATATATATATATATATATATATATATATATATATATATATATATATATATATATATATATATATATATATATATATATATATATATATATATGTATTAGAAGTTTAGGAAACTTATAGTCATTTTTACAACTTTTCGACAAAGCAGTGGCGATTTACAAGGAAAATGTTGGATTTTGACCATTTTTGTCGAAATCAGAAAAACATATATATGGGAGCTATATCTAAATCTAAACTGATTTCAACCAAATTTAACACGCATAGCTACAATGCTAATTCTACTTCCTGTGCAAAATTTCAACTAAATCGGAGTTAAAAATTGGCCTCTGTGGTCATATGAGTGTAAATCGGGCGAAAGCTATATATAGGAGATATATCGAAATCTGAACCGATTTCAACCAAATTTGGCACGCATAGCTACAATGCTAATTCTACTCCCTGTGCAAAATTTCAATTAAATCGGAGTAAAAGATTGGCCACTGTGGTCATATGAGTGTAAATCGGGCGAACGATATATATGGGAGCCATATCTAAATCTGAACCGATTTAAATAAAATTTGGCGCACTTGACTTTAGTACTAATTGTTTTTCTTGTGCAAAATTTTGAGCAAATTAGGGTAAAACTCTGGCGTCTGGGGCCATATAAGTCCATATCGGGCGAAATATATGTATGGGAGCTATATCTAAATCCCAACCGATTTCAAAATTTGAAATCGATTGGATTAAAACTGCGACCTAGCTTTGATTACAAAAATGTGTTCACGGACAGACGGACATGGCTATATCGACTCAGGAACCCACCCTGAGTATTTTTGCCAAAGACACCATGTGTATATCTCGTCTCCTTCTGGGTGTTGCAAACATATGCACTAACTTATAATACCCTGTTCCACAGTGTGGCGCAGGGTATAAATAGTCATTATATAATCCTAATTTGAATTGGAAAGAATTTCATGTCAATAGCCCTGTTCATCATATCAAAGCTAGCTTTCTTCACACCTTAATACGCATCTTCATTTAAATTCATTTGATGTCTTGCTGATAATTCAATTAATTATAATGATTTTGAACTCTGCCTGGGGCTTTCGTTCAGACTCTTAACTTGTCCGAATATTTCATAAAAATGTCATAAAATTTTTAGAACTATTCTGAGTGCCTTGGTATTATGTTGATTTCATATCAAGTCCATCGACATCGAATAATTTGTTATTGTCTTGTCATAAATTTACATAGCTCCATAATGTAAATTTAGAAGAATTTGGGCGAAATTTTAGAATTTTAAATGAAAATATTTTTCCATTAAAATTTTGTGGCTGACTAATAGGGCAGGCGAAAAAAGGTGATTTTGTGTGAAACAGCTTTAATAATTAAGCCAATGTGATTTTAAACCATATATAATAATAACGGTGAATATACTCTGAAGAAGAGCAATTTTATGATAAAATTTGTCTCTTAAACAACATATTACACTCAAAAGAAAAAATCTTACATCTCGACCAAAATTTTAGAAAAATAAAATTCCTCATTCTTAGAAAGTATATTGAAGACCAAAACAAAAACCCGAATTTATGATAAGCAATTCAACTAAAGTCTCTTATTTGTTTATTTGTTTTTAAAGAAAAATTTCCAATGTCATAAGAAAACTTTTCTTTATAGACTAAGAGGAAATTCCATGTCTATTGGAAAACCATAAATACGTCTACAAAGTTATAATGTCAAAGAAATCGAGTGTATGTACACTGAAAAAAAAAGAGTTTTATTTTCTGATGACCGAGACAAACAAAGTTTTCTGTTGAAGCTGAAAAAAAAAATCTTTAAAAGCAAATGAAAAATATTAGAGACAACTGTTGGATCGTTGTTCAATGATGTTTTTTATTTAACTAAAAGTAAAAATCAAACATTATAGGCGCCAAATCATGACCATTTTTACTACACAGTAGTTCATTCTTATTATTTATGGGAATCGTACACAGGAACAAATTTTTTTGTCTTCAATCACGAAATCTCCAATCATGGAATTGATAGTATCAATCACCAAAGTCAATTAAAAATTTAATTGGTTCAATTAAAAAATTAATTGATACAATTAATTATTTAATTGAATATTTTTAAAAATTCAATTAAAATTATTTTTTTTAGTGTACGAAAAATTTCTTTTACTTTAGTTCATATTGAAATTATGTGTATACACATAATTTCAATTTCAATGACCATATATGGTCATTGAACTTTATACCTACGTTTAGTCCATAAAATGTTTGAGACATACTTAACAAAAAAACAATTTCACTCAGCTGTGGAAAATTTCGAAAAAATAATAAAATTTAACTGCAAACAAGAAATTTTATGCAATAAAAATAAGTTAAATTTAGCATTAATTAAACTACGGTCTTTTTTCAGTGTAACACGTTTTTATAGAACTTTGAGGACACATAAACAACTCGGAAAAACGAATAAATTGAAATTTGTTCCTTAGAACCAAGTATGCAAAACTCAACAAGTAAGGAAAGTCTAAAGTCGGGCGGGGCCGACTATATTATATCCTGCAGGCCAGAGTATATTCACCGTTATTATTATATATGGTTCAAAATCACATTGGCTTAATCATTAAAGCTGTTCCACACAAAATCACCTTTTTTCGCCTTTGTAGATCTAAATTTTCGATACCATATCACATCCGTCAAATATGTTGGGGGCTATATATAAATGTTTGTCCCAAATACATACATTTAAATATCACTCGATCAGGACAGAATTTAATATACTTCTATAAAATCTATAGACTCAAAATTTAAGTCGGCCAATGCACTAAGGTGGAACACAATGTTAGTAAAAAAAAAACATGGGAAACATTTAAATCTGAAGGAATTTTAAGGAAACTTCGCAAAAGTTTATTTATGATTTATCGCTCAATATATATGTGTTAGAAGTTTAGGAAAATTAGAGTTATTTTTAAAACTTTTCGACTAAGCAGTGGCGATTTTACAAGCAAAATGTATTTTGACCAATTTTGTCGAAATTAGAAAAACATATTGGCACGCATAGCTACAATGCAAATTTGGCACGCATAGCTACAATGCTAATTCTACTATCTGTGCAAAATTTCAACTAAATCGGAGCATAAAATTGGCCTCTGTGGTCTTATGAGTGTAAATCGGGCGAAAGCTATATATGGGAGCTATATCTAAATCAGAACCGATTTCAACCAAATTTGGCACGCATAGCTACAATGCTAATTCTACTCCCTGTGCACAATTTCAACAAAATTGGGGTAAAACTCTGGCTTCTGGGACCGTATTAGTCCATATCGGGCGAAAGATATATATGGGAGCTATATCTAAATCTGAACCGATTTCAATAAAATTTGGCACACTTGACTACACAAAATTTCAACCAAATTGGGGTAAAACTCTGGCTTCTGGGACCGTATTAGTCCATATCGCGCGGAAGATATATATGGGGTCTATGTCTAAATCTGAACCGATTTCTATAAAATTTGGCACACTTGACTATAGTACTAATTGTTCTTCTTGTGCAAAAGTTTAAGCAAATTAGGTTAAAACTTTGGCTTCTTGGGGCCATATAAGTCCATATCGGGTGAAATATATATATGGGAGCTATATCTAAATCTGGACCGATCAAAATGACTCTAATTACCCTAAACTTCTAATACAAATATATCGAGCGATAAATCAAAAATAAACTTTTGCGAAGTTTCCTTAAAATTGCTTCAGATTTAAATGTTTCCCATATTTTTTTTACTAACATTGTGTTCCACCCTAGTGCAATAGCCGACTTAAATTTTGAGTCTATAGATTTTGTAGAAGTCTATCAAATTCTGTCCAGATCGAGTGATATTTAAATGTATGTATTTGGGACAAACCTTTATATATAGCCCCCAAAACATTTGACGGATGTGATATGGTATCGAAAATTTAGATCTACAAAGTGGTGCAGGGTATAATATAGTCGGCCCCTCCTGACTTTAACCTTTAGACTTTACTTGTTTGTTTGTGTATTTTATAATAAAATGGAAATGACAATAGTAGATAGGGACGTCGGAAACTCATTATTTGATTTATGGTGTTTCATAATAACGCATTAAATAACATTTTAGTACAAATATAACTTTTTGTCTTCGACTTCGATAAGAAGCTTAAAGACTTTTGATCAAGGGAAAAAACTTTGTATCAGAGAAATGTGTCCTATATTTGGATATATTCTCTTGAACTCTACCTCAATGTTAGTTTACTGTTTAGTACTATATAACTTTATAAAGACTATTCCGTTCCGTCCCTTTATTATTTTTGAGTACTGAGATTTGTCAGGGAAAGTCGTAATTTAATAATTATTAGTTTAATATCGTATTCTATTTTCTTACAAATATTTCATAATATAATGACCAAAGATTATGCCAAAGGTTGGTTTGTGCAATAACACTCCATTTGATACTAGAGTAACTGTCATTACAGTAACCATCTGGAAATTCCATAGACCAAATACAATACAAAAACAAATTGACCAAACAGTCTTTATCTTCCACCTACACAACTGTAAAAGGCGTAATAAAATAAACGAAACCTATTTGCTACATCACCTACATCAATAGCAAGTCTAACAATTTTATGGGTCTTGAGGAACATAGGGAGTTTCCACAATACTCTTCTTTTTAACTATTTTTTCATCAATCACTTCTGCTGCAGTCGTAGCTTCTTTTTTGGAAGGTTTTTTTTTGTTATATTTTGGTCATTTGGTTTTTGGCGCATCAGCATTAAATTTCTGTATCTTTTTTTGTTTTGGTCTCACATGAGTTTCATGGAAATAAAATGAGTACTGTGGTTAGTGGCATTTGATGGTGTTGTTAACATCAAAGACCAAAGTACCAAATTGTTGCTATGATACTTTATATGGATGTTTAAGAAATCTGTTGGTTTTTTATTTATAGTGTCAAAAATATATATAGAAATAAAATCATCTAGAAAAAAATGCTGAAAGACAATTGGTGAGAAACGCACGTGTATTAGCATTCATATGATGAGCAAGTATGAGTGTAGAGTATCTATTGATTTGTATTTGGTGCTCTATCTTCTTTCTACAAATTCGTTTTTCATCTTCTATAATTTTATGCTGTGGCATTGTTGTTGGCCCATCTGCTCGTATGGTCTCGTCTCTATGCTTTGAACATGATCGTTGATAGCCGACAGCATCTGCTCTTAGATAAACTTTAGCGTTGATATAAAAGCAAAGGTTTTTAGCAAAACTTCAAACAGTTTGTACAAGTTTATCTAAGTTTAATTTAGCAAAAATGTTCAAAATTGTGAGTAAATTTTTAAGAGAAATTACCAAAATATTTCAATGAAAAACAAACAAGGATTAAAAATCGATATATAGAAGAGTGTGTGTTTGTGTTCTCATTTATTATAATTAAAATACCAAATGCATAAAGCAAACTGGATTTATTACAACATTTTAATAAATATAAATGGGGATTCCCCCACAAATAAAAACCGGGAAAAAGCTGTAAAATGATAACAAGTTTTATCCTCCTCTTTGCTGATATGTGCCAATAGTGTTTGTGCCTTAAGTCTTTTGTTTATCTCTTATTGGAAACACCCCTTACACAATTCGGCGAGCCTTTTAAAAAAGAATAAATTACATTTTGTATGCAAGACAAGTTATCAGGTAGATGCGTTGTAGTGGTTGCTGAAGCACAGTATAACTGGTGTTTGTGTCTTAAATCTTTGGTTTGATAATGGATTAAGTTTGCCGTAATTACACATGCAACCACCTACAAATATGTTTTTAGTGTCTGCTAGAGCCCTTTTGGGATATATTGCTTACCTTAATCTTGCGTCATACTTTTTAACTTTTGTGTTAAGTGGAAACAAACCAAGAATTTAAGTATATTTGCAAAAATACACTTATTTCCTTGCCATGTTATGACATTTGAAATAAAGGTCATACAAGCAGCAAAAGTAGCATATCCTCTTGATATACTAATAAGTGTAGCCCAATTAAATTTACATTTCAGTTATATTACTATTGGATTTAGGCTTTTCACTCAGTCTAAAGGCTAAGGAAAAATAGTTTGCTCCCCAAACAAAACCGCTTTTCATTGAAAATGCTTTCTTAAAAAAAAGCCATCATATGACGAGCTTAGCTATTGTTATCACGAATTTGAAATTCCCTTTCATTGAGAAATACTTTCTTAAAAGCAAACACTGTAAATTTATGACTACCCTAGCAATTTTCGTCTCGAAATTGTTTTACTGGAATTTTTTCAAGACCAAAGAAACCTTTTACTAAAATGCCAGTCTCTGTTCCGCATATAGGAATACTTGAAAGTGAAACCAGTAATAACAAGAAAAGGATTATCGTGTTATTCCGAATCTGGCATTATTATCCCAATAACTCTCTGAATACAAGACATTACAACAATTGTTTTAACACACAAAAAATATGAACAAAATTTTACCAATTAAATTTTTTAAAATTTTTCAATTAAAAATGTAAGTGGTTCAAAAATTTTTTTAATTGAAACAAAAATCAATCACCGAAATTAATAGTAATCGAAACTACTAATTTTTAATTGGTTCAATTATTTTTTTAATTGACGTTGGTGATTGATACTATCTTTTCACATATACTACAGAAAAGTAAAAAATACGAAAGTCTTCTTTCCACAATAATTATTCGAAGGCTCCGTTCAAAATAATTATTGCAAATAGTAGATAGAGACAGTAGGAATCTCGTTAATCATTCAGCTCGAACATTGAAATAGTGACTTTGCAAGGCCGAAGTACTAAAAAATGTCCGCGGCATTGCTGAGTGGCTTAGACACCGTTGGAAAAAGGTCAAGACAAGTCTCCGATTGCCTGCAATGTGTGCAAACTAAATATTTCCTTTGTGAACTTAAAATTCGAATGAATCCTTCAATTTGCTAAAATTTGGTAAAATCTTTGTAGGTTCATAAAATCGAAAATCTATTTTTCGCCACTTTCTGACTAGAAATTTCTTATAAAATTTGCATCTTTTTTTTTTTAATCTAGTCATATCAATTGTTCAAATTTTAATGCTATCCATTTATTAATAGTTCATAATAATTATTGCAAATAGTAGATAGAGACAATAGGAATCTCGTTAATCATTCAGCTTGAACATTGAAATATGGACTTTGCAAGGCTGAAGTACTAAAAAAATGTCCGCGGCATTGCTGAGTGGCTTAGACACCGTTGGAAAAAGGTCAAGACAAGTCTCCGATTGCCTGCAAAGTGTGCAAACTAAATATTTCCTTTGTGAACTTAAAATTCGAATGAATCCTTCAATTTGCCAAAAATTTGGAATTTTTAAAAATTTTGTAGGTTCGTAAAATCGAAAGTCTATTTTTCGCAATTTTTCTGACTAGAAATTTCTTATCAAATTTGTTTCTTTTTTTTAATCTAGTCATATCAATTGTTCAAATTTTAATGCTATCCATTTATTAATAGTTCATAATAATTATTGCAAATAGTAGATAGAGACAGTAGGAATCTCGTTAATCATTCAGCTTGAACATTGAAATATGGACTTTGCAAGGCCGAAGTACTAAAAAAATGTCCGCGGCATTGCTGAGTGGCTTAGACACCGTTGGAAAAAGGTCAAGACAAGTCTCCGATTGCCTGCAATGTGTGCAAACTAAATATTTCCTTTGTGAACTTAAAATTCGAATGAATCCTTCAATTTGCCAAAAATTTGGAATTTTTAAAAATTTTGTAGGTTCATAAAATCGAAAGTCTATTTTTCGCAATTTTTCTGACTAGAAATTTCTTATCAAATTTGTTTCTTTTTTTTTAATCTAGTCATATCAATTGTTCAAATTTTAATGCTATCCATTTATTAATAGAGGCAAAAATCGTGTAATTGTTAAGTGACCAAAATCGGAAAATCGACCTGAAATTAAAGCGGCAATGTGATATCGATAGATTAATTCTGACAGTTTATTAAAAGTCCCGACTTCAGATTTTTTTTCCTTAAATCTGGTATCTGCCATTATTTTAGACTACTGTTCTTTTTTAAAAAATTAAAAAAAATATAACCACAAATATTTGATTTAACCATTGTGTGAAATGAAAAATACAAAAAAAAACAAAGGTCAATAAGAGATATTATTAACTCAATTTCCACTAAGAATCGATAAACACCATTACCAAATCCAATAGCAAGGTGTATTTGAATAAATTAAACCCTATTACAATTTAATGCATTTAAATATCAATTAAAATGTGTGGTCATATACCAATCAAAGACCCTGGCATAAATCACCCATTTCAAAGATTAACTGAAATCCACAGATGACGATACGAAGAATTAATTTTAATAGTAGAAGAAGCACGACAATTTAGAAACTAACAAGTTTTACCATCTGACATTAGTATTTCACCATAGCCTCAAAAACACAAAACACAGCAAAGAAAATTGCATGGTGTGGAATTCAGCGAGTCCAGATTAAGACAATACATTTAAAATACACTTTGTAGAAGAATTTCAACTTTGGCATAATTGTAAGAAGACGACAGAGTAGCAACAAAGTTACAAAAAACATGATTTAACATACAAGGGATGTTAACCACGTTATCCAAACCAGAAAATAGCTGTGATGCAATATGACAAGCAATTGGTGAAAAAAGGCTTAGGACATAAGCATCATTTGACATAATAATAATACCATGTGGGGTATGGTGTTGATATACGTCACGAACAAAAATGTAGGCGAAACATGTATAGGGCATGGGGTGAACAGTAATATTTTGAGAGAATTTCGACATATAAACAAAAGACTTAGGACACAAACGTAATCGGGGATATTCGTTTCAACTCTGATTTATGTAGGAGGGATAATATCATAAAATTTAATTTAATTAAATTGAAATTAATATAACTTAATCAAATTTCGTTGTATTTTATAGAATACCGTTTAATTTAATTTATTATTAATTTTATTAAATATAATCATATTTAATATGAATGAATAGACTGGTGAGCAGCATGATTATGAAAGAGCTTCTACATAAAACCAAAAAACTTAAGGCTAAAAAGGGAGCCACCGTGGTGCAATGGTTAGCATGCCAGCCTTGCATACACAAGGTCGTGGGTTCGATTCCTGCTTCGACCGAACACCAAAAAGTATTTCAGCGGTGGATAATCCCAACTCAGTAATGCTGGTGGAATTTCTGAGGGTTTCAAAATTTCTCTAAGTGGTTTCACTGCAATGTGGAACGCCGTTAGGACTCAGCTATAAAAATGAGGTCCCTTGTCATTGAGCTTAACATGGAATCGGGCAGCAATCAGTGATAAGAGAGAAGTTCACCAATATGGTATCACAATGGACTGAATAGTCTAAGTGAGCCTGATACATCGGGCTGCCACCTAACCTAACCTAAGGCTAAAATACAATTGGGAAAATTCGATATAACTCACATTTAACATTGTAGAAAGGATAATTTATTTGAATTTTATTTAATACATCTTAATCAAATTTAATTGTTTTTAACATAATACAATTTAATTAAATATGTTATTTATTGAACATATTCTGTATTAATTTATATTATACATATTTCTATGTAAATTAATTTGAGTTATATCACTTTTCATTAGACTGAAAATCTATTGCTTTTTAAATCTGTGTTAAATAAACCGATTAGTTTCGGATATAAGAAATTGGTTAATGTCACCAACGGTACAAAGGGTTGATGCTTTCCATGGTTTGGTACGAAACACCTGACTTTTAAACAGTGATCTGCTCTAGAAAACATGCAGATTGGTGAATTAAAAAGGCATTGAATTCAAGAAAAGGAATTAGTATCATTTATTTTGATACCCGGTATTGGCTCCTATTAATCTATAGTTATCCCGAAAGAAGGATATTATAAAAAAAATCTCCAGGACCCTTGTATATAGACAAATATATCGTGTATATACAAAGGTTAGTTCGATTAGCAAAACATCGAAGATCCAAACTAACAATCACTTGCTATATTCATTCGATTAGAAAGAAAAACTTCTTAATACCACTAGTCACTCAAGTGAATTCATTAATATCATACAAAACAACAAAACAAGCTGAGGCGGAAGCAAGACAAACATTTTATAAAATAGAATGAATAAAACGCTTCCCAATTAATTAATTTTAAAATGACGAGATGTTTTCATTTTTTCACTTTAATATACTTTACTTTGAAAGGAATGTGCCTTAGGCCAAAAAAATGATCAGAATATTTTGTGCAAAATTAGCATAAATGGCAAAATATAGATTCTAAGCATCTAAAGTATCTACATTAAAATTTGTTGTGGTAAAGCATTTTCCATAAAAAAAAAAACAAGAAAACAAAAATCACTCAACTCCACAAAAGCAGATCATATGTCATAACCTGTTGCCATAGGTTAAGTTAAGATGATATTCTATATACGAAAACGTAAAAAATTTCTTAACTATAAGTGTAGGAAAACTAGTTTTATAAAAACATATGTTAAACATTTTTTAATTGATGTAATTTCTAATTAGAAATGGCTATAAATATACAAAGAAATCTCAGATACTGTTTCTTAATGAAAAATATATTGGGCAAAAACTAGATGCCAAACATCAATAATTATTTAAAAAAAAATTAATTCATTAAAAAAAAAACATTGATAAAAGCTATTTTCCTGTTGAGTTTTTCAAAAACGCTAATAAACTACAAATTAAACTATAACAAATTTTACATATGGTTATATTTATATACGTATACATACACCCTCAAAAAAAATCGCTTCTCTAACATATGTTCCAAACATATTTTGCAGGAAGCACATATATTATTGGATACCGCCGAAACATTAATATGTTTGTTTTATGTGAGCATATTATATGTTTGAAAGCATTTTGAGTCCAAAAATAGTATATGCTTGTAAGAATTCCCCAAAGAAGATTGTGTTCATTCCCTCACATATTTTTAACTTCCACGAAATTTTTGAGTTCTTCGCATCTTTTTCTGTAATACAAATATGCTGTTTTTTTTCAAATGTCTATTTTCTTGGTTCCGAATGTCTATTCTCTTTATTCCGAATACTCAATCTACTATTCAAATTAAATAATATTTAGACTTAAGCATACCAAGCATGGCCATATTATAAAACAGTTTTCCGAAACAACATACAAGCGGTTTCACAGAAATTGCTCTCATTTCATTCTCTCGCTGTGTTATGTTGATATCTTTTTATTCAACCCTCCCGGTTTCCATCTCTATTTCTTTCTCTATACTAACTCTCTCTCTCTCTCTGTCGCTCTCTGAATAAAGTATCACAACATATACATGTTTACTCGAAATTTGTAAATTTATATATGTTTACATTCACGCATATTATTTTTATGAAACATTCATGCCCCAAACATAATATATTCTAACATATTAACATATGTGTCCCAAACATTTTGTGTTAGTTTAGGAACATTACATGTTTGCACTTAAATATATTGTGTTCAAAAATTGTGCCCGAAACACATTTTGTTTATATCGGAACATATGAAAAACATATTTTTCTAACAGTGTATCCAAAATTGATCCAATTAAAAAATTGATTGAAGTTGAAAACGTAATCAATTAGATTTTTAATTGTGTGTTATTGAAAAGAAAATTTCAGATACCATATAATAATTAATCAAAGTTTTTATTAGAGTATTTGGGAAATTTGTAATCTCACAAATGAGAATTGACCGATACACTTCCATTTGGTGTACGTGTCTTAAGTCTTCTGTTGAATATTTTCAAATCAAATATTGTTTATGTGTCTTAAATCTTTGATACGGTGATTACGCCTATAGCCAAATTGGTAGTTACTTTAACCATTATTCTGAAAATAAAATATGCAATCCCCAGAAGTCACTCTCTCAAATGCCATAATTTTCGTCTACACTCAGAAAAAAATGAACCCTTCAGGTCAATTTCTTTGTCTTTAAAGCTTCCTTGACTTTCATTGGTTTAAATTAACAAAAACTAGGGGAAAATGATATACAAATGAATAAAATAAATAAAAAAATAAAGATTTACAGAATTTTTATTTCCAACAAAATAGTTCAGAATTTCTAAAGATTTTTAAATTTTAGCACAATCTTAAAGTTAAAGTGACAGCCCGATTTATTTTAGGCTCACGTAGACTATTCAGTCCATTGTTAACTTCGTATTAATTAGAAATGGCTATAAATATACAAAGAAATTTTAGATACTGTTTCTTAATGAAAAATATATTGGGCAAAAACTAGATGCCAAACATCAATAATTATTAAAAAAAATTAATTCATTAAAAAAAAAAAACATTGATAAAAGCTATTTTCCTGTTGAGTTTTTCAAAAACGCTAATAAACTACAAATTAAACTATAACAAATTTTACATATTATTATATTTATATACGTATACATATTTAAAATTTATTCAATTAAAAAATTGATTGAAGTTAAAAACGTAATCAATTAGATTTTTAATTGTGTGTTATTGAAAAGAAAATTTCTGATACCATATACCAATTAATCAAAGTTTTTATTAGAGTATTTGGGAAATTTGTAATCTCACAAATGAGAATTGACCGATACACTTCCATTTGGTGTACGTGTCTTAAGTCTTTAGTTGAATATTTTCAAATCAAATATTGTTTATGTGTCTTAAGTCTTTGATACGGTGATTACGCCGTTAGCCAAATTAGTAGTTACTTTAATCATTATTCGGAAACTAAAATATGCAATCCCCAAAAGTCACTCTCTCAAATGCCACCATTTTCGTCTACACTCAGAAAACATGAACCCTTCAGGTCAATTTCTTTGTCTTTAAAGCTTCCTGGAATTTCTTTGGTTTAAATTAACAAAAACTAGGGGAAAATTATATACAAATGAATAAGATAAATAAAAACTAAAGATTTACAGAATTTTTATTTCCAACAAAATAGTTCAGAATTTCTAAAGATTTTTAAATTTTAGCACAATCTTAAAGTTAAAGTGACAGCCCGATTTATTTTAGGCTCACGTAGACTATTCAATCCATTGTGAACTTCGTATGGCGCTAAACACATTTTTGGAATTTTCAACTCCATTTTCTACCTTTAACCTACGAAATTTCCTTTTAAAATGAAAACAAATTATGTTAATTATGTGAAATAAATTTTCTTGAATTTTTCGAAGAACATTTACTTATTTTTGTTATATAGGCGTTTGTAACACAATTTAGGTAGGATTTTCTAAAACTATACAACATTTTCCTTCCCATTGAGTTTAGTTTTTTTGGTGTTTGTTCTTGGAAACGTATTTTAAATATAAATATGTAATTTCTAGCGTTTATCTTCTACATACACAGATGGTTCGTCTGTCTCATTGCTTTTCAGTTATAATTCAATTTAAATTATTCCATTTTTTATACCTTAAATGTCATCTAATTAATCTTGATAATATCAAAACTCTACTGCACATTGGATTTATATCCACATAAATATTTACTTAAGAACATTCACCATCATGTGCAGAAGCTATTAGAAGGGAATCCAAGCGAATATTTATATACACTATCGAACGGATATTTGCATCATGTTGACAATGACATGCTATAAATATTAATAAAACAAACGACATTAGCAAAGTAGTACGCTATTGCACAAAGAAAAACATGTTTTAAATGCTATGGGAATCAATGCAATAAATTAAATGGCACTGAAGTAATGGTGAATTCTAGTAGTAGAAATGGAAAAACTCGAATATACCACACATGGAAATAAAAACGCAAACCTTTTTTTCCATTGAAAGTTTACCCTTTCTCAATAGGGTAAACGCGTGATATCTCTGAGTGTAGCGGAAAAAAAATCCGTTGTTAGACTCGAGACGGACCTCTCCAACTCAGATATAAAATCAAAAAAACTATTCAATTTCAACTCAGGGATAAATCAATAAATTTTTTTGTTATATAAATAAAAACATCTGGAGTTTTTTTCATTTATGACCTCGAGTTTTAGTCCAGCCAAAGATATACATTTTCATATGCCACATTTTCATATACAACCCGTCCAAATATTAAAACAAAACAAAAAAACAAATAAATAACTTCCTTCTCGGAAGTATGCTGAAACAAATCACCCAAGGGCGTGCCTTACCCCACGTCCAAAATGGAAAAAATGAAACCCCGCATTAAATTTGTTGGCTTCCCCAAGAACACAATGCACATTCTCTTAATTTTTCTATAGCATCCCTGTTTTCTCTTTATCTTCTTAGTTCTTTAATAATTGCATACAATTTTTTCTTGGCATCTTTACAGTTCGTCTTGACCACTTTGTTGGCTTTGGCCTATGGCGATAACATCGATAAGGATGCTCAAGTGTTGAGTTTCAAAAATGATCCTGCCGATGCTGAGGGCAACTATGCCTATGCCTTTGAGACCAGCAATGGTATTCAACAACAAGAAGCTGGTAATCCAGCTGGCGTTGCTGGTTCTTATGAATTTGTTTCGCCCGAAGGTGAAAAATTCTTAGTTAGCTATACTGCCGATGAAAATGGTTATCAACCTGTTGGTGATCATTTGCCCACACCACCACCAATTCCAGAGGCTATTGTTAAGGCTTTGGAATATATTGCTGCTCATCCACCCCAAGATGTCCAAAGGAAATAAAATTAGAAAATTGTTTATAACAAATTCAGTTAATTTAAAAACAAAAACACTCACCTCGAAGAGAAAAGAAAACCCATAAACACGCACCCCCATATCCATACAGAGACCATCAACATAAAAAGGAGAGGACAAGTAGCAAATGAAGAAAGGACGAAGTAGGCCTTGAGAGGGGCAAAATGAAAGAAGATTTACAATAGAGGATGGGTTCTAATAAGAAAACTAGTCAATCAAAGCTTTCTTATCATAACATCATGGAATATGGGAATATCATAACCCCCAAAAACAACAGAATCTCTTCCGGCTCCATCTCCCAGCCTTTAGATCCATTACGGGCCAAAAATTGGAAAACAGAAATGAAACACACGCATATATATTTTTGGCATTGCTCTGAAATCGAGAACTTGTTTTTTTATTTTTCATTATTTATAGTATTAGCTTGTTTTTATTGTATTATGTTTTAGGTTAAATAAATTTATCATCTTTTTTGTATTTTTTCACTAAAAAAAGTACAACTAAATAAAAGACGAAGAGAAAAAAACTGAGATTTGTACTTCATACAAAAAAACAAAAATTGTCTTTTTATTTATTTTTCTTTGACTTCAATCATTTAAATCACCTAATTATTATCATGTGTTTGGGTCCCTCATTAGTGTCAATTTTTGCGGTATATTGTTTTAAGTTGAAAAGTTATTTATAACCTTAGGACTCCCTTTAGCGGCTGATTATCGGTGCAAATTATTTTATGCATAGGCAAACTTCAACCTTTTCAAACAACTAACGACTTACTTTATCAATGCTAAACGAATCAAATATGCAAATAAATAAAGTCGCAGCATGTTTATTATGAGGGTGGTTGAACAAGTTTGAAATATGCACAGTGGCCCACAACAAAGAAAAAAATTAATAACTTAAGGTTCAAATTATTTATGTGGGCCGAAAAAAATCTAGATATTCGTGTAATGTGTCCCCCAATAGTCATAGGAGTTATATGCGTTTTCTTTAAGTGAAGTTCACAACAGCTGTATGTCAATTAAATCCAATTCGGTTGGCTGTGATGAAATTGATCCCAAATTCATCAAGATTATTCTACCACACACCCTGCAATATATCACTCATATCTATAACTGCATTATTATGACCAGCACCTTCCCCGTGGCATGGCAAACTGCAAAAATTATTCCTATACCAAAAGGTAATGGCGAATTTCGTCCAATTGCGATACTACCATATCTTTCCAAAGCATTAGAGAAAATTCTTCATATTCAAATCCAAAACTACCTGAATGAGAAAAACCTTCTAACCACACGACAGTCTGGATTTAGGCCTGATTACAGCTGTCTCACTGCTCTTACTGATGTCGTGGAAACATTACGGTCTGCTCTCGACAATGGGGATATAGCTTTTCTCATACTCATTGATCACTCAAAAGCCTTTGGCAGTGTCCTGCATCCAATACTATGTAGTAAACTGAGATATAACTTTAACTTTGATTCGACCGCTGTGCGCCTAATATCATCATAACTCACAATGCGATCACAGTTTACAGCCAACGGAATATACAACTCCTCCTTACTGCCACTTAATAGAGGCGTTCCTCAAGGATCAATTCTTGGCCCTCTTCTATACTCCATTTATTGCAATGATTTGCCTGATCAAGTGAAATTTTCAAATATTCAAATGTATGCTGATGACGTACAATTATATTGATCATGTCACCTGGATCCTATAGAAACCTGTCTGTCTAATATCAATCAAGATCTTTCTAGAATTCAATATTGGGCTTCAAATAACGGTTTACTGCTTAATCGAAGCAAATCAAAAGCAATAATTATCCGTAATAAATCTGTTTAAGTTGGAACCAACATACAACTATTATTGGGAACGTCACTCCTAGAAGTTGTTGACAAAGCAAAGAACCTTGGAGTTATTTTCAACAAACATCTTAACTGGTCTGATCATACAACTGCTACTTGTGGAACATTATACTCTATGATTCGTAATTTGTGGACAACCCAACAGTATACACCTCTGAATAACATATTAGGCTACTTCTTGTTAAAAGCTATATTCTTCCTACAGAACTACAGAAAACTGCAAACAACATTTAACAATGCTATACGATATGTGTATGGTTTGAGAAAACTTGACAGAGTCTCTCATCTTTCGCCGAATGTCCTGAAGTTGCCTCTTGAAAAATATCTAATGTATAAGTCGCTGAAGTTTTTACATAAAATAATAAGCACATGCAAGCAAACATACTTATACAATAAACTGAATTTTGCGAGATCTTCTCGGGGTAGAACTATTATACAGCGAAGCCATTGCCGTAGTTTATCTGAAAAACACTTCCTGATACGAACTATCCGTCTCTGGAACCAACTCCCAAATCACATTCAAATCATAAGAAGCAATTATAGATTCAAGACAAATATACTCCCAAACATATTTTGCTTCAAGCATATACATTTTGGGTATTGCCCAAACATTTATATGTTTGTTCTCTACCAATATATAATATGTTTGAAAGCATATTGGTCTAAACAATATATATTTGGGTAGTCTAAGTTCCAAACATTTTGTATTTTTGCATCCAAATTCAATAATGTTGTCTTCCAAAAAACAATATGTTATTATGTGACCATATAATATGTTTGGAAGCATTTTGCACCCAAAAATATTATATGCTTAAAAAAAATTCCCCCAAACACTATTGTGCTCAAAATTTTATTTATTTATTTATATATTTACAATCATAACGAATTATGAAAATAAACAGGTAATAAAGGTGCTAACAACATAGGTTTTCGACGTGAATGCTCAAAATTTTGTTTCTGCCCAATTGTATATTCCCCGACATCTTTCTCACTTCCACGAGATTTTTTAGTTCTTAGCACCTTTTTCTGTAATAAAAACATTGTAGAAGAAATTATTCAATTTTATAATTTTTTATTTTAATTTTACCTTTTGCCGTACGGGGATTCGAACAGCGGACCACACAGTTTGTAAGGATCAAAGAAGTAGCTGATCAATTACCCAAGGAAAAATAAAATGTAAATTTTGTAATAACAAGCAACAACCACCAACTTAATTCAATATCGCTCCCTGTTAAATAGCGCTCCAAGCTACTAAACACATATATGTTTATAGACTATTTCTAAATTAATATATGTTTGCATCCAAGCATATTATATTTACAAACATTTCATGTCCCAAACATAATATGTTCTAACATATTAAGATATATGTCCCAAACATGTTATGCTAGTTTATGAACATTATATGCTTGCACTCAAAAATATTGTGTTTAAAAATTTGTGTTCCAAACATATAATGTTTATAGCCAAACATATGAAAAACAGTCTTTTTCATCCGTGTAGTTGAATGATTTATCCTTACTATATTATTTATAACAATGCATATTTAGTACTAAATTTATAAGATTTGTATCTTGTTGTACTGAAAATCCAAACCAAATAAATGAAATGAAAAAACGTATTGGAGTAAAAATTAAAAACAAATAGTTTGCTCAGTTCCAATGATTTTACCTTTATACTAAAAAATTTGGTATTGGATCTGAGCCAAAGAAGCTAAGGATCCATATCAGACCCAATTCTCTTTTAAATTTAAGTTTTGTGTACCTGTTTTTGCTTTTTTAATAATGTAGTATTAAAACGCTTTTAAAATGTGTTAACCCTAATTTCCATAAATTTCCATGTTCAGTATAGATTATGCCATGTTTCATGTGTCATTGATATAAATTTGTGAAAGACGTCACCTACCTTTAAATACGGGATTGCTTTATAGCCAAGTTAAAACAATCATAGAATTTAAGGACAATTTCAATAATATTGAAAGTTGTTCCCAATTTTAGAATTTTCATTACAATTATAATACGATCTTATTGGACATGAAGATTAAGGAATTGGTATTATTAAGTCATTGAAAGGCAAATGGCACATGCCAATCTCCATGTTCATCGCTGGTTAATCGAATTTCGATAGTCTTTAGTGCAGATATGACGGGTTGTGATGATTTTATGATTTTCTTTTATGTAAAGATACCCATTTTAAAGTTCAATGTCCTAACTTTGGTTCAGGAAAAAACTTCGTGCAAGAGAAATATGTCTTCTATGCTACGCAAAACTCTCATTCATATTTTAAATGCAAAACATTTTTGTGATCAAAACAATTTTTTTTCAGAGCATGCAAGAGCATGATATTCAAAGTACGCTATAAAGGAGAAGAATGCGAAGAACTCGAGACAGAAGCAGGCGTCAAACAGGGTTGCGTCCTATCACCCACCTTATTTCTCCTACTCCAAGACTGTGTCATGCAACAGACAAATGACGCACGAAAGAGATGGTTACCGACGAAAACATCAAAAAAATCCACAAAATGATTTTGAATGACCGTAAAATGAAGTTGATCGAGATAGCAGAGGCCTTAAAGATATCAAAGGAACGTGTTGGTCATATCATTCATCAATATTTGGATATGCGGAAGCTCTGTGCAAAATGGGTGCCGCGCGAGCTCACATTTGATCAAAAACAACAACGTGTTGATGAGGGCTGAGCGGTGTTTGAAGCTGTTAACTCGTAATATCACAATGGACTGAATAGTCTAAGTGAGCCTGAATCTTAATCGGGCTGCCACTTTAACCTTGAACCTAACTCGTAATACACCCGAGTTTTTCCGTCGATATGTGACAATGGATGAAACATGGCTCCATCACTACACTCCTGAGTCCAATCGACAGTCGGCTGAGTGGACAGCGACCGGTGAACCGTCTCTGAAGCGTGGAAAGACTCAAAAGTCCGCTGGCAAAGTAATGGCTTCTGTTTTTCTGGATGCGCATGGAATAATTTTTATCGATTATCTTGAAAAGGGAAACACTATCAACAGTGACTATTATATGGCGTTATTGGAGCGTTTGAAGGTCGAAATCGCGGCAAAATGGCCCCATATGAAGAAGAAAAAAGTGTTGTTCCACCAAGACAACGCACCGTGGCACAAGTCATTGAGAACGATGACAAAAATTCATGAATTGGGCTTCGAATTGCTTCCCACCCACCGTATTATCCAGATCTGGCCCCCAGCGACTTTTTCTTGTTCTCAGACCTCAAAAGGATGCTCGCAGGGAAAAATTTGGCTGCAATGAAGTGGTGATCGCCGAAACTGAGGCCTATTTTGAGGCAAAGCCGAAGGAGTACTACCAAAATGGTATCAAAAAATTGGAAGGTCATTATAATCGTTGTATCGCTCTTGAATGGTACTATGTTGAATAATAAAAACGAATTTTGACAACAAAAAATAGTTTTTCTTTGTTTCTTGTTCGATTTTTTCACTGATATAAGGGATACATATAAAATACATAGCACCATAGAACTAGTTTCTAGTTCTGAGAATAGTTTTAATTTGTTCAAATTTAAAATGTATACTATATCAAGAAAGTATTTCCCGGGATGCCAGAAACAACAATTTTCATTCCCGTGATCCGGTAAAATACCCTATGTTAATAATTATTAACTCATCAAAGAATAACTGTCTTTTAAACGAAATTCAACGCAAAGGCTTTTGGATGCTAGTAAATAATATATGTATCACTGCGAACATTGAAAAATATTTTATCAGCTGCCCTGTATAATCGGCTTATCCAAACGCATCGAATTTCTTACTTGTTTCTAATCACATTTTTCGAAATTCGAACATTCCTTCTACGATCAAACTATTTAAAAAATTTTTAGCATTTATATTTATGCTTGCTTAATAACCGGCTAATTCTATTTTGATAATGAAGAATGGGAATACATCTTTATTCATGAATAAAATTAATATTTATATACGACAGAATAAAAAGCGTTGCTTTTGTGGCAAAAATGATCGACATTAAATAGAGTGTGCGTGACATCCTAAAAGAAATTTAAATTCATACATGAAATGACATGGCGAATCACAAAAAACAACCTGGTATAATGATAATGTTCCTAGATAATATCAATTAAATTAAATCGTGAATAATTTTGAGGAATTTTTATGTTTTTTTACCGCTTGCAATGCCAAAGTGTATAAGAAACATATGTTCATTTCAAATTTGTGTTATCTTTTCAGGCTTTCATTATTTCTCTTAAAGCTCCAATATATATTCAAATAATGCGATTCAGTATTAGTATGAATGACAGAAAATGTTCATCAAATCAGTTGAATGACCGTTGACCGTTTACAGTGTTCATGTCTTACACTGGAAAAAATATTATCGTGAGGCCAAAGATTTCATGTCCTGAAATACGAAGGCAAATTTTGCTTAGCATAGAAGACGAATTTCTCTAATATAAAGTTTTTTTCCTTGTCCAAAAAACGATGAACTTGACAATGAAGTCGTTTTGTCCTTATAGTTAAGTGATTCCACTTAAAATTGGGTATCTTAAAATGAAAGAAAATTTTATTTGGCTACACTGAAAAAAAAGTACGTGATATTAAAGATTACACAACCTCAATATTAGGATGCGAAATTTACAAAATATTAAGGACAAATTTCTATAAAATAATGAAATTTTAATTAAAAGAAAGTTTATAACTTTTGCTTAAAAATTTTTTTCATTAAATTTAGGACACACATTTTGAAAATTTGCATACCTTCGTTAAAGTTGCATGTCTTTAAGTTAAGGCACATTTTCCTTAAAGTAAAAAAACACATTTTTGATTTAAAGAAATTGTCATTAAATTCACGGAAATATTGAATCTTTAGATAAAAACGCTTCAAATATAGGCTAAGACTTTTTTTGAGAATTTAGCATCTTTGGTTTAAAGTTTTTTTGGAATTAAGAAAATATTTTTTACTTCGAAGTATCCGTCATAATTTGCATTTTTATACTGGCTTTTGTTTGTACGTGAATAGCTTTGTTAATATACCAGAAAAATAGAATGAAAATTCAATAAATGAGATAATTTTAATTTTATAGATCCTAGTTGTAAAGCCAGTTAGGTCGCAAACAAATTTCCTTATTTTAAAGAACCCGCATCTTTGGCTTGGAATCAATACCAAAATCCTTAAAGGAAGGTCAAAATCTTTGAATCCAAGTAAACTTTTTTTTGAGTGTATGGTCAACTTGGCTTTAATAATTCTGAAAAAAATCTTCAAAATAAATTAAATTGTCTTTAAATTGTTTGTCTTTTTGCATATTCACTACAAATAAAAAAACGAGATTTTTCCCAACATTTTATTTTAAAGGATTTTTATTTGAAACAAAGCATAATTTGACGTGATTTTAAAGAACTCTGAGGAAAAAGCTGAAAAAATAAATTAAACTCTGTTTCCTAGAATCAAGTACACAAAACTTAAATTTAAAAGAGAATTGTGTCTTAATCATTAGTGTATGGTAAAGAAAAAATCTTTGGAACCGGGCATGCGTTTTTTTCAGTGTATGAAAGCTAAATATAGAAACGTATCAGAAGGGTATAACTTCCCAGCAAAAAAAATTGGAAGTTGTTCCACAAACATTTCTTTTAAAGCCCATCCCAGAATCCCCCATCGAGTTTTTTCAAATTCCGATGCAGTCCTTTTGTACAAGCGCATCTTGGGATCCCCCAATGATTTTTTTCTACTTCCGATGCAGTCCTTGTGGACAAGTATTAGAAAGAACGCAATCAAGCTTTTTTAAGTGCAAATTTTGTACCATTAAATTGTACAAAAAAATAGAAAACTAATAAAAAACTAAAAAAATAGAAATTAATAAAAAAAGTAAAAAAAATAATTAAAAAAATCATCCCCACTGGGATTTGAACCTGTGCCGTTTGACTTTTTCGCTTCCATGGAAGTTCTTTTGAAAAGGCTTTGCAAATTACGAGAATTTTTAATTTTTTTGTTGATTTTTAATGGAAAAAATATATATTTATACGAAAATATATGCCGAAAATAAAAAATAAAAACGATGCATGACATAAAACAATAATTTTTTAGATAAAAAGAATTTGATAAAAGAATTGCCACTGGTGAGATTTGAACCTGCGTTTCTCATTTTTTCGTTCATACTAATAAAGAACATCTCGAGAAGCAATTATAATGTTATTCCTTGGAGTCGTATTACGATCATATCACAAACATTTGTACTGACCTTTCGACGCTTTATGTTCAATGGCGTTTGTGTGCTAAGGCGTTCTGTTATGGTGCCAGCAAACCCAGGTTCAACCCCTGGTTGGAGCGAAAAAGTTTTTCAAATTGTAAAAATTGTGTAATAAAACATATGGATGAAAAAAAAGTGAAATTGGTTGGAAAAAAATTTTTTTTTCGCTTTTTAAATTTCTTCATTCAAATTAACTTCCAGGACACAACTTCTAAAGCAATGCAAAGGATCCAAAAAGGTAGTACTTCCGTCCTATGACAAGTCCATGTTAAATTCATTGGAGATGATCCAAGTTTGCACTACTTCCGGATCACAGATTGGGTATCCAAACTACTTTTTTGGAAGCTCTTTTTTTGCTGGGTTATACTTGTTGGTTTGAAATTATTTTTTAGCTATCTATCCGTATATCATAACAACACGATTCCAACTAAACAAACAACCCACGCGCAAACATATCGATTACATCAATGACATGTATCCATTACAGGCAGATAAAAGAAATATAGCAAAATTTCCTATATTCTACCAAGTGTGTTTCCTTAAGTTTTGAAAGGATTGAATACTTTTTAGTACGAATGAACCAAAATATTTTTCTATGCCAAGTGTTATTCGTATGTATGATAAGCTTTCTATAATAAAGGAAGTCAGAATTATCATTTTATAAGAAATTTTACTAAATTTGAGGAAACTTGGTTTTAGTTCGGTGTTTGTTTATTTTTACGAATGCTTTGTTATCAGTGAATACAATTTTCTTGTTCAGTAGTAAATTCTTATACCCAGCGAAAAATGGCTCATAATTTGTATGTAACAACTTCGATGGCTTAGAGATTATTTGGTGATAAGTCATCAGGTGAAGACAACATATAAATTTCAAAAATTGAAAAATTTGTTAGCCCTAAATTGTAACCAAAATATATATTCAAAGGTGACAAAATACCAAAAAGAGATTATAACACTTTCATTCTATTTTAAGACGCCAAAAAGTAAGCTAGTTTCATGTTCATATCAGAAATTTATGATGATTTAAATACCTTTTCAAGAATTCCAAAAAGCTTTTAACACTGAAAATTAAATGTTTATTAGTGAGTGATTTTAAATGGCATAGGCATACATTTACTTATATTGAGAATATTTGTTGTAGCTCCTTTTGTTTATAGAAAACAATAAATTATACATTCAAATTTCTTTTATGTTCACTGCGAAATGTATAACAAAACAAGTATATATGGCAGTAAGTTCGGCCAGGTCGAATCTTATGTACCCTCCACCATGGATAGCGTAGAAACTTCTACGAACGACTGTCATCCACAATCTAATTACTTGGGTTGTGGTATCTTAAATCGTTTTCTAAATTGTGAGTTAGTCCATACGTGGTATATATTAGACAAAAAAGGTATGGGTAAGTAAGTCTACAAATAATTACGAATCGATATGGACTTTTGCACGGTACGCAGGGTGCCAGAATTGAAATATGGGGGTCACTTATATGGGGACTATATAAAATTATGAACTTGATATGGACCAATTTTTGTGTGATTGGGGATCGATTTATCTGAGGGCTATATATAACTATAGACCGATATGGACCTACACCCAGAAAAAAGTGACCCCTTCTTTAAGTTAAAATGAACTCATTGTGAAGAAAGTTGAACTTCGTATAGCGCCAAAGACATTTTTATTTGTTTGAACGATGTGATTTTCGTAGAAATTAGGTATAATGCATTCCATATATTAGTTAACATTTTCCTATATTTATGTACCACTATACTGCAGAATGAAAAAATTTAACTGATTTGAATTCATATATGGAATGATTTTATTGAAATTTTTTCATTCACATGGACAAATCTTACACATTTGTAGTAAAACTTTTACTTCATAATTAGAACTGCTTACCTTCGTTTTTAAATACAATTTTATTTATTTATATAAGCAATTTTATCTTCAATAATAGACATGTTTTATTAATATATTGAATATATTTATTAAGAATCAACAGCATCGAATCTTCTTTAAATATTAGTTTATTATTCCGCTGTTTCCAATTTCCATGTGATATTATCAACTGAAAAACGCACTTTTTCTTCTTCTTGTACTTTTCACTTTTAATAAGTTGCTGACTAACGATTTTGTCCTCCTTTTACAATTTCAATACCTACAAATATAAAAAATCATAAACCATTTTTTTTACAAAAGGTTAGCGTCACTGAATATTACCTGATAATTGAAGATTCCAAAATGAAGACAAATGAAAGGGTTGTTATTCTGCTGGTGTTTTCTTTCTTTATATACCATCACGAACATTGATAGATTTATTTTCAAAAAACGAAAATTTTTCTCACTAGTTTAAAATAATAAATATTTTATATATTTTATTTGTTATTTATTATATTATTTTACCATATTATTTTTTAACAATCTTTCCGTATACCACAACAACGCGATTCCAACTAAAAAAACAACCCACGCGCAAACATATCGATTACACCCACGCGCAAACACATCGATTGCGATGACAGGTATCGATTACAGGTAGACAATAGAAATATAGGAAAATTTCCTATATTCTAACAAGTGTGTTTCCTTAAGTTTTGAAAGGATTGCATACTTCTTAGTACGAATGAACTAAAATATTTTTCTATGCCAAGTGTTGTTCGTATGTAGGAAAAACTTTCTATTATAAAGGAAGTCGCAATTATCATTTTATAAGAAATTTTACTAATTTTGAGGAAACTTGGTTTTAGTTCGGTTTTTGTTTATTTTTACGAATGCTTTGTTATCGGTGAATAAAATTTTCTTGTTCAGTAGTAAATTCTTATACCCAGCGAAGAAAATAGTATGAGTAAAATTCCATGCCTTATTCTAGTTAATGAACTATTCCTAACTGCTTATAGTTTAGGATTTTTTTACTGAAACGAGTAAATTTTATTATTTCTCACAAAAATTTACCTTAATGGAAATAAAATGGATAAACTATATTTTTCCTTTAGTTTCGAAGGCACTTTTTTCTGGGTGTAGTTGTTAACGGCCATATACTAGCGCAATGTACCAAATTTCAACTGACTCGGATGAAATTTGCTCCTCCAAGAGGCTCCAATACTAAATCTCGGGATCGGTTTATATGGGGGCTATATGTGATTATGGACTGATATGGACCACTTTTGGCATGGTTGTTAATTATCATATACTATCACCACGTACCAAATTTCAACCAGATGAGATGAATTTTGCTTCTCCAAAAGTCACCGGAGGTCAAATTTGGGTTTATATGGGGGCTATATATAATTATGGACCGCTGTGGACCAATTTTTGCATGGTTGTTAGAGACCATATTCTAACATCACGTACCAAATTTCAGCTAGATCGGATGAAATTTGTTTCTCTTAGAGACTCCGAAATCCAAATCGGGGGATCGGTTTATATGGGGGCTATATATAATTATTGACCGATGTGGACCAATTTTACATGGTTGTTACTGACCATATACTAACACCATGTACCAAATTTCAGCCGGATCGGATGAAATTTGCTTCTCTTAGAGGGTCTGCAAGCGAAATACGTAAAAGTGGACCGATATGGCCCATTTGCAATACCATCCGTCCTACATCAATAACAACTACTTGTGCCAAGTTTCAGGTCGATAGCTTGTTCCGTTCGGAAGTTAGCGTGATTTCAACAGACGGACGGTCGGACATGCTCAGATCGGCTAAGAATTTCACCACGACCCAGAATATATATACTTATATACTTTATAGGGTCTTAGAGCAATATTTCGATATGTTACAAACGGAATGACAAAGTTAATATACCCCCATCCTATGGTGGAGGGTATAAAAACACAAACACACAAATTTAAATATTCTGAGGTTATTCATCTTAGGCCTATTTTAGGCCTATTACCAGAATTAGAATTATAGCTTGACATTCTACAATGGTGAACTCTGATTTAACATCTTATTTTGATTCAAATAAAATAAATGAATTCTGCAACAAATAAAGCTACACACAGCTAATATTGACCTAATATGAAAGATTATATAATCTACTAATTATAAAACGCAATTTACACAATATTAGGGACACATTACATTAAAATAAAAAAAAAATATTAAATAAAAAAATTCATTAATCTTTGCTTTATTTTTTTGTTTTTATACCCACCACCATAGAATGGTGACGGGGGTATAATAAGTTTGTCATTCCGTTTGTAACACATCGAAATATCGATTTCCGACTATATAAAGTATATATATTCTTGATCAGGGAGAAATTCTAAGACGATATAACGATGTCCGTCTGTCTGTCTGTCTGTTGTAATCACGCTACAGTCTTCAATAATGAAGCAATCGTGCTGAAATTTTGCACAAACTCGTATTTTGTCTGCAGGCAGGTCAAGTTCGAAGATGGGCTATATCGGTCCAGGTTTTGATATAGTCCCCATATAAAACGACCTCCCGATTTGGGGTCTTGGGCTTATAGAAACCGTAGATTTCATCCAATTTGTCTGAAATTGGAAATCTAGAGGTATTTGAGGACCATAAAGAGGTGTGCCGAAAATGGTGAGTATCGGTCCATATTTTGGTATAGCCCCCATATAGACCGATTTCCCGATTTTACTTCTTGGGCTTCTAGAATCCGAAGTTTTTATCCTATTTGCCTGAAATTGGAAATCTAGAGGTATTTTCGGGTCATAAAGAGGTGTGCCGAAAACGGTGAGTATCGGTCCATATTTTAGTATAGCCCCCAAAAGAACGATCTCCCGATTTAACTCCTTGGGTTTCTAGAAATCGTACTTTTTATCTGATTTGCCTGAAATTGTAAATATTCTGGTATTTTAGGCTCACAAAAACGTGTATCGGATTAAATTTTTTATCGGTCCATTTGGTAATGCCTCCATATAGACCGACTTCACTTCGTGAGGGTGTAGAAGGCGCACTGATCATGAAAATTGCTTGAAACTCAATGTAAAATTTCCAGATTTTACTTCTACAGATTTAAGATTTCAAATCAAGACGTTATTTTATAATTTTCTTGCACACTTACAAGAGATGTTAATGATTCCACTAAAACTCAAACAAAAATGGTTCTTATAAATCCAGAGTCTGATATAGTCCTCATAGGTGAAATCTTTAAATTTATCTTCGGGAAGTGTCCTCAAGTCCTCAAGCCCTCCTGAAATTTCAAAGGAAACCCTAATATTTGGTTCATGATGGTGAGTATTTAAGATTCGGTCCGGCCGAACTTAGTGCTGTATATACTTGCTATTATTAAATTTAGCATGTAATACAAAAATCATTTGAAATAGATTAAAAATTAACCTCTTCGACAAAAAAAATAACTAAGCTAAGTTATTTTTAACACAATTTCAAATACGATTAAACATTTACTTTATTATGTGTACTAATGATCTTTAAAGTGCTCACTTCCGCCTGTCTGACAGCCTATAATCCACCAAAGACCATATTTTTAGTTAAAATAGTTAAGCTGCGCGATAACTTTAGCATTATAAAACAAATGATGCCGCCACAAAAATAATGCAAATATCATTAATAATAAACACCAAATATATTTATATGGGTCTCCATAAGTTATTTTAAATAGATAAGCATTTACCATTCGGTCAAACAGCCTTTAGTAAACCCTCGTCGAATCTTTAATTATTATTAAATTTAATTCGATCAGTTTAATTATTTTTATTTATTCAGTTAAATTGGAAATTACATATATTACAAACAAAAATTTGTAAAATCAACGCCTTTAAGACATATTTGTGGCAAGTTGGTAAGATAACCACTACTTTAGAAGTATCTAATTAGGATGTAACCAGAAACTATTTAATATTTCAAAATTAATTTAATGTTAAAATTGATTATAGTAAAAAAATAAATTGACATTAAATTGAAATACATTATTTTTAAACAAGTAAGGAAAGTCTAAATTCGGGCGGGGCCGACTATATTATACCCTGCACCACTTTGTAGATCTAAATTTTCGATACCATATCACCTCCGTCAAATGTGTTGGGGGTTATATATAGAGGTTTGTCCCAAATACATACATTTAAATATCACTCGATCTGGACAGAATTTGATAGATTTCTAAAAAATCTATAGACTCCAAATTTAAGTCGGCTAATGCACTAGGGTGGAACACAATGTTAGTAAAAAAAATATGGGAAACATTTAAATCTGAAGCAATTTTAAGGAAACTTCGCAAAAGTTTATTTATGATTTATAGCTCAATATATATGTGTTAGAAGTTTAGGAAAATTAGAGTCATTTTTAAAACTTTTCGACTAAGCAGTGGCGATTTTACAAGGAAAATGTATTTTGACCAATTTTGTCGAAATTAGAAAAACATATTGGCACGCATAGCTACAATGCAAATTTGGCACGCATAGCTACAATGCTAATTCTACTATCTGTGCAAAATTTCAACTAAATCGGAGCATAAAATTGGCCTCTGTGGTCATATATGGGAGCTATATCTAAATCTGAACCGATTTCAACCAAATTTAGCACGCATAGCTACAATGCTAATTCTACTTCCTGTGCAAAATTTCAACTAAATCGGAGCAAAAAATTGGCCTCTGTGGTCATATGAGTGTAAATCGGGCGAAAGCTATATATAGGAGATATATCTAAATCTGAACCGATTTCAACCAAATTTGGCGCGAATAGCAACAATGCTAATTCTACTCCGTGTGCAAAATTTCAATTAAATCGGAGTTAAAAATTGGCCTCTGTGGTCATATGAGTGTAAATCGGGCGAAAGCTATATATGGGAGCTATATCTAAATCTGAACCGATTTCAACCAAATTTGGCACGCATAGAAACAATGCTTATTCTACTCCCTGTGCAAAATTTCAATTAAATCGGAGTAAAAGATTGGCCACTGTGGTCATATGAGTGTAAATCGGGCGAACGATATATATGGTAGCTATATCTAACTCTGAACCGATTTCAATAAAATTTGACACACTTGACTACACTACTAATTGTACTCCTAGTGCAAAATTTCAACCAAATTGGGGTAAAACTCTGGCTTCTGGGACCATATTAGTCCATATCGGGCGAAAGATATATATGGGAGCTATATCTAAATCTGAACCGATTTCAATAAAATGTGGCACACTTAACTACAGTACTAATTGTTCTTCTTGTGCAAAATTTTAAGCAAATTAGGGTAAAACTCTGGCTTCTGGGGCCATATAAGTCCATATCGGGCGAAATATATATATGGGAGCTATATCTAAATCTGAACCGATTTCTTCCAAAATCAATAGGGATCTATTCTGAGCCAAAACACATACTTGTGCCCAATTTGAAGTCGATTGGACTAAAACTGCGACCTAGACTTTTATTACAAAAATGTGTTCACGGACAGACGGACATCGCTATATCGACTTAGGAGCCCACCCTGAGCATTTTTGCCAAAGACACCATGTGTCTTTCTCGTCTCCTTCTGGGTGTTGCAAACATATGCACTAACTTATAATACCCTGTTCCACAGTGTGGCGCAGGGTATAAAAAAAAGCATTCGAGCAACCCGATGTCCATCGTATCTAAGGTAATACATGTTTGTATTTTTATGTCCTTGCTACGCCCTTTTATCTGTGGTGAGAGCATTGGCGTATCTAAGAATTTCATCTGGAAGGACATCAATAAAAATATTTTACATTCTTTTCATATTTTATACCGTTTTTCTTTTTGTCGTCTAGTGAAGATTGAATTTACCTAAACCCTTGTCGTGTTATTGACCACTTGACCCGAAATAATTTGTCTAGCCGGTTATCTCATTCAACTGGGATAATTTATGTTTCGTTTTTTCTTGGTGGGACAGATTGAAAATTTGCATATTTTTTATGATGTTTGTTTAGCATATAAAAATTAATATGAATATGCGTTTTGTTATAACCATAAAATGGACATTTGTGTCTTTTGCCACTTTGTTGCTACTGTTTAAGGTGAAACCAACTGGGAGAGGGAATTCAAAATGACAAAGCCTTGTAGAAAAAATAGAAGTTTAATGCATTTGACGACTGTAACCATGATCTACCATTACAGGTTTTTATGGTATTTCCAATACAAAACAGTAAATATATTTCGAGGTCTCTTTAAGAATAATTTGTTTCAATTGTATGGAAAACTTTTGCGTTTCACCAAGATGTTTACATAAAAACAGTAAAGTAGCTCGTAATTTATGACAAATTTTTAACTTCATTTTAGGTAATCGCATTTCTACCCAGTTAGTTCAAATTTCAAAAGTTTTATTAAAATCTCGCAATAGTTCTTATTTACACACAAAGAAAAAAAGTTTGGAAAACGTGTACCGAAAACGTTTTTCTTTTGTTAGAGTTTTTTGAATTTCTTCGAAAATTTTAAACTTTTATCACCAACAAAATTCATTTGTTACAAAATTTTTATTTTTTCAATAAAAAAAGTTATTTTTGAAACAACAAACTTTGTTTATTCGGTTCGTGGGCGCCACAACCTATGCTATATAAATATAACTTATATGGATAATTATCTATTGATGACCATAACAGGTACATAGCTCAGTGGTTAGTGTGTTGGTTTACAAAGTGCATGGTCCGCGGTTCGATTCTCCGTCCAGGCGAAAGGTAAAAAATTTTTAAAATTTATAAAATCGTATAATTTCTTCTACATTGTTGGTATTACAGTAAAAGATGTTAAGAACTGAAAAACCTTGTGGATGTGAGAAAGATGTGAGGGAAAATGTAATTAGCCAGAATTTGTTTTTTTAGTTAGTCTTTATGAAATTGTTTTTACATCCTGGAAAAAAATAAACGTTTATCAAAAAAGGTATATACTTTTCTTCCAAATACACTTCCTTACAGCGAAAAGCAAACGAGAAACGAACTTTGTTTGTCTAAAATTTCGTTTGGGAGGAAAGAATTATTTTGTGCGTGTATAACTCTTTTGCAGTTCACTCGACTTTTTAAAATTATTTAAAATTTTACTTAAAGTGGCGTACAATTACAGTTTTTCTTTGCTAGTAACGAAATTTTTACTTACTCATATTACAAAAGTTTTTCATACCTCACTTCAATTTTGTAAAAAAACTAATGACTGTTTTTCTTAAACGGTAGTCAAAATGACCATGATTTGGCCCTTAAGACAGCTTTACTGTCGGTAAGTTCATTTTTATACCCTGCGCCACACTGTGGAACAGGGTACACGCAAAGAGAAAAAAACGTTTGGAAAACGTGTACCGAAAAGTTTTTCTTTTGTTAGAGTTTTTTGAATTGCTTCGAAAATTTTAAACTTTTATCACCAAAAAAATTCGTTTGTTACAAAGTTTTTATTTTTTCAATAAAAAAAGTTATTTTTGAAACAACAACAGAGTCCATTTCGTTTATATCAAACACTCTTCTTTTCTGACTTTTGGTCTTTCATAAAACACATTTTACAGTTCAAAATTTAATATAGTACAATGTAATGTTGAACATTTTTTTCGGAATCTTCCGAACATATGTAGAATGTATGTAAAAAAAAAAAACAAAAAAAAAACTTTGGTCGAAGCAGGGATCGAACCCACGACCCTTGGCATGAGAGTCAGACGTAGCAACCACTGCTCCACGGTGCCAAACTAAATGTTTGTTTCTGTTAAATAAACTTTGTTTATTCGGTTCGTGGGCGCCGCAAGCTATGCTATATAAATATAACTTATATGGATATTTATCTCTTGATGACCATAACAGGTACATAGCTCAGTGGTTAGTGTGTTGGCTTACAAAGTGCATGGTCCGCGGTTCGATTCTCCGTCCAGGCGAAAAGGTAAAAAAATTTTAAAAATTTAAAAAATCGTATAATTTCTTCTACATTGTTTGTATTACAGAAAAAGGTGCTAAGAACTAAAAATCTTCGTGGAAGTGAGAAAGATGTGAGGGAAAATGCAATTAGCCAGAAAAAATTTTTTTTTTGAGTTAGTCTTTGTGAAATTGTTTTTTACATCCTGGAAAAGAATAAACGTTTATCACAAAAAGTATATACTTTTCTTCCAAATACACCTCCTTACAGCGAAAAGCAAATGAGAAACGAACTTTGTTTGTCTAAAATTTCGTTTGGGAGGAAAGAATTATTTTTTGAGTGTATAACTCTTTTGCAGTTCACTCGACTTTTTAAAATTATTTAAAATTTTACTTAAAGTGGCGTACAATTACAGTTTTTCTTTGCTAGTAACGAAATTTTTACTTACTCATATGACAAAAGTTTTTCATACCTCACTTCAATTTTGTAAAAAACTAATGACTGTTTTTCTTAAACGGTAGTAAAAATGACCATGATTTGGCCCTTAAGACAGCTTTACTGTCGGTAAGTTCATTTTTATACCCTGCGCCACACTGTGGAACAGGGTATTATAAGTTAGTGCATATGTCTGTAACACCCAGAAGGAGACGAGATAGACACATGGTGTCTTTGGCAATAATGCTCAGGGTGGGTCCCTGAGTCGATATATTTAACCATGTCCGTCTGTCCGTCTGCCTGTGAACACATGTTTGTGATCAAAGTCTAGGTTGCAATTTAAGTCCAATCGCCTTCACATTTGGCACATGTGCCTAATTTGTGTCAGAATAGAACCCTATTGATTTTGGAAGAAATCGGTTCAGATTTAGATATAGCTCCCATATATATCTTTCGCCCGATATGCACTAATATGGACCCAGCAGCCAGAGTTTTATACCGATTTGCTTGAAATTTTGTACAAACATAACACTTAGTCGTATAGTCAAGTGTGCCAAATTTGATTGAAATCGGTTCAGATTTAGATATAGCTCCCATATATATCTTTCGCCCGATATGGACTTATATGGCCCCAGAAGCCAGATTTTTGGCCGAATTTGGTTGAAATTTTGCACAGGGAGTAGATTTAGCATTGTAGCTATGCGTGCCAAATTTGGTTAAAATCGGTTCAGATTTAGATATAGCTCCCATATATATCTTTCGCCCGATATGGACTAATGTGGTCCTAGAAGCCAGAGTTTTGGCCCAATTTGTTTGAAATTTTGCAATAGGAGTACAATTAGTAGTGCAATTAAGTGAGCAAAATTTGATTGAAATCGGTTCAAATTTAGATATAGCTCCCATATATATGTTTTTCAGATTTCGACAAAAATGGTCAAAATAACAATATTTTCCTTGTTAATTCGCCACTGCTTAGTCGAAAAGTTGTAAAAATGACTCTAATTTTCCTAAACTTCTAATACATATATATCGAACGATAAATCATAAATAAACTTTTGCGAAGTTTCCTTAAAATTGCTTCAGATTTAAATGTTTCCCATATTTTTTTTTTACTAAAATTGTGTTCCACCCTAGTGCATTAGCCAACTTAAATTTTGAGTCTATAGATTTTGTAAAAGTCTATCAAATTCTGTCCAAATCGAGTGATATTTAAATGTATGTATTTGGGACAAACCTTTATATATATTTAGCACCCAACAACATTTGACGGATGTGATATGGTATCGAAAATTTAGATCTACAAAGTGGTGCAGGGTATAATATAGTCGGCCCCGCCCGACTTTAGACTTTCCTTACTTTTTTTTTACTATGGTGCACGAAATTTCTACCATTCTTTAAAATTTTTTTCTACGGCTAAGTAAAATCATTAACTTGATTCTAATAACATTTTTACCTCAAGCGAGTTCATTGTTTTTTTACTGCAGAGGACATTTCTACCCATTTTAAGGAAACTTTTGTACGGGTAAGTGAACGTTAGTATAGAAAATTGCTTTGTTCTTAATACACTTTTCAATAAAAATTGTTAATTTTTCTTACTGTCAAGTACTCATTAGAATAATATTAAACTCATTCGAACTAAGAGTAAGAAAAGTGAAACTAAATAAAAGCATTTTGAAAAATTTGTTCGCTTCTTCGTGTTCTAAAATTTCATTTCACAGAAAAGATACAAAGAATGCACGAAAAGCCAGGACGGAGAATCACACCACACTGAAAAAACTATACCGGTTCCAAAGATTTTGTCTTTACACTAATGATTTTGGTATTGATTTAATGCCAAAGAAGCGATAAATTCAAGTAAGGATACATTTAGGACAATTCTCTTTTAGATTTGATTTTTGCATACTTCATTCTAGGAAACAAATTTTAATTTAATCGTTTCTTCTGCTTTTTTTTCTTAAATATATAAAGCGATCCCCAAATTTGATTTCTAGATGTTCGTGGAGGAACAACTTTCATCCGGTCTGGTTGAAATTTACTGTACAATGTCAGTATATGGCATAAATGGGTTTTGCGTATAAGGAAAGTGTCAATAAACCAAACGAAAAAAATGAACGCCTTTACAACTGTACACCTTAAAAAAAAACAAGTATATACAGTAGTAAGTTCGGCCGGGCCGAATCTTAAATACCCACCACCATGAATCAAATATAATAGTGCGGGTATCTTGATAATATATGTAGGATTTAAGGGGGTTTGATAACAGATATTCTCCCAAGCAGATCAATTCAACCAGTACACTTCCTGAAGATAAGATTTAAAGATTCTACCTATGAAGACTAGATCAGATTGTGGATTTCTAAGAAGCAATTTTGGTTGAATTTTAGAGAAATCATAAAAATATCGTGTAAATGATAAAAAAAAGCCTTGATTTGAAATCTTAAATCCGTTGATTTTTACCGCCATTATTTAAATGATAACGAGGAGTAAAATCTAGAAATTTTACTTTTAGTTTCAAGCCATTTTTATAAACAGTGATCCTGCTATACCCTCAAGAAGTGAAATCAGTCGATCGATCAATATCTTACATAATGGACCCGTAGAAATAAATGCGATATAAATTTTTGAGGGTCTAACAAACCAGTATATTTATATTTTCAGGCAACGTGGATAGAAACTACAGATTCTAGCAGCATAAGAAATAAATCCGAGAGGTAGGTCTATATGGGTGCTATACCAAAACATGGAACAATTCTCAAAATTTTCGACACACCTCTTAATGTTCCACAAATACCTCTAGAATTCCAATTTCAGACAAATTGGGTAAAAACTACGAAATCTAAAGTCGGGCGATCAGTCTATTAGGGGGCTACACCAAAACTTGGACCGATACGGACCATTTTCGACACACCCCTTTATGGTCCTAAAATACCTCTAGATTTCTAATTGGGTAAAAACTACGGATTCTATGAGTCCAAGAAATAAATTTGGAAGATCGGTCTATATGGGGGCTACAACGAAACATGGACCAATACACCCCATTTTCTGCACACCTATTTGTGGTCCTAAAATACATCTTGATTTACAATTTTAGGCAAATCGAATAAAAACTACGGTTTCTAGAAGCTCAAGACCCCAAATCGGGGGATCGGTCTATATGGGGCCTATACCAAAACATGAACCGATACTCCCCATTTACAACACACCTATTTGTGGTCTTAAAATACCTCTAGATTTTCAATTTCAAGTAAATCGGATAGAAAATACAGTTTCTAGACGCCCAAGAAGTAATATCGGGAAATCGGTCTATATGGGGGCTATACCAAAACATGGACCGATACATTCCATTTTCGGCACACACCTATTTCTGGTCATAAAATACCTCTAGATTTCAAATTTCAGGCAAATCGGATAGTAAATACAGTTTCTAGAAGCCCAAGAAATAAAACCTGGAGATCGGTCTATATGGGGGCTGTACGAAAACATGGACCGATGCGAACCATTTTCGACGCACCTCTTTATGGTCCCAAAACACCTCTAGATTTTCAATTTCAGGCAAATCGGGTTAAAAATACAGTTTCTAGACGCCCAAGAAATAAAATCGGGAGATCGGTCTATATGGGGTCTATACCAAAACATGGACCGATACACCCCATTTTAGACACACCAATTTTTGGTCCTAAAATACCTCTAGATCTTCAATTTCAGGCAAATTGGATAAAAAATACAGTTTCTGAAGGCCCAAGAAGCAAAATCCGGAAATCGGTCTATATGCGGGGCTATACAAAACATGGACCGATAGGCACAATTTTCGGCACACTCTTTTATGGTCCTAAAACACCTCTAGACTTCCAACACACACTCTTTTATGGTCCTAAAACATCTCTAGACTTCCAATTTCAGACAAATTGGATAAAAACAACGGGTTTTAAAAGCCCAAGACCCCAAATCGGGAGGTCGGTTTATATGGTGACTATATCAAAACTTGGACCGATATAGCTCATCTTCGAACTTGACCTGCCTGCAAACAAAACACGCATCTGTGCCAAATTTCAGCGCCATTATTGAAGGCTGTAGCGTGATTACAACAGACAGACAGACGGACATGCTTATATCGTCTTAGAATTTGTCCCTGATCAAGAATATATATATACTTTATATAGTCGGAAATCGATATTTCGATGTGTTACAAACGAAATGACAAACTTATAAAAAAGCCTACCCAGAAGTTAATGATACTGAAAACCTGTTAAGTTTTCAAGATTTTATGACTTTACAATGCCGGTAGTATTGCATAATAGCCAACAACCATACTCAGAAGATTTGCAGATATCCAGACAATGGTTTATTCATTGAAGAGGTTGCTTTTATAAATGAACAATAAAGGCAAGTTCCAAAAGAGGGGTAAAAACTCCATTAACTTCACAGAACCACAAATTGTATACAAAATCATCTCTCATCTATTTAAGAGCTGTGAATTATGACTTCTTAAAAACGCCAGTCGCAATGTAACAGACAATGTAGGAAAAACTTCAAAAATTTTAGATGGAATAAAATCACTATTCATAATTATAATTTAAAAAACAAAAATATTGGTTTTTTGCAACTTTTAAGACAAAATTAAGAAATCATCTGTACCACTCGAGGGTAAACAATAGAATGATTTTTACCTACCAACAATGACATTAAAGAATTTTGATTTGATGCGAATACGTGTGATAATTATGTGGTAAACAAAAACCCCACAACCATAAACAAATACAATTATGCTAATGATGTGCATATATAGAATTATAATGTCAACAAAATAAATTATTTTGTCAAAATACTCAATCATTGTGGCCTACAAGTGTGTAAAATATGCAATCTTTAAATTATTTCATTTGGTTTTCTATATCAATAATGGGTAGCGTGGGTTAATGAAATTCAATTATTTTACGATTTATGACCCGGAATAATTATGAAAATCTTCTTAAGATAATAAAAATGTTTTTTTTTTCTGTCATAACAGGCTGGCTGATAAGTCCACGGTCTAACAAAGAAAAACACATTTCTATACCCTTCACCACTACTGTGGTACAAGGTATAATAAGTTTGTGCATTTGTATGTAACGCCAAGAAGGAATAATCATAGACCAACCTTTTAGTATACGGATTGGCTTAGAATTAAATTCTGAGTCGATTTAGCGATGTCCGTCTGTCTGTTGATGTATTTGTGTGTGCAAAGTACAGCTCGCAGTTTTAGTCCGATTGTCCTAAAATGTGGTATAGGATCCTGTTTCGGCTCAAAGACGATCCCTATTGATTTTGGAAAAAATCGGTTCAGATTTAGATATAGCTGCCATATATATTTTTCACCGATCTGGTCATAATTGGCGTATATCAACCGATCTTCCTCAAATTCCGTACATCTGAATATTTTATGAGCCTCGAAAAACTTGCAAAATATCAGCCAAATCGGTTCAGATTTAGATATAGCTCCCATATACAGCTTTCGCCCGATTTACACTCATTTGCCCACAGAGGCCAATTTTTTTGCTCCGATTTAGTTGAAATTTTGCATAAGGAGTAGAATTAGCATTGTAACTATGCGTGCCAAATTTGGTTGAAATCGGTTCAGATTTAGATATAGCTCCCATATATATGTTTTTCTGATTTCGACAAAAATGGTCAAAATACCAACATTTTCCTTGTAAAATCGCCACTGCTTAGTCAAAAAGTTGTAGAAATGACTCTAATTTTCCTAAACTTCTAATACATATATATCGAGCGATACATCATAAATAAACTTTTGCGAAGTTTCCTTAAAATTGCTTCAGATTTAAATGTTTCCCATATTTATACCCTTCACCACTACTGTGGTACAGGGTATAATAAGTTTGTGCATTTGTATGTAACGCCAAGAAGAAAAAGTCTGAGACCCATTGTTTAGTATACCGATCGTCTTAGAATTGAATTCTGAGTCGATTTAGCGATGTCCGTCTGTCTGTCTGTCTGTCCGTCCGTCTGTCTGTCTGTTCATGTATTTTTGTGCGCAAAGTATAGGTCGCAGTTTAAGTCCGATTGTCCTCAAATTTGGCACAGGGTCGTTTTAGGGAACAAAGACGATCGCTATTGATTTTGGAAAAAATCGGTTCAGATTTAGATATAGCTGCCATATATATTTATCCCCGATCTGGTTATAATTGGCGTGTTTATCAACCGATGTTCTTCATATTCCGTAAATCCGAATATTTTATGAGTCTCGAAAAACTTGCAAAATATTATCCAAATCGGTTCAGATTTAGATATAGCTCCCATATATATCTTTCGTCCGATTTAGACTCATATGGCAACAGAGGCCAAAGTTTACTACCGAATTTCGTGAAATTTTGCACAGAGAGTAGAATTGACATTCTACCAATGCTTGCTAAATTTGATTGAAATCGGTTCAGATTTAGATATAGTTCCCATATATATCTTTCGTCCGATTTGAACTTATATGACCACAATAGCCAAAGTTTTGCAGTGATTTGCTTCAAATTTTGCACAAGAGGTACGTTTAATAGTATCGTTAAGTGTGTCAAATCTTGTTAAAATCGGTTCAGATTTAGATATAGCTCACATATATATCTTTCGCCCGATTTGGACTTATATGGTCTCAAAAGCCAGAGTTTTGCCCTGACTTCATTAGCGTAGCTAGGCAATTTTCCTAGGGGGGGCTATAGCCCCCCTAGCTAAAAATTTATATTTCATTTATTTATATTTCAATTAATGTTTTATTTCATAAAAATGAATAAAAAAAATTAGACATCAAAATAACTCGAAAATTAATTTATAATAAAGCAACTAAAAGTAGTTCCACACATTTCCCAGCAAAAAAATTAGAAGTTCTTCCAAAGGCACAACTTTAAAAGCACTTCCAGAAGATGTACTCCCAATGATGTTCTTTATTTTAACTACTCAGGAAGTTCTTTAAATTCAATTTTTTTAGCTTGGTTTTTTCATACTTTTAATGGGAAATTTAACATTTTTGTTTCAAATGCCTTAAAAACGAAGTAAGAATTCATAAAATGATACAAATAATTTAAATTTTGTCGAAAAAAAATTCTAAATCCAATCTGAAAAACTTGTGAATTTTTGAAAATATTTGAGGTCAAACGTTTCCGACAAGCATTAGAATCCATTAAAAATTATAAAAAATATTTATTTGACAAAATATAACAGAATTTTTTAATTTACATTCAAAACATTGAATTCGGATCACACCTAAAGAAGTGATGCAAATTCAGTGCAACGGCTGTTGAAATGGAGGACTTCCGTCCTATGACAAGCCCAATTTTGCACCACTTCCGGATCCAAAAAATCATTTTCATTACTTTTTTGGCGACGTTTTTTTGGCTGGGATTGTTTATTTTTTATAAAAATGGAAAATCGTAAATAGGTTTTCAAATTCTGGGGGGGGCTAAAATTTTTCTGGGGGGGTCTAAGCCCCCTCCCCAGAGGCCTTCCAACGCTTATGCCTGACTTACTTCAAATTTTACACAAACGGTTCTTTTAACGATACTATTGTATGTACCAAATATAATCAAAATCGATTCAGATTTAGATATAGCTCCCATATATATCCTTCGTCCGATTTGAACTTATATTGCCGTGATTTGCTTCAAATTTCGCACAAGGAGTACATTTAGTAGTATCGGTAATTGTGCCAAATTTGGTTGCAATCGGTTCAGATTTAGATATGGCTCCCATATATATCTTCCGTCCGATTTGCACTTATATGACCAGGGGGGTCAAAGTTATACTCCCATTTACTTGAAATTTCGCATAGATAGCAGAATTATTATTCTAACTATGGTTCGGTTAGGTTATGTGGCAGCCCGATGTATCAGGCTCACTTAGACTATTCAGTCCATTGTGATACCAGAGTGGTACATGTCAAATTTAGTTGAGATGGTAACACAAATTTTGGCCTACATAGGGGTGAAGGGTATAATATAGTCGGCCCCGCCCGACTTTAAACTTTACTTACTTGTTTTTTACTAAAATTGTGTTCCACCCTAGTCAACTTAAATTTTGAGTCTATAGATTTTGTAAAAGTCTATCAAATTCTGTCCAAATCGAGTGATATTTAAATGTATGTATTTGGGACAAACCTTTATATATAGCACCCAACACATTTGACGGATGTGAGATCTACAAAGTGGTGCAGGGTATAATATAGTCGACCGCGCCCGACTTTAGACTTTCCTTACTTGTTTTGTCAAAATTCGTTTTTATTATCCAACATACACACAAAGAAAATTTCATTAAGAGTCAACCAACGAAAAATTTTCATTGATAAAACGAAACATTTTCATTAATACAATGAAAATATTCGTTAATAGTACGAAACGTTACGTTGATTGACAGAAAATTCGTTATAATAACGAAAAATTTCGTTGTATTAACGAATTTGTTACGTTGGCTGACTTTTAACGACACATTTCGTTAAAATAACGAAACTTTTTCTATTAGTGTAGTTCCCTTCAAAAGCGATACAACGATTATAACGACCTTCCAATTTTTTGATACCATTTTGGTAGTTCTCCTTCGGTTTTGCCTCAAAATAGGCCTCAGTTTAGGCGATCACCTCTTCATTGCAGGCAAATGTTTTCCCTGCGAAAAAAGTCACTGGGGGCCAGATCTGGAGAATACGGTGGGTGGGGAAGCAATTCGAAGCCCAATTCATGAATTTTTGCCATCGTTCTCAATGACTTGTGGCACGGTGCGTTGTCTTGGTGGAACAACACTTTTTTCTTCTTCATATGTGGCCGTTTTGTCGCGATTACGACCTTCAAACGCTCCAATAACGCCATATAATAGTCACTGTTGATGGTTTTTCCCTTCTCAAGATAATCGATAAAAATTATTCCATGCGCATCCCAAAAAACAGAGGCCATTACTTTGCCAGCGGACTTTTGAGTCTTTCCACGCTTCGGAGACGGTTCACCGGTCGCTGTCCACTCAGCCGACTGTCGATTGGACTCAGGAGTGTAGTGATGGAGCCATGTTTCATCCATTGTCACATATCGACGGAAAAACTCGGGTGTATTACGAGTTAACAGCTGCAAACACCGCTCAGAATCATCAACACATTGTTTTTGGTCAAATGTGAGCTCGCGCGGCACCAATTTTGCACAGAGCTTCCGCATATCCAAATATTTATGAATGATATGACCAACACATTCCTTTGATATCTTTAAGGCCTCTGCTATCTCGATCAACCTCATTTTACGGTCGTTCAAAATCATTTTGGGGATTTTTTGATATTTTCGTCGGTAACCACCTCTTTCGGGCGTACACTGCGTTCACCGTCCTCCGTGCTCATTTCACCATGCTTGAATTTTGCACACCAATCAATTATTGTTGTCCGGAACTCATTATCAAGCCAAGTTTTTGCTTCCACCGTATGTTTTCCCTTCAGAAAACAGTATTTTATCAAAACACGAAATTCCTTTTTTTCCATTTTTTTTCACAATAACAAAAGTTGTTTCACAAAAGACGCTCTATCTCACAAACTAATTGACTTACAGACGTCAAATTTTGACACGAATCATTTGAAGGTTGGTACTATATAAAAATAATATGAAAGTCATTCGCTGTATTTTCAGTATTTCGGATTTCATTTAATATAAGAAAACACTTTAAAAAATATTTTTTCTCAACTTTTTTGAATCTTAGTTCTACGTCCATGCACAAGTTTGGATCTTAAGTCTTTTGTTTCTTAATGTTTCATTGCCAACAATTTCATGTCACGCCCATATTTGTAATTAGAATCAAAAATTGGATTTCATATTTCGATCTATATTATATTCCCCGTTCAATTCAAGGTAAACTGTCGTCACTCGATTTTATCACCAATCGATACTGATGGGCTTTGAAAAAATTCACCAGCAAATTGTCGTAAAGTGATAAACCATCATATTTGAGATCATATAAAAGACAGATTTATGCATGAATAGTAGTTAAAAAAGTCCACAGGGTCCTTACTACACATCGCAGGGTTAACAGGAAGTAAACAGTTGATATGACCTCCAAAAAATAAACATAAATATTTCAAACCTTTACAGATACCCACAACTGAATGGCATCCTTTAAGACTTCTGTCATCAGACTGGTTTTCCATTCGATGATATTCATTGCCTTTGTTTCGATTGTGGTTATTGTTCAACATGCCACTCAATAATTTCGTTCTCATTACCCCCTACGGATGGTAAAAATACTAAAAGAAATACTCAGGTTTCTTGGTTTAAGGGCAAGAGAATTTCAAAAGCAATTTAGCTTTTAAGGCAATGTCAAACGAAATAAAATATTTATCCCATGCCCACATTTATGCAACAAAGTTATTTTAAGGAATTAAGCTTCATCTATACTACACACAAAATCTACTTTCAGTTTACATTTAGATTGACTGCTTGGATACCTTGGCTTACCTTTTGTTAGTAATAAAAATGCAAAAATCTTGGGAATCGTTGCTAGTGGCTATTGTTGGACAAAATAGCAAAGCCTTTTACTTTATTCAAAATCTGCCCGGTCAATCTATAGTTTTTAATGTGGTATACATGATAAAAATCTGGTCAATTGTTACGAATTTCTTCCAATTGTCAGTAGAGCTATGGACTCACCCGAGCAATTTCTAATACTGGACCGATTTGTATCAAATTTAACATACTTTGCTAGAATGTGTCTTCTACTTTATTGCAAGTATCGGAATGGAATCAGAATGGAACCTGAATAAAATATTATCATGTTAACATTTTCAAGAACCAAAAAATAGTTTTTTGTACATTCCTATGTGTTACGATAGCCCCTAGTTTAACTTTTTTTGTTTGTTTCAGCCCAACTAAAACATGCTTAAGGGTCATCGAGTTTAAAAATTATTTTTTATTTTATTTTAACAAACAGTAACTGCTATCGCTTTTCCAGCAAACATTCTTTGCGTGTGCACTCTTACACGGCGGAATTTCTAATAAATTGATTCACCTTTATTTTTGTTGGCGTAGAAACGCAGTCAATGTACTACGATAGTTTGAGTTCAGTTAGGTTGAGTTTGCAAAAAGTCGGTGAAGGAGGAGGTCAAAATATCAATAAAACATCAAAAAGATTCCCCAAAAATTCTGGTCCTCATCTCGAACTGATATTAAACTTCTTGACATCACTCAACGTCCTCTTCCCCCAGTCCGATCCAGATATCGAAAAATGAAGAAATGAAAATTTCAAATAAATTTGAGATATCATTTTTTATACCCTCCACCATAGGATCGAAATATCGCTCTAAGACCCCATAAAGTATATATATTCTGGGTCGTGGTGAAATTCTGAGTCGATCTGAGCATGTCCGTCCGTCCGTCTGTTGAAATCACGCTAACTTCCGAACGAAACAAGCTATCGACTTGAAACTTGACACAAGTAGTTGTTATTGATGTAGGTCGGACGGTATTGCAAATGGGCCATATCGGTCCACTTGTACGTATAGCCCCTATATAAACGGACCCCCAAATTTGGCTTGCGAGGCCTCTAAGCGAAGCAAATTTCATCCGTTCCGTCTGAAATTTGGTACATGATGTTAGTATATGGTCTCTAACAACCATGCAAAAATTGGTTCACATCGGTCCATAATTATAAATAGCCCCCATATAAACCGATCCCCCGATTTGGCTTGTAGAGCCTCTAGAGAAGCAAATTCCATCCGATCCGTCTGAAATTTGGTACATGGTGTTAGTATATGGTCTCTAACAACCATGCAAAAATTGGTCCACATCGGTCCATAATTATATATAGCCCCCATATAAACCGATCCCCCGATTTGGCTTGTGGAGCCTCTAAGAGAAGCAAATTTCATCCGATCCGGCTGAAATTTGGTACGTGATGTTAGTATATGGTATCCAACAACCATGTAGGAATTGGGTCATATCAGTCCATAATTATATATAGCCTCCATATAAACCGATTCCCAGATTTGACCTCCGGTGGCTTTTGGAAAAGCAAAATTCATCTGCTTCAGTTGAAATTTGGTACGTGGTGTTAATATATGGCCTCAAACTTCCATGCAAAAATTGGTCGGTATCGGTCCATAATTATATATAGGCCCCATATAAACCGATCCCCAGATTTGACCTCTAGAGCCCCATGGAAGAGCAAAATTCTTCCCATTCGGTTGAAATTTGGTACGTGATGTTAGTATATGGTATCCAACAACCATGTAGGAATTGGGTCATATCAGTCCATAATTATATATAGCCTCCATATAAACCGATTCCCAGATTTGACCTCCGGTGGCTTTTGGAAAAGCAAAATTCATCCGATCTGGTTGAAATTTGGTACGTAGTGGTGGTATATGATATTTAACAACCATGCCAAAAGTGGTCTATATCAGGCCATAATCATATATAGCCCCCATATAAACCGATCCCGATATTTGGTTTTGGAGCCACTTGAAGGAGCAAATTTCATCCGAGTCAATTGAAATTTGGTACATTGTGCTAGTATATGGCCGTTAACAACCAAGCCTAACTAGGTCCATATAGTTATAATATAGCCCTCATGTAAATCGATCCCCAATCACACAAAAATTGGTCCATATCAAGTTCATAAATGTAGCCCCCATATAAGCGACCCCCATATTTCAATTCTGGCTCTCCACGTACCGTGCAGAAGTCCATATCGATTCATAATTATTTATAGACTTACCTATACATAACTTTTTTGTCTAATATATACCATGTATGGACTAACTCACAATTTAGAAAACGATGTTAAGAAGTTTTAAGATACCTTGCCATCGATAAGTATTACCACAACGCAAGTAATTCGATTGTGGATGACAGTCTTTCGCAGAAGTTTCTACACAATCCATGGTGGAGGGTACATAAGATTCGGCCTGGCCGAACTTACGGTCGTATATACTTGTTTTAATTTTCTCTAGTTCTTTTTTTATTAAAATTTCTTACATCTTTAAAATATTGAGTTAAAAAGATCCAATATTATATCTGATATGTAGGGAAAAACACAATATCTCAATTCAATTGTTAAATTGAGTTCTTCCCTACATATCAGATATAATATTGGATCTTTTTAACTCAATTTTGACTACCTCTGTAATTCCTTCGGGCTGGAAAATGGCTCGTGTAGTGCCAATTCCCAAGTTCAAGGTGGTTAATGGACCGGATGACCTACGACCTATCTCTATTCTCCCGGTCTTATCGAAAATTTGTGAGCATTTGATTAAGGATCAGTTGATTTGTAAGTTTGGGAACAAGATTTTGAGTAGTCAACATGGTTTTCGTAAGGGCCATAGCACCACATCTTTACTATTGCACCTCACTGACTCCATCCGAGGGAATATCAACTCCGCCAATACCTGTACTCTGATCTCTATTGATTTGACGAAGGCGTTGAATTCTATTTGTTTTCTAACTTTGATTAAAAAGCTATGCCTCAGATTTCATTTTTCCATAACCGCGTGTAGATTTATTCTTTCATATTTGAGGGGAAGGACTCAGTTTGTGGATTTGAATAACAGAACCTCTTGTATTTTACCTTTAAATTCGGGTGTTCCCCAGGGCTCGACCCTTGGGCCGCTGCTTTTCCTTTTATATATAGATGAGTTGGGGTAATATTTAAGTGGTTGTGCTTGCTCTTTATTTATATATGCTGATGATGTTTCCTTTTCTTTAACTCTCGTCGCGGTTTTTCTGATGTTTTGGAAAGCAACATTAATTATTGTTTGGGTAGAGTCGCACAATGGTCAGGTGATAATTCTTTTGTTATAAGCCCGTAAAAAACGAAAGCATTATTGTTTGGCGGTGATAGTGATGTGATCCGTGGTCCGTTTGGGGATGGATAGGATTGAATTTGTTAGTCAGATTAAGTGTTTGGGAGTTCTAATTGACCAAAATTTAAGTTTTGTTCCTCATATTGAGTGGGTTCTGAATAAATTATATTCTACGTCGAATTTATTCATGCAATTTAGTCTTTCCACCTTGGATTCGATACAGACTTGCACATGCGTTATTGTTGCCTGCTATAAGATACGGTCTGGAGATTTTTTTCGGGAGTGACTGCTGCCCATTTTCAGCGATTGAAATACGCGATGAATACTATTGTCAGATTTGTCTTCAATCTAAGAAGAAGAGATCATGTTTCAGAATTTGTGGTGAGGTTCCTTGGTGTATCGTTTTCTCATTATGTCAAGTGTGCCAATTTGCTCTTCTTATATAAAGTTATTCATAGTGGGGTACCTAGCACTCTATGTGACTATTTTCGATTCTCTCGCTCGACGAGAAATCCTCAGATTGTTATTCCTCGTAAATATCTGTTGTTGTTTATATGAAAAGTCATTTCTTGTGCGAGTCGCTCGTATCTGGAACATGTTGCCTCTTGATTTGAGAATTTCTCCGATTCGAATAATGCTTTTCTCTTAAAAATGTATGTTTTTTTCGGGAGCATCAATTTTAAGTTGATATTGATATTCTATAATGCTCTATATTTTTGGTGCTAATAACTGGACACTCTCTGTTATTTAGTCTTTTGAATTCGTATTCCCTTACATTATACTTATTTGGCGGGGGGCCCTTTATGAGTTACTCATGTAAAAATTGTTATACAATTTTAAATTTACACACTGATTATTTTATGTATCTTTACTTAGGCTATAGTCATGTAATACATTGTTTTATTTGGCCTCATTGGCTTTGTATTAAGAAATAAATGGAAATTGAAATTGAAAAAATATTCTCTTCCGATTATTTCTTTAAAATTTGAAAAACATGAAATGTCCACATTCCATCCAGTTTGAATTTCATTTATTATCTTATGGTAAATATATTTTATTAGTTATTAACGAATCGTCTACATTGAAATATTTAACGATAAACAACTTAAAAATCTATCTAACAAGCACTTAGATTTAAAAAATATAGTACGTAGCAACAATTTCTATTATATCCCTGGAAGATTAAGTAGATTTTTGTGGAATAAAAAAATATCACGTTCATCATGTACAATCGTTAACTTTAGAGTTTACTATCCTTCTCGGCTTGGGCAGCTAATTTAGCTGCTTTGGCTTGTTTTGCACGGGCCACAGGACCAAAGCGATTAATAAAATCAACAATTGGCTCAATAATGGATTGGGGATTATTCATGTGCAAATGATGTGAGCCATCACTTTCGAAATATTCAAAATTCGGTTTAGGTCTAAGGACATCCATGACTTCGTCGTAATACTTTTTATCCTCAAAATATGATGAATGACGAGCTTTGATAAACAGATATGGACAAGTTATACGTTTGGCCATTTCCACACATAGTTCCTGTGATCCAACAGCATAATTATAGAACTTTAAACGTCTATCACGGGTAAAGAAAAATTTGTCAGGGAATTTTTCCGATTTTTGAATATTACGGGCCAGCATATGTTTGCATAGATCTTTGTTGACCGAATGGAATGTACCAACATATATACGCTCGATAAGCTCATCATATGTATAACTGGGGGGCTCATTCTTATTACGATTGCGTTCATCTTCACGCAAAAATTCATCCATACGAGTCTCCATGGTTCGTATGACACTGGGATAAGGCCTTTGATGAGGTTTTAAGGCATCAATGCCAATAAACATATCAACTTTATCGGGAAAAACGGCAGCAAAGACGAATCCAATAATGGAAGACATGGAATGGCCAATCAATGATAGTTTCTCCCATTTGTACTGTTTCATTATAACACGAATGATATAGAGATTATCAATAGTGTTGTAATAGCAACCGTCTGGAAGTCTGGAAGATAATCCATGACCCGGTAAATCAACAGAGAGGAATGCAATATCGGGAGGCAATAGGGGAACTAGTAAATCGTATGTACCAGCATTATCTTGCCAACCGTGAAGACCCAAAATGGGTTGAACATCTTGGGGTCCATACCATTTACCCGCCAAATGTCCCCAAGGCACTGGTATTGTAACTTCAGCAAACTGAAAAAAAAGAAACATTCTATTACTAAAATCATTTCATATTCCACATTTTACCTCTCTAGTGGGAGGTTCTCCAGTTAAATCACCAGCATGTCTATATTTTGTAGCCATTGTTGAACCTTCGGCATTTTTAGGTTCAAGACTGCTTACTGTAAAAAAAAACATAAATGTGTGTTAATACTAATCTATTGAACTAAAATATAAATAATTGTTCAAACGAGTGTTTGTATGTACGTATATAGAGATTATAGGCTACAAACAATTTATAGATAAGGCAGTTGAAGGCAATTTTGTGATAAATATTAAAAATTAACTTTATTACCTGTAATGCAAGGGAATATAGAAATTGATTTATATTAACCATAGCTAATATGTAAAACACAAATTGCCTTCTTCATAGAAAGTGTTCGGGGCCCCAAATAAGTTTGGATGCAATTTTGTTTCAGTCAAATGGAGCTTGTCTGTCCGTGTGTCTGGTTGCTTGATTTGCAGCAATAAGTCTCCTTATGGTTTCAAATCAGTTTTCTAATGCTTTATAATATACAAATGCATTAAAATTTTAATTTATTTTAATTTGTTATTCCTGTAGTCTCTTGGGATTTTATGTTTCGTCAAATTTTTTCGTTAATAAAAGAAAAAGGGCTGAAGCCCTTGGACAATGAGAGATTTCTTGTGTCGACCCCAGAAACTTGTTGTTATAAAATTATGTTGTATTTAGCCACACATTTAGAGTGTTAGAAAACTGTTAACCTGTACCAAGATCCACTAACTCTGCGAATAATATAACATCCATTCACAGTAATCTGGTCGTAGGTCGGGTGGGTTTAGTAGGACAAGAGTTTTCTCTTTACGGGTATCATGTGGTAGTTAATTATATATAGGACGCACGTCAGCCTCGGTTCTATCAATAC